>NC_090022.1:197470830-197792258 GCF_037176765.1 Anolis sagrei
TTTATGACTACATACTCATGCCTTGGATTAATGTTTCCTGGTTTTCTGGATTATATTAGAGAAGTGTGGTCTTTGTTTTCATGAACTTTGCTGAGCTTTACCCCGAACTATTTTGGTTCCTGCTTATCTTCTTGCCTAATTAGATTTACCTATTTCTTTAAAGTGCTTTTTTACTTTGCTGCTTTTTAATTATCTCCAATAAAAGGATTGTTTTCCTATTCAACGTGTGGTCTTTAAAGTCAGAGGGCTTTTCCTGTCCTGGAGTGCAACAAACCGATTCGTAACCCTTTTGGGACTAATGTTGGAGAGTGGTCCCTGGTTAAGTGGTCTCTTGTCAAACAAAGATTGGGAACCACTGGTATACAGTAAGCACTGCTTTTTTCCCTTATACAAGCCAGAGTGTCTGAAACATGACACAAGGCAACATCCCAGTTCTCTTGATGGCTTTACGGTAAATGGCCCTGAGCACTCTGAATGGAGGAGTGATTCAGTGTAATTTAAAGGATAAATAAATAGAAACAAATGGAACACGGTAACTTTTATGCAGTATTGCCTTGCCAGTTGACATTTTAAACTTTGTAATTTGGGGCAAATGATGCAAGGAAGGGGGAGAACTGAGAGGATAAGAGTGGCATGAGGCATCTTCTTCAAGGCTGGGCAATCTTTGGCGCCTCGGACATTAATAAACTAGAGTTCCCATAATCAATCATCACCTATTAGGCCTAGCGGACCACAGTTTCCCCACTTATCTTGACATAGAATCTAGTCATATATTTCATGCTGCTGGGACTGTTGGTTTTTTTTCCTGAAAATGGCTTGCTATTCCCTTTATTCAATCACAATTCAACATCAAATAATAGTTATCAGCTAAAGAGTTGATAAGAGTCCCGGTCTGGGAATGAGATGGCTCAGCTCTTCTGCTCCGTGCTGGGCTTTGTCCTTACCTGCCGCCGGTACTATTCTCTGAAGCTGCTTCTTGGTCTTTTTTTACGTCTTTGTCTTCTGGCACATTTTCTACATTCAGAGACTTCTCCAATGAAAAAGCCTTGGCAATGAGGCGGTGGATGCTTTTGTGAAGCGCATCGTCTGTGGAAGCTTCAATTGTGGTGCCTTCACTGTTTTGGATGTCTGAGACGAGCATTTCAGCACTGAGCGTGACAATTTGAGCACTTGTGGACTCTGGCTGATTTTCTGGCGTGGCATTTTCGAGGATTTCCGATATGGTTTCTATAGCTGGCGTGTGCTCTCTAGTCACAGGCTCCTCGCCAGAGACTGCAAAGGCGTATTTCAAAATAGCATCAATGTTGGTGCGAAGGCGCATCTCAGGAGAAGGTGAAGTAGTCTCACTTGTAGCTGTGTCGGGTGGCTTGGTTGGAGCTGAAGAGATGACAATAATCTCTTCTATGACTGGAGAAGGCTCAGGCTCAGGGCATGGGATCCTCTATTGGGGGTAGAGTGGGTAAATATGACTACATTGCATCATCAAAGGCCTTCACAGCCAAAATCACAGAGGTGTTATGTGGTTTCTAGGACGTATGGCTGGGTTCTAGCAGCATTTTCTGCAAACGTTTCAGGATCTCTGAAGATGCCCGCCACAGATGCAGGTGAAATGTCAGGAGAAAATGCTACTGGAACACAGCAATACAGGCCAGAAACCACACAACTACATTGTTTTGTATATACAATTTCATTACATCCCACCACATGAAAATAGTGGATGTCGCTCTTAATGAGACATGCTGCATAATCATGGGGTGTCTGCGCCCTACACCACTGGAGAAATTACACTGTTTAGCCAGTATTGCACCACCTGACATCCACCGGGAAGTAGCAACCAATAGTGAAAGGACCAAGGCAGTGACATCTCCAGCCCACCCCCTGTTTGGATATCAGCCATTACACCAATGACTTAAATCAAGAAATAGTTTTCTAAGATCTACAGAGACACTCGCTGGAACACCTCAGCAAGCAAGAGCCCAAAAGTGGCAGGCTCAAACCCAGAACCTCAATCAATGGCTGTTACCAAATGAGAGACTCCCTCCTGGGCACACTGAAGACTGGGCAACTTGGAAGGAGATGAACAAACTGCGCTCTGGCACCACAAGATGCAGAGCCAACCTTAAGAAATGGGGCCACAAAATGGAGTCCACAGCATGCAAGTGTGGAGAAGAGGAAACCACTAACCACCTACTACAATGCAACCTGGGCTCTTCCACATGCACAATGGAGTACCTACTTGTAGCAACACCAGAGGCACTCCAAGTGGTCAGCTACTCATCAAAGGACATTTAATAGAATGCCAAGTTTCAAACTTTGTGTGTGTGTGCGTTTTTAATACAATACAACTGTTTGGTTCGCCCCTGATACCATAAATTAATAAATAAATAAATCTCATGGTTCTTTTCATTCTCCCATATGGAGCTGTTTCCCACTTGTCTCTAGTCCATTATATAGTATCTATCCTTGAAAATGTTATTCCGAATTACCCTTTTCCTCACTGTCAATATTCAATCGAGCCTGCTATCAACTTAAATCCATTGCCCAACAATGGTCTCCTAAAACAATACACCCGAGAGTGTGTTGACACCCATAATTCTAAATGTCTCTACATTATGTTAGCTGTGGGAGAGATCCCTTGTTTGTGCCCAGGTGCCACTTGGGGAAGGAGAATAAACATGGCTTTGTTCTTTTAGCCTCAGGATGATTCCACCTTTCAGATTGTCAACAGTCAGTGGCCTCTTAATTGGCATGGATTTTGCTTTACTTTATTCCATGCTGTTGGGTTTCATCCCTGGACTGCACATGTTTTTGTGTCATCAAGTTTCTAGTCCTCAATGAGTAGCTAGGCTAGAAACAGGGCTAAGCTCAGGGATTCCTTTCACCACATTCCTATGCATGTCTTCCTAAAGGGCTTTGTCTTTACAGCTAGTCACTCTTTCATCCCCCTTTGATGATGTAATGGAACCGCTCTGAATTGCCCCTGGGCAATATGGTAAATATATAAACAAACAAACAAACAAACAATCAAACAAATAAATAATGTGAGAGAACTTCTATTTAAGTTTGAATTGCCCTGGGGAGGCCATGCGGTCTCCACAATTCCTCTTCTGCTTTACTTTCTCCCAGTGAGGATGCATTTTGCTTCTCTGCAGGCAAAATTTAGCTGCATGGACTTTTTTTAAACCTTTTAGTTTCTTGATAAGATGAGATTTAATAAGCTAGTTAGCTCCAAGACTTCTCTATCAAGAATATATTTCTTTTTAGTTTAATAAATGTTTTGAACCTAAAGTTCTGACTCTGCAATGCTATACCCTCCTAAAGATTAGAAGGCCATCCCTTCTCACTACACGTAAGTTTCTGCTGGTTATGGAGTTTACTCCTGGAACTTTGCTATATTTTGGTGGAATTACCCTAACTGGGGGTTATTTTTGAGCATAACAGCTCAGACTCCCCAACACAGGCATTTCCCCTTCATTTTTGGCTCTTCCAGTCTGCATTCTCATCCCAGCTCTCTTCTGGAGGGCCTCAGCTCAGACCCATGGCTTGTAGCTGCCTTTGGACTGATACACTTGCTATGCACAAACCATAGGTAATGGTAAAAGCTTCCCCCTGACATTAAGTCCAGTTGCGTCTGATTCTGGGATGTGGTGCTCATCTCCATTTCTAAGCCAATGAGCTGGCTTTGTCCATAGACTCCTCCAAGGTCATGTGGCTGGTATGACTGAATTTGGCAGTGCCGTTTCCTTCCCAGCGGAGCGGTACCTATTGATCTACTCACATTTGCATGTTTTTGAACTGCTAGGTCGGCAGACACTGGGGCTGACAGCGGCAGCTCATGCCGCTCCCTGGATTCAACCCTCAACCTTTTGGTCAACAAGCTCAGCAGCTCAGCGGTTTAACCCACTGTGCCAATGGGGGCTCCTTGCACAAACCATAGAGAGAAGTAAAATTAATTAGGGACTTCCAATTAAATACTGAAGACTTCACTCCCCTATTTTTAGGGTAATTCTTTTCCTTACAATTATTTTCTAAAGGAAGTAGCTAAAGTCTCTAAGCGAGTTCTGGTCTGCCTGTTAACTGAGGCACAAACACTTTAGTAGTTCTTCCTTACTCACCCTAGCATAGAAGTGATGATTTATGCACCGAGACTGTGCAAATTCACAAAAGTTCTCAAAACGTGTGTTCTCAGGAAGATCAGTACAAATGGGACCTGGAAGAATAAAGATGAAAATTATTACGATTGGGCGAGGGGTAGCAAGACTTCAAACTGAATCCTGGCAACATCAGAGTCCTGGATTTTGAATTGAATTTTAATTGAATTTGAACCCTGTGCTATGCTAATAATGTAATGTAATATAATGCAATGCAATGCAATATATTGTATATACATAAAATATTTATAATATTATAATGTAATACAATATAATGGAAAGCTTAGAGAAGACAATTATGCTGGGGAAAATGGAAGGAAAAAGGAAGAGGGGCCAACCAAGGGCAAGATGGATGGATGGCATCCTTGAAGTGACCGGCTCGACCTTGAAGGAGCTGGGGGTGGTGATGGCCGACAGGGAGCTCTGGCGTGGGCTGGTTCATGAGGTCACGAAGAGTCAGAAGCGACTGAACGAATGAACAACAACAAATAAAATATAATACTAATAATATATTAGTATTATATATTTTATATTACATGTAATATTAACAATATAATGGTATAGTACAATATAGTAATATATAATACTGATATTGTACTATGCTAATAATATAATATATTGTATGTATATATATCTTGTATGCCACTGAGTCCCCTTTGGGGTGAGAAGGGCACCATATAAATGTTGTAAATAAATATATAAATAAATAAATTGAGAAAAGAGGACAAGCTCAAGCAATGCACAATTGCCTATTTTCACAAGCTTTCCTGGATGTGGGTGCATGCACAATGCGATAGTTCTTGAAATGCAAACTTGGAAGCATTTAATTAAAATGAGGGTTTTCAGATTTATAGACATTTTCCTGTAAAATATGAATAATCTTGAATTTAATACTGCAGACTAACAAAAGTTCCTAAATATCATTTGCAAGTTATAAAACTCTGGGTTGGGTGGAGGGGATGTTGATATATGTTTTGTGATGGTCTTTGGTGACCCTCTGAAACCCCCTCGTGATTCCCCCCCTCCCCCCAGGTCCCGATCTCCAGGTTCAGAAATGCAGAGTCCAGGCTATTTGGCAGATATTTTCTGAGAAAACATGGAGACAGCGTGATATGTTGGGAGAGGGTGCATATAAATTGTTGGAGCATGTAAAAATCAGTCTGTGTGTGTGTTAACTGAAAAATGCAAAGCACAAAGCTGATTGGTTGGGCTACGCTCAGGATGCTAGCTGAGTCAGGGAATTTTGGCAACAGTTACATATTTAGGTTTTCTGTGCAGGAGCTTGCCAAGACAGGTTTGTATAATCTCTGCTTCTGAGCTGCTGGAAGGAGATTCTTCACATGGACACTCAAGGACCATTTGAATCTCTCTCAAAGGACATTGTGTGAGTCAATGCAACTATTCATATTACTGTATATATGTTGCTCTGCATAATAAAGAGTGAACACTTTATTCTTTACTGAACATCTGTGTGGCATATCTTTTCTCTAGCAAGACAGTTTGTGGATTGGTAAATATCTAAACTATGTGTGATATTCCTCATAGTCACCTTCGGATATGAGAGCTGGACCTTAAGGAAGGCCGAGTGAAGGAAGATTGATGCTTTTGAACTGTGGTGCTGGAGGAAAGTTCTGAGAGTGCCTTGGACCGTAAGAAGACCCAACCAGTCCATACTTCAGGAAATAAAGTATGGAGGGAAGGATAGTAGAGGCAAAGATGAAGTACTTTGGCCACATCATGAGAAGACAGGAAAGCTGAGAGAAGACAATTATGCTGGGGAAAATGGAAGGAAAAAGGAAGAGGGGCCACCAAGGGCAAGATGGATGGATGGGATCCTTGAAGTGACTGGATTGACCTTGAAAGAGCTGGGGGTGGTGATGGCTGACAGGCATGGGCTGGTCCATGAGGTCACAAAGAGTCGGAAACGACTGAATGAATGAACAACAAAAAAATGTGTGATTTTCATTCCACCACATAAACGACTTAAATGGATGTAATGTTAGGGTTCAAGATTACTTTCGTTTGCCCACAGAAAGGCTACAGAAGAAAGCGCAACCTGTGCCTATCACCATAAAAAGGTGCTGGAGAGTAACTGAAGAGAGTGCCATTGATTTGCACATACCCTCTGGGATCTCGCCGTGGTTCTCAAACCGATCCAGAGGCATTATTCTAGGATCATGGCACCCCTTGCTGTGCCGGATCTGACACAAGTGGTTTGCCTTCCACACGGGCTTTTGGAAAGAGAAAAAGGTGTCATACTCGTCCTCCGTGAGAGGGGTGCCTGGGACTGTCGTCAGAACACTTGGAGTTAACTGTGTCAGAAAGACTGGGAGCCCTGAAAGAAAAACAGGGAAGAATATTAAGTGGTGGGAAGAGTTCCACAGCTATCCTATTATCACTGTTCCTGGCCCATAGAGTTCACTCCCACCTAAAGCTCTCTGGCCATTAAGTGCTAATAGCAAATTAAAAATGTAGGACTGCATAAAATATTATTTAAAACATAGGCTTTGTAAAAGGGAGGAGGTCAGAACAGGGCAGCCAAGATCCTCTTTCTGGCTTTCAGGTATTATTCTGCAACACACTTTCCTGGAAGCTCCATGAGCAAAGGTGACCCTCCAATAACACAAGCCTGTGTGCCTTTCAGCATTGAACCACTGGTTCTTTAAGAATAGCAGAAGAGGGCCATCTGTCGTCCAAAACAGAAATGCAATCTGAAATATATGTATTCTGAAGCCACTGAATAAATGAGCCTTCTCAAACCCAAAGGAGCCCCAGGTAGTGCAGTGGGTTAAAGCACTGAGCTGCTGAACTTGCTGACTGAAAGGTCATAGGTTCGAATCTGGGGAGCAGGGTGAGCTCCCACTGTTAGCCCCAGCTTCTGCCAACCTAGCAATTCGAAAACATGCAAATGTGAGGAAAACAATAGTACCGCTCCGAAGGGAAGGTAACAGCACTCAATGAAGTCATGATGGGGCTCATTGGCTTAGAAACGGAGATGAGCACCAATCTCCAGAGTCAAACACGACTGGACACAACTGGGGAAAACCTTTACCTACCTTTACCTCTCAAACCCAAACTTCATTTACTATTGAATATTTCTGCAACAAAACTAACACATTTTTACTGTTCAGTATGAAAGAATAAAGATCTCAAAAAAGGGTTTTTGTTCTCAAAATGACCTGTAAAAAAAAAGGTAAAGGTTTCCCTTTGACATTAAGTTTAGTCATGTCCGACTCTGGGGGGTGGTGTTCATCTCCATTTCTAAGCCAAAGAGCCGGTGTTATCTGTAGATGCCTCCAAGGTCATGTGGCCAGCATGACTGCATGGGGCACCGTTTTCTTCCCACCGAAGCGGTACCTACTGATCTACTCACATTTGCATGTTTTTGAACTGCTAGGTTGGCAGAAGCTGGTGCTAACAGCAGGAGCTCACCCCACTCTTAGCCCCAACCTTTTGGTCAGCAATTTCAGCAGTTCAGCAGTTTAACCCGCTGCACCACCAGGGGCTCCAAAATGACCTGTACCTGACAGAAATCTTGTTTTTATACAGTATAAAAACAAATATACTGTATAAAAACAAATATTCTTTTTATATAGGTACACAATGAGCATAGATTTATGCTTGAAGAGCTTCTAACAGCAATAAAAAGGAGGAAGAATTACAATTCTTATTGGTGTCCCAATTCAAGATGCAACCTTTTTAAAAAGCAGAAATTTTGTAATCACAAAATCCTGTTAGATATTATGTACAAGATGTGTCCATCCCCCTAGATCAAAGAACGACAACTTTTTATTCTGATATACTAAATCGGTCCCTTTGCTAATAATCAGGTCAATTGTTTTCTATCCCACAAACTGGTTCAATAATGTCAGACGTGTTTTGGGGATTAGATGAGTAGCTCATTTGTAGGCCCCTAAAAAAGCTTTATGGGCCCCTCTGCCAGCTTTATTTAGACTTCTTTGCTTGTCATAGAACGCAAACCACCAACATGATGGTAGTTATAGGGGATGTGAGTCCAAGTGGATGAATGGAAAGCTGAAGGAAGCCCATTGGGGCGGACACTCACCCACCAGGAGGGCCCATGGTGGGGGCTTGAGTCTCAGCGTAGGCATTCTGCCTCTTTTACTTCAGGCGGTTCCACTTCCCACCAACACACCCTTCCATTTCAAGGGCCGACCAAGTCAGAAGCTGTTGGAATGAGAACACGGTGACCTCACAACTGAAGCCATGGCAAGAGAAAGAAGGGAGAAAGGGAGGGTGCACGTGCAAGTGAGAAAGCAACACTGGTCTTCTCTATCATCAGGTTTGGGCTGCCATCAAGGGCAGCACACAAATCTGACTAATGGGGCACTGCCTATTGTAAATCCTTCACTGCCATCCCCACTGAAATGAATGGCATGGAACAGCCTAAGAGTATGAATAAACTTTCATCCAGCTGTAATCCATTTAGAGGGCAGGGAGGATTATGTAGAAGGCTGTTATACGAATCCATGGGAAAGTGCCATATTTGGCTTCTTATCCTTTGGGTTTTTTTTTTCCATGTCAGGAGCGACTTGAGAAACTGTAAGTCACTTCTGGTGTGAGAGAATTGGATGTCCGCAAGGACGTTGCCCAGGGCCCTCCAGATATTTTGATGTTTTCCCATTTTTGTGGGAAGCTTCCCTCACGTCCTCGCATGGGGAGCTGGAGTTGACAGAGGGAGCTCATCCGTGCTCTCCCTGGAATCGAACCTGTGACCTGCCGGTCTTCAGTCCTGCCAGCACAAGGGTTTAACCCATTGCACCACCGGAGGCTCCTTTATCCTTTGGTATCGAGTCTTCTTTAGAGATAGTCAGCAGTAATAGACATACCAAATGAATTGAGAGGTTTAGAGAATGCAGCTGAAGAGAAGTAGCAACACATAAGTGACGAGGTACAAAGGGTAAACTTTATATCCAGGACAACATGGTCACAGCAAGTTTCTCGTATTTGATAGTACAATCTGCCGTAATTTGCTAGGCTTTTTTTTTCAGAGGCCAGCGTATTCCTTTTTTGTTTTTGTTTTTTGTGTGTGTCAGGAGCATTTTTGTTTTTCTTTGCGTGTGTGTGTGTGTGTCAGGAGCAACTTGAGAAACTGCAAGTCACTTCCGGCCGTCTGCAAGGACATTGCCCAGGGGATGCCCAGAAGTTTCTGATGTTTTACCATCATTGTGGGAGGCTTCTCTCATGTCCCAGCATGGGGAACTGGAGCTGTCAGAGGAGCTCATCCGCGCTCGCCCCGAATTCGAACCTGCAACCTGTCGGTCTTCAGTCCTGCCGGCACAAGGGTTTAATCCACTGCGCCACCGGGGGCTCCTTGTCTTGTGCTGCTGTTAGTTATTTTACATTATTCCAATTTGTCAGTAATCTGAGTTGTGGTGCCTAGAACTGGACACTACACTATTCTAGACAAGGTCTGACCAAAGCGTGAATGCATACGTTGTCACTAGATCTGATCTGCATTACTCTCAGTGGAGAAATATACCTCCATATCTCCAAAAATTATTTGATATACATTGACAGCTTCATGTTGACAGTTGATTATCTTGGTTCCTCCTGATAAATGTCTTATTAGAGTTTCTCAACTCACTCTGGCAACTTTACTCTGCCTCATTTATCAAATTTTAGCAACCAGCTACATATCATTTTGTGTTTGTTTCTTCCAGTAAAATTCCCTTTTGCCTTCTTCTTCTCTTGGTCTCTCATAATTTTTTCACAAGATTATAGGCAAATATAGGGAGTTTCCAAGTTACAGACATCTGACAGAGCCAGGCTTTAGCACAGCAAGTTAATCACCAAGCTGCAAAAAATCTTGCCAACCAGAAGGTTGACAGTTCAAAGCCGAGGTCAGGGGTGCACGCCTGACCTTTCACCTCAGCTTCCGCCAACCTAGCAGTTTGAAAACAAACATGTGAATATGGTAGATAAATAGGAACCGCTTTAAAGTGGGGAGGTATTTTAGGCATGGGCATCTGGATTAGAAAAAGAGGAAAGTTTACAAAGAAAAACCCTCTTGAGCAAGGAGATGGAATGATAGCACCCCCTTGTAGCCAAAACTGAGCACAGCTTCCAAAGAACGGGAAGCCTAAATACATATCTCTATCTGTTGTCTGTGTCATTGTAAAACTGGCACTGAATGTTTGCTGTGCATGTGTTCTGTGATCTGCCCTGAGTCCCCTTTGGGGTGTGAAGGGTGGAATATAAATACTGTAAATAACTAATAATAATAATAATAATAATAATAATAATAATCTGCCTCATAATTATGAACAGCGGTGAGACAACCGAAAGTGAGACCAAATCTACCCCTTGGAGGGGGAATTCACTCTTTGAAGAGTTATTATCATGGGAAATGGGTGTCTCGACTAAAGCTTTTTTAACAATACTTATTTCCACAAGTCAAAATTTTCAAAATCCGATTGTCACAGGGACAGAAAGTGAGGTGAAATTTTCTGAATAGGGACACAGACAACAAAAGAAATGGCACAGGGATGGTAACTATTCCCTATGCTATGCAAAATGTATTTGGCTGGAGTTACACTTGAAAAATGTACATGTTCCAATTTTCATACAATTGAAGAACAAACCCACAGAACATATAGAATCTTAGAGTTGGAAGAGACCTCATGGGCCATCCAGTGCAACCCCCTGCCAAGAAGCAGGAGAATCAAATTCAAAGCACCCTGACAAATGGCCATCCAGCCTATTTGAAAGCCTCCAAAGAAGGACCCTCCACCACACTCCAGGGCAGAGAGTTCCACTGCTGAACAGCTCTCAGTCAGAAAGTTATTCCTAATGTTCAGATTTAATCTCCTTTTTTGTAGTTTGAAGCCATCGTTCAGCATCCTAGTCTCCAGGGCAGCACAAAACAAGCTTGCTCTCTCCTCCCTGTGACTTCCCCTCACATATTTATACATGGCTATCATGTCTCCTCTTAGCCTTCTCTTCTGTAGGCTAAACATGTCCAGCTCTTTAAGCCTCTCCTCATAGGGCTTGTTCTCCAGACCCTTGATCATTTTAGTCACCCTCCTCTGGACACATTCCAGCTTATCAACATCTCCTTTCAATTGTGGTGCCCAGAATTGGACACAGTATTCCAGCTGTGGTCCAAACAAGGCAGAATAGAGGGGGAGCATGACTTCCCTGGATTGAGACACTATAATCCTACTGATGCAGGCCAAAATCCCATTGGCTTTTTTTTGCCGTTGCATCACATTGTTGGCTCATGTTTAACATGTTGTCTACGAGGACTCCAAGATCTTTTTCATATGTACTGCTCTCGAGCCACACATCCCCCATTCTTTGCATTTCATTTTTTTCTGCCTTATCTTGCCCTTAAACCTGGACCTACCTGCATATAGATATTTTCAGAATCAAATTATCACAGAAAAAACTAACCCAAAAGGACATTTCCTTGTCAAAAAATTATTGCTGATCATAGGCTATCTACTCTAAATTGAAAAGCACACCAACACTTGTTGAATTGGTTTTATTTATTTAATGCCATATGTTACAAAGGGTTTCCCCTCAAAAAAGCACCACCAAAAGAGGAGGGAGACTGACTGGCCTCCTTTACAAAATCCATTAACTTTCCATTCAGCAGGCAGCACAGAACTCTCGCCTCATAGAAGGGATCATCCATTGTAGAAGACGAGACACGATTCCAGATGGTTCTAAACCATTCCTCTCCCTTTGGAAAATGGAATGTTGTGGGATGGGGAGAAAGAATAAGAGGCCCATCTTCTTAAATCGCTTACTGGCAAAAGGGCTGGCTCTGCTGCCCCCATTCCGAGGCACAGCTTAGGAAATCTGGAGGGAACATTTTGTTCTTCTTTAGATATCCAGGCATCATTCCTTCCCCCACCAATAAGTCCTGTTTTCCTTTAGAGGAAACCTGGGGAGGGTATAAGGCTGTAGAAAAGAAGAGGGCTTACTCCATCTGCCTCCAAGAGCAAGCGGCGAGTGTTGCAGTACACACACAAGGGGACCATCGTATAGGTACAAACCATTCACAGGTAACTCTCCTCACCAAAGGTGAGACCCCCCCTAACTATGAGGCCCCACAAACTGGGGAAAAGAGCGCTGAAGTCCAGGAGCAGAGTTGGCTGCTCTAACACCAGTATCAGAACCCTAGAAGACTTGGTTTTTATTTCTTCTTCCTCTCCTGGGAACAGCGAGGACAGAACCTGTAGCAGAAAGACAAGCGAAGTAAGTGACACACAAATAGCATTTCAGGGAAGGTGCTGTATTGTATTAAAATACAATTAAAAACTAGAGCTCTGCAGGAGTGAAATATCTTAATATGATTCTTTTCATTTATTTTCTTAAATTATGGGCCTTGTTAAAAACCTGTGAGGCCCTTTTAGAATACAGATTTAAGTAAAACAGACAGAAGACAAGGGAAACCTAGAAAAATTAAAATAAATAAGAATTAACGTCTCTATAAAGGGCCCCCTGGTGGCACAGCAGGTTAAACCGCTGAGCTGCTGAACTTGCTGACCAAAAGGTTGTTGGTTCGAATCTGGGGAGCAGGATGAGCTCACGCTGTTAGGCCCAGCTTCTGCCAACCTAGCAGTTTGGAAACATGCAAATGTGAGTAGGTACCGCTTCTGCAGGAAGGAAACGGCGTTCCATGCAGTCATACTGGCCTAGGTGTCTACGGACAATGCCGGGTCTTTGGCTTAGAAATGGAGATGAGCACTACTCCCCAGAGTTGGACACAATTAGACTTAATGTCAGGGAAAACCTTTACTAAGGCCTGAACAAAGAGAATGGGACTATACCAGGCATGAGCAAACTTCAGTCCTCCGGGTGTTTTGGACTTCAGCTCCCACAATTCTGGAAGTTGAAGTCCAAAACACCTGGAGGGCTGAAGTTTGCCCATGCCTGACTTTTGAAATGTTCTTGGCAGTATTTGTTCAAAAGGGAGGTGTCCCTTGCCTTCTTTTGGAGTTGAGTGTCACTTGCCTTCTTTTGGAGTTGAGTGTCACTTGCCCAAGGTCACCAGTGGATTTCCGCAGCCAATGGAGATTTGAACCCTGTTTTTTCAGTGTTCTCATCCAACCCTCAAACCACTACACCACACTCAATTATTGATCTACAGAAGTGAATGACTAATGTAAGGGGGGAAAGCAGGATACAGGAACTAACTATGAACAATTTTGCAATAAGGTTAAAGCCTGGCCTCCAGTTCAGACAAAGGCAGCCCAGCTCTCAATAACAGGAAATCTACAGGACTCCCCATTTGCAATGCCTTTACAGAGAATGTTGAAATAAGAGACCTTTCCCTTATAGATATTGTTAGCTCTTCTGAATGGTCTTCCCACTGTCAAAGGCAAGAATTTCAGTATCTTAGATCCCCCAGAGAACAGTGAGTTTGCATTTTTTAAAAAACTATCATGTAGATGGAGAGCTGGTTACTCACCATTTCCCTCTTGGTTTTGTCGTCAAGCCCACACAAGCAAAATGGAACCATTCGATTGAGCACTAGAGAAGAGTATAAAGACATTGCTGCTTTTATTAATACTACTCCCACCACCACAACTACTAGTTTTATATCCTCTCTGTCACCAAAAACTGGAACTAAGCTACTAGCACTGAAAAGCAGTTTAAGACATACAATCTAGATCGGTGGTTCTCAACCTGTGGGTCCCCAGGTGTTTCGACCTACAATTCCCAGAAATCCCAGATAGTTTACCAGCTGTTAGGATTTCTGGGAGTTGAAGGCCAAAACATCTGGGGACCCACAGGCTGAGAACCACTGATTTAGATGATGGAAAGTTTTAAAAACTGACTAGTTGAAACAATAAATGCAGTACTTGAACCTCAACAGCCTGTTGGAATGAAAAAGTCTGCTGCTGGAATGACTGCAAGAAAGGGGCCGTTCTAGCCTCCCCGAGAAAGAAGTTCCTGAGCCTGGGGCAGCCACCAAGGAAGTCTTATCACACATTTGCATCAGTTGTGCCTGTAAAAGGACCCCTCTTGAGGATCTCTGGTCTCAGGCAGACTCAAATGGGAGATCCTGGACCATCAATGAATACAAAGTGCTGTAGGCTACATTTCAGAGGAAAGAATTGGCAAAACCCTGATTATCCCATGCTTTAGAAAACTCAAGCTGTCAACTCCATGATTCCATAGGAGGCGGTTGTAATAGTTATAGAGTGATGGGGCAGTTTATCTCACAAAATAAAGAGTTGGGGGATAATGTTGAATGGTGTGAACTGTAGTACTAGATCACACTATAACTGTGGAATGACCAGCCACAAAAGATTTAATAGCTAACGGAACTGTAGAATTTAAAACACAGCTGAAGACCTATCTCTTCCAGCAGGACTACCCAATTTTAATTTTTGATTTTAAAAATAATTGTTTATTGTGTTTTAACTTTTGTCTCATGTATTTTAATGTGTCTGTTTTAATATATGCATTTATGGGTCTATTTTAACAACGTTTTAATATGTGCTTTTATAGATATGACTATGTTGTGCCTTGCTTCGAGTCAAAAAGACAGGCAGATAATAAATATTATTATGATTATTATTACTACATAATATGTCAATTTGTTACAAGTTTTAGAATCCCAGATATTGCCAAAAATGTGATGTATGCACTCACATTTGCAACTATTTACTGTTCCCTAAACAAGAGGGGAAAAAACAGCATTTACCACCCAACTCCCACTCCTTCCCCCCAACCCCCAAAAGTCTCTTACATCTGGGTTGTCGCAACCAATCATCTCCCCATAGGAGACCTGGTGGCAGAGGCAATAGGTAGGCTCATTGGGATCCACAGGCATGTCCAGTACGTCAGAGGGGTGCACGTTGCCGAAGGTAACTGAAGGCATCCCATACTCAGTGCTGCTTCAAGGGGGGAAAGCACAGTTAAGGTAGTCAATGACAACCGGTCCTCACCACTTGCACAGTGAAATCCCTGCAGGTGAAAGCTACCTTCCATCTCACCTCACCACAGAATCTGCTACTTTAACCTCCCAGAGAGTTCAAGAACTTGCCAGATTGACATTTCCCACAACCTGGCCTGTTAGATCTTCACCTCTTCCCACATCCCAGTCAAAGAGAATTTCTAGTCACAGGGAAAACAAAACAAGAAGCATGTACTAGACTGGATTAAAATGGAGATCTGATCTTAGGGGAGCTCAGGCTGTACATATGGGCATGAACTAGTCAGGCCTAAGGCTGCCGCATCTTCCCAGTCACTCACGTGCGCACTAACTTCAGCTTCTTTTGTGCTGTCTTTGGTGCCTCCTCATCCGAATTCTTTCCCTTGGAGCGGGCACGGGCGGCTTTCTTCTCTTTCTGGGCCCGGCCTTCTGTGCACACAATATACAATATAGAAAGGGAGTAGCAAATATAATTTCTCCATCAGATATATAGCATTTATATGCTTAACTAGTGTGGGGTGGGCTCCCAATGTTAGCCCCAGCTTCTGCCAATCTAGCAGTTTGAAAACATGCAAATGTGAATAGATCAACAGGTACTGGTGCTCCATGCAATCATGCTGGCCACATGACCTTGGAGGTGTCTTTGGCTTAAACATAGAGATGAGCACCACCCCTCAAAGTCGAATAGGACTAAACTTAATGTCAAGGGGAAACCTTTGCCTTTTTAGTATGCTTTTATAACACACCACTCAGAGAGATGATAGGATGAAAAGACTAGGATGAAAGATTGTGACTGGTTGTTACCCAGTATCCTCCTTGAGTAAAATTCTGAACTCAGATACACCCAATTCAAGTTAAATACTCTTACCAATCATATGTCATACCTTCTTTGGATTAATACCCTCAGCTTCAACTCAAGACAAAATAACAGGGGTCCTAAAACTTTTTAAACAGAGGGCCAGGTCACAGTCCCTCAAACGGTTGGAGGTCCAGATGATAATTTGAAAAAAGCATTAATGAATTCCTATGCGCACTGCACATATCTCATTTGTAGTGCAAAAACACTTAAAAACAATACAATAATTAAAATTGAGAACAATTTTAACAAATATAAACTTTTGAGTATTTCAATGGAAAGTGTTGGCCTGCTTTTGGCTGATGAGATAGAATTGTTGTTGTTGTGTGCTTTTAAGTCATTTCAGACTTAAGTTGACCCTGAGTGAGGGCCAGGTAAATGACCTTGGAGGGCCATATCTGGCTCCTGGACCTTAGCTTAGGGACCCCTGCAATATAATGTAGCCAACTTCAATATATATATATATATATATTCGATTTATCTCAAAGTTTGAAATTATACTGTTACAGGACATCTCATACATCCCATCTTCCTACCACCTCCCTAAAGTCCAACCAAAGTGTACACAAACAGGAATTCCCGGCTCACTTTTTTTGCCTTTGCTGGATGAGCTGTCATAATCACTTGATTCAATTTGTTTCTCTTTCAGGTCAGCTTCAAATCGGGCAAGATCTGTGTCTAACCGTCGGATATGCTTATCTACCTGCAAACATATTAAAAGACAGAACAAGTAATTGAGCTAAGATGTCCCAAGCAACCAGGAGGAAAACCAGGGAGTGGATGAGGCTGAGATACTAGTGGCATTAAATGTTTAGTAGGACAAGAACTCAACTAGGTCAAAGAGGAAAGTTTTCACATAATCTGAAGGTTCTTGCATTAATAAAAGACCACCCATCAGATCCCACCTCTTCAAACCCGTGGATCCCCTTCTGCCATGCCTCTTACCATCTCATAGGTCTGCATAGCGAGCTGCACTTTGTCATCCCCAAACTCCTTGCACTTCCCATAAGCTTCTTGGATTTGCTTGAGAAGGCCCAGTTTCTCCTCTGAAGACAATGTCCGTGCATTGCTGATGTACTCAGTGGCCAATTTATCAATCTCTGATTTAAGATCTGAAACCAAAGGCATGACAAAGGGTTTTAACAGAGGCAACTTTGGCACAATGGCAGATCAAACAGAGACATACATACAATAACGATAACACAGCAGTCATTTTGAATTGGCTGCTCCCAGCAAGGCCCCCAAACTCACCTTCTGTTCGTTGGTCGAGATCTCGCATAAGTTGGAAGTTTCTCTGCAGCTCAAATGGCAAATTCTCAATACCTAGAAAAAGGAAAGGACTATGAAACACAGAAGGCAACCATCCAGATAGGATCTTACAGAACCATCACACATACTTTGTTATAGAATGACCAACATCAATTCTGAATTGACTGAACAGCCACTGGGACGTTAAGACCATATACATTCAAAAAGCTTAGTGATAAAAGCACCAAAGATCTACTCCACACAATGAATGTTGGCAAACCCAGATTTTCTCACTGTACACATATTCTGCAAGAGAGTTCTCGGATGTCTGACTACCAAGCTTATACATGTATGCTTGCCTCAATCACATTTTCTATTACACTATGTAAGAAAATGTAACACTATGTACATTTTGTTACACTATGTAACAAAATGTTATTCCCTGTTTAATTGTATGGTACTTACTTTGAAAGTAGTTGTCTACTCCAGAAACATTGTTTTTGTGGCTGCCACAAACTAGTTTGAATTGAGACTCAATGAGATATTCAATGAAAAACAATAGCAAAATGTGCTTCAGGATGTCCCTCCAAATCGGTTTTTGCAGTTTAATAACCTTTCCCCATGTTTTAATGATACCAAGCTTATAAATGTATGCTTGCCTCAATCATATTTTCTATTACACTATGTAAGAAAATGTTATTCCCTGTTTAAATGTTTTAATGATAGAAACAATTAAATAAATGTCTGAAATGACTGAACCCAGGAACAAAAATCGTGTTACATTGTGTTATTTGGATGTACACTCACTGCATATGACATTGATGCACACCTTTCAAATGCAACTGAAAAGGCAACACACTAGTGTTTTGTTTCTAAATATAATGAACACGAACAGGCCTATCCAGCCAATGTTCTCATTCATATATATATATATATATATATATAAATAATTCAAAAGACAAAATTTAAAATATAGTAACCAACAAAATAATCAAGAAGAATATATTAAAACTGTATCTGCATCAAGAAAGTACATCGTAGTACGGAGTTTTCTCAATATATAATTAAGGTCAACAAGTAAAGTCAACAAAGATACAATCATTATATATGCTTGATAACACAAAAATGATAGCTGTTATAATAAAGAAGCACTTAATTTCGTTTAAAACTTTCCCCATCTAAAGTATACTGCACTTATAGTTCTAATACCATGTTTCAAATTATTTTAATATTTTAAGCTTTTTTTCACCCATATCTCTTTCCCTTTTCTCTGTGTCACCTTCACCTGGACTAACTTATCTTACTCTTTACCATCATCCATGGTTCATCCTACCCCAAA
Source organism: Anolis sagrei (assembly GCF_037176765.1). NCBI lineage: Eukaryota > Metazoa > Chordata > Lepidosauria > Squamata > Anolidae > Anolis > Anolis sagrei. The sequence continues at coordinate 197,489,340 of NC_090022.1, forward strand.
CCACACCAGGGTGTAAAGTGGGACATGAGGGAGGAGTCTGTGTGCCAAGTTTGGTCCAGGTCTGTTATTCGTGGGGGTCGCAGTGGTCTGTGGAAGTGAGATCTAAAGTAAGTTTTTTTTCTGTGTCAGGCGCAACTTGAGAAACTGCGAATTGCTTCTGGTGTGAGAGAATTGGCCGTCTGCAAGGACGTTGCCCAGGGGATGCCCGGATGTGAGAGGCTTCTCTCATGTCCCTGGATGAGAAGTTGGAGCTGACAGCCAGGAGCTCAACCCACTCCCTGGATTCGAACCATCGACCTTTCAATCAGCAATCCTCCTGGCACAAGGGTTTAACCCATTCTGCCACCAGGGCCTAATGCTAATCAAGGTGGCCACTTGAAACATTCACACTTGCCTCAAGCAGACAAGGGTTCTTTTCCCACCCTGGAAATTCCACAGATATATAAACCCCACTTGCCTAGTTTCCAACAGACCTGGAACCTCTAAGGATGCCTGCCATAGAGGTGGGTGAAACATTAGGAGAGAATGCTTCTGGAACATGGCCATAGAGCCTGGAAAATTCACAGCAACCCAGTGATTCCGGCCATGAAAGCCTTCAACAACACAAATTTATCTGAATTTAAGCTATTCAGCCAAAAATGGAAAAGAACAGCACAGGATCATATATTTTGACAAATTGTAGATTTGTGCAAAGATGAAAGAAGTGGATTGATGACAAATTGGACAAAGGAATAAATGAAACTACTACTATTAATACTGCTGTAATGTTCTGTCATCTCTCAGTTAGAAGTAAACAAAAGTATGGAGCTGTGGAAGAAGCAATAATTTTGTAAAAGCTTAACCATTTAAAATAATGTTCATTTCATTATCAAGCAATTACTCATTGAAGTCCTTCTTTTGGCCACAAGATGATTTGAAGGGGAAAATAATAGGAGGGAAAGAATGGGTGTGATGCAACATTATAATTTTATTCGCTGGAAATGTACACTTAAATACATTGCACGGTTTAATAAAACCTAACAACTGAGGCGCTCTCCACATAGCCGAATAAAACCCCACGTTTTCTGTTTTGAATTGGAATATCTGGCAGTGTGGACTCAGATAACCCAGTTCAAAGCAGATATTTTGGGTGACATGGCTGTGTGGAAGGACCCTAAGTTACCTAAGGCCCCTTCCACAAAGCTGAATAAAATCCCACATCATCTGCTTTGAACTGGAATATATGGCAGTGTGGACTCAAGAAACCCAGTTCAAAGAAGATATTGTGGGATTTTCCGCCTTGATATTTTGGCTGTGTGGAAGGGCCCTAAGTTATCTAAGTCTCTTCCACACAGCTGAATAAAACTCCACATTATCTTCTTTGAACTGGAATATCTGGCAGTGTGGACTCTGATAACCCAGTTCAAAGCAGATATTGTGGGATGTTCTGCCTTGATATTCTGGGTGATGGGGCTGTGTGGAAGGGCCCTTAAACGTAGGCATGGGCGTAACGCAGGGGTCCTGGCAGACCAAGGCTGTCAATTGGCCACAGCGCTTCATTCAGGGGCCCTTTGGGTCAGGCTCGCATGTGGGTAACACGCATAACGTGTGAATGATGAACGAGGCGCGCCCCCTCCTCTTCCTCCTCCTCCCGAGGCGGCCTTTGGCTTCCAGGGCTCCTCCGCCGCCTGGCCCTCGGCCCTCCTCCCGCTCCGTTCCCGCGCTTACTGTCGAGGTAGTGCTCCAGGTACATCCCCGCCGCCATCTTGGGTTTCGGCCAAGCGCCCAAACTCCTCCCGCTTCCCGCCCTAACGTCATTTCCGCCCTCAATCAGGCCGACTTCCGGAAGGGGCTTCGGCTCACTTCCGCCCGGTTTGGGCTTTGCTCCTGAGTGGTAAGCAGAACTGAACCTGAAGACCTGGCTGGGCAAAAGGGAGGCGGGGAAGGCCAACGTTTTCTTCTTTCCCTGATTAGTACAATCGGGTTATTATTATTATTATTATTATTATTAAAGTGGATACATACCTTAAAGAAAACATTTCTGAAAAACATTTCAGAAAAGGGACTTTGCAGACATTGGGCCCTTCCACACAGCTGCATAAAATCCACACTGACCTGGATTATATGGCAGTGTGGACTCAGATAACCCAGTTCAAGGAGCCACCAGTGTTGCAATGGGTACCAGCAGGACTGAAGACCGACAGGTCACAGATTCAAATCTGGGGAGAGTACAGATGAGCTCCCTCTGTCAGCTCCAGCTCCCCGTGTGGGGATATGAGAGAAGCCTCCCACAAGGATGATACAACATCAAAAACATCCTGGCATCCGCTGGGCAACACTCTTGCAGACGACCAATTCTCTCACACCAGAAGCAACTTGATGTTTCTCAATTTGCTCCTGACACGTATATACCCAGTTCAAAGCAGATAATGTGGATTATTCTGCCTTGATAATCTGGGTATATATAGTTGATGGCTGAAAGCGAGGAGGAGCTGAGAAGCCTTCTAATCAAGGTGGAAGAAGAAAGCACAAAAGCTGGGTTGCAGTTAAACATAAAAAAAAACCAAGATTATAGCAATCGGACTGATTGATAACTGTCAAATAGAGGGAGAAAACGTGGAGGCTGTGACAGACTTTGTATTTCTAGGTGCAAAGATGACTGCAGATGCAGACAGCAGCCAGGAAATCAGAAGACATTTACTTCTTGGGAGGAGAGCAATGACCAATCTCGATAAAATAGCAAAGAGTAGAGACATCACAATGGCAAGCAAGATCCGCATAGTTAAAGCAATGGTATTCCCCATAGTCACCTACGGATGTGAGAGCTGGACCATAAGGAAGACAGAATGAAGATTTATGCTTTTGAACTGTGGTGTTGGAGGAAAGTGCTGAGAGTGCCTTGAACCGCGAGAAGATCTAACCAGTCCATCCTCCAGGAAATAAAGCCCGACTGCTCATTGGAGGGAAGGATATTAGAGGCAAAGATGAAGTACTTTGGCCACATAATGCGAAGACAGGAAAGCTTGGAGAAGACAATTATGCTGGGGAAAATGGAAGGAAATAGGAAGAGGGGCCGACCAAGGGCAAGATGGATGGATGGCATCCTTGAAGTGACTGGATTGACCCTGAAGAGCTGGAGGTGGTGACAGCCAACAGAAAGCTCTGGCGTGGGTTGGTCCATGAGGTCACGAAGAGTCGGAAGCAACTGAACGAATATACAACAACATAGATTTGTGGAAGGGCCCTGGGTTATCTGAGGACCCTTCCACACAGCCCTATATCCCAGAATATCAAGGCAGAAAATCCCACAATATCTGCTTTGAACCGGGTTATCTGAGTCCACACTCAGATAATGTGGGATTTTCTACCTTGATATTCTGGGATATAGGGCTGTGTGGAAGGGCCCTTGGAGAACATGAGACATCCCAGCAGACTGGAGGAGAGCAAATGTTGTCCCTCTCTTCAAAGGGAAAAAGGATGACCCAAACAGTTACCACCCAGTCAGGCTGACATTAATACCAGGAAAGATTCTGGAGCAGATCATTAAGGAGACAGTCTGCAATCACTTAGAAAGGAATGCTGTGATTTCTAAATGTCAACACGGATTTCGGAAAAACAAGTCGTGCCATACTAATGTTATCTTTTTTTTTTTGGATAGAATTACAAGCTTGGTAGATGCAGGGAATGGTGTGGGGGCAGCATATCATGATTTCAGTAAGGCCTCTGACAAAGTCCCCCATGACCTTCTCGCATGCAAGCTAAGCAAGTGTGGGCTAGGCAATGCTACTATTAAAATGTAATTGCTTAAGCAATTGGACCCAAAGGGTATTAACTAACAGTTCCTCTTCATCTTGTGCCATAAACAAAAGTTTTTGTAGGTCGAACCATTAGAAAACAAAGGTATTGTTGAAGGCTTTCATGGCCAGAATCACTGGGCTGTTGTAGGTTTTTTGGGCTATATGGCCATGTTCTAGATGCATTCTTTCCTGACATTTCGCCTGCATGTATGCCAGACATCCTCAGAGGTTGTGAGATCTGTTGGGAACTAGGAAAATTGGGTTTATATATCTGTGGAAAGTCTAGGGTGGGAGAAAAAACCCTTGTTTGTTGGAGCTAGCATTTGGTTAGCATTTGATGACCTGACAGTTTTTTAAGTGTGGATTGTTAGTGCCTGGGGGAGTCCTTTGTTGAGAAGTGATTAGCTGTCTCTGATTGTTTCGTGTCTGGAGTTCCCCTGTGTTTGAGTATTGTTCTTTATTTAATGTTATAATTTTATAGTTTTTTTTAATACTGGTAGCCAAATTTTGTTCATTTTCATGGTTTCCTCCTTTCTGTTGAAATTGTCCACATGCTTGTAGATTTCAATGGCTTCTCTGTGGAGCCTGACATGGTGGTTGTTAGAGTGTTTCAGCATTTCTGTGTTCTCAAATTATATGTTATGTTCAGGTTGGTTCATCAGGTGCTCTGCCATGGCAACCAGAAAAGTCAGCCATAGCAGAGCACCACAGATATATAAACCCAATTTTCCTAGTTTCCAACAGACTTCACAACCTCTGAGGATGCCTGCCACAGATGCAGCCAAAACGTCAGGAGAGAATGCTTCTGGAACATGGCCATAGAGCCCGAAAAACCTACAACAACTGAGAAAACAAAGGTGTTGCTATCTCGGTTACCCATGTGAATAATTGTGGATTCTGAGAGAATTTTTGAATTGTGGATATGGGATGCTCAACCTGTTTTAAACACTACAAGTTACTAGATGATCCTTTACACACAATTTCTTCATTTTTGTAATGTAAAACATATGAAAAACATTAAATGGGGAAACTTTTCAAAACAACAATTCAAATCAATATGGAATTTATATTAATGGCAATTACAGGGAATAAAAACATTGCTGCGAAGAACCAAGACCTATTTAAACCAATGGTCTTAGCAGGAAAGGCGGTAATAGCCTGGGTATGGAGAAATGAAAAAAATGGAATATGGAAAATTGGAATAACTATTTATTTGAGAAAGTCCAATCAGATATTATTGCATGTATAACCCAAGAAGGTTCACGGGAGGACAAAACAGAAGAAATTAAAGAGAAACGGGCAACATATATGAAATGGGTAGAAGAAGGGGAAGCCACTGATATTGTACTAAGATTAAAAAGGTTGTTTTCGTGGTTAAAAATAAAGATATAGAGAGAAAAGTGGTGGGAAGGGTAAGGAAGGGTAGTGGGAGGAGAGGGAGAAAAAATACAAAATGTAATACGAATAAATCTGTAAAGAATGTGAAAAGATAATATAGAAATATCTTATATTGTAAGCCTATAATAGACATTTATTATCTGTTCAAATATGTTATTTGTTTTCAATAAAAATCAGTATAAAATAGCAACACATGAAGAAACACAGAAAAACATACTTGTGTGCAGACAAGTAATGGTGCTTAAGACATGAGACAAGAACAAGACGTACATGCTTTCTCTAACATTGTTTTCCAAATACCAAATAAATTAGAGACTATAGTCCTGGCAGGATACTATTTACATTTTTTCCTTCAGTCATGGGCTTTCAAAAATATATACAAGACTCAGGTAGACCAGGGTCTCCAGAATCCTTGAGACCCAGTTTTGCTTAGAACCACGGAGGAAGCTGATTTTCCAGGACACTGGAGGCTGCGGAAAGGCTCCTTCTCTTCATTCCAGCTTGAGATATTTTCTAGGCCAGAGACTTGAGAAGTAGATACCAGTGAGAAGGTCTCATTACTGGAAATGGGTTGACTGGGAGGTTCTAGGTATGCCTGTCTTTCTGAGATGGTTGCTTGAGCAAAGGAGGCACAATGCAAGCATCCACTCTGGAAGCCCCTGTCATCTGCCACTGTGAAAAGAAAGAACAAACAAAATCAAAGAGTTGTTGACCGAAAGGTCACAGGTTCAAATCCGGGGAGTGGTATAAGCTTCCGGGGAGTGGTATAAGCTGTCAGCCTTAGCTTCTGCCAACCTAGCAATTCGAAAACATGCAAATGTGAGTAGATCAATAGGTACTGCTCCGGCAGGAAGGTAATGTGCTCCATGCAGTCAATTTGGCTAAATGACCTTGGAGGTGTCTACAGACAACACTGACTCTGGCTTAGAAATGGAGATGAGCACCAACCCCCAGAGTTGGACACGACTGGACAACATTCCTATGTTAATGTCAGGGGAAAACCTTTACCTTTACCTAACCTAAGATGATACACCTTTAGAAGTAAGAACACATGAATTTTACCAGGATTAAGCAAATCAAAGCTATTGAATTAGATGTGGTTTCCACCTGCTCTTCAAAGTCCAACAAATCTATTTGCATGTATATTTTTGTCTTATGAAACCTTAAGTCTGCACTCACACTACCAGTATGAACCCCATACAGATAATTGTAGCTTGGCCACTATAGTTCAGAAGATTTAAGCATTCACATAGTTTTTGGGCAGTGGTTCTCAACCTGTGGATCCCCAGGTGTTTTGGCCTACAACCCCCAGAAATCCTAGCCAGTTCACCAGCTGTTAGGATTTCTGGGAGTTGAAGGCAAAAACATCTGGGGACCCACAGGTTGAGAACGACTGTTTTAGGTTTTTTTCCAGAGCTATACCCAGAAAGAGTATTCAGGTGTACCATTTCATCTGGGCTGGATCTGTTCTCTGTTCAGTTTCTTCAAAGGCATGAAACAGAGGAGAGAGCAGCTCCACTGTGTCAGCTGATGCAGGAACACTACCAGGCATTAAAACCTAGGAGGGCAATTCCTATGTAAAACTCAGCTTCCCATATGAAACAGCTCCCAGTGTTATTACTCTTTGCTGTATGGGCAGGGATGGGGATTTCCAAATTCAGTGTCGGGTAAGTAGGGTGGCAGAGCCAAAACTCCTGCTGATGGTAACCTAGACCCTTTCTACACTGCCATATTCAATCCAGATTATCTGATCTGAACTGGATTATATGGTAGTGTAGACTCATAAGCCAGTTCAAGGCAGATAATCGGGCTTATCTGCTTTGATAATCAGGATTATATGGCAGTATAGAAGGGGCCTAAGTCTTAAAACAAGCATCTCAGAACAGGGGGAACCACCTAACAATGGTATTCTGAGGAAGGGGAGCTGTTATCTGGGGAATGGATTGGGGCATCAGGATCCCCCACCTGATTCCATGTCATTCCCACCTTTAATTCTCACCTGCTTGCTGCAAAGTTTGGATCCGCTTCACAGTCATTTCAAGAAGAGCTGCCTTGTCTGTGCGAGTACTGGGAAAAGACTTATGGGAGAAAAATGTACTTTAGGGAGTTGAAGAATTTATTTATTTATTTATTTGCAGTATTTATATTCCTCCCTTCTCACCTTGAAGGGAGGGGGGGGGGGACTCAGGGTGGATCACAATGCACAATGCATAATGGCAGGTCAAGAATCATAGCATCTACATTATCTGCTTTGAACTGGATTATATGAGTCCACACTGACTTATGATCCAGTTCAAAGCAGAAAATCTGGATTTTATATGGCAGTGTAGAAAGGCCGGGTGTTGCATGAGTGTGGTTCTCTGTCTTTGTGTATGTGTCTGTGTGTGTGTGCACGAATCCCAGTTTGTGTGTGTGTGTGTGTGTGTGTGTGTAGGTATGTCTGTTTCCATCATTGTATACGCATGTATATGTGCTTGTCTCTGTGTGTGTAGGTATGTCTGTTTCCATCATTGTTTCTCTCTGTATGTCTCATTTTTTCTTCCTTCTTCCTTTCCATCTGCTTCTCTGTCTGTCTCTCTGTATTTCCATGTCTGAGTGTGTATATCCATCTCAGTCTGTGTGTGTATTTCCCTCTCTCCATCTCAGTCTCTCGTCTTCGCAGCTCAGTGTGTCCTGTCCATCTGGTACATGTCATTTGGCAGCAAAATATCTCCTTGGACTAGAGACCTTGTGCCAATCAATTTGTGTGACAGCCCTTCTCGAGCAGCCCGAACGTCTGGTTAGCAAAAAAACAAGATTTCTCTTCAAACCATTTACAAGCATGAAATTGGAACCGGAGTGAAGCTGACGGAGATGTCGCCTATCTCACTGGGTCGTGCATGGCAGTAGCAGTGATGGTTAGGAGAAATGTAGTGGAGAAGATAATGTGCAAAGCCATCAAGCAGAATGTCTGAATAATAAGGATGCCCTCTTTCCATAGGCCAGCCCACAAGACTACAGTTTTCAGGGATCGCTGGATTGAAGGAAAATGTGGCTATGTCACTTGAAGTCCACAGTGTATGAGGGCTCATGATGAAGGTGTCAGGGTCTTGGGAACTTTGCTTGCCCAGTCCTTACCTTGTTGCCTTGATTGGGCACATCTAGCAACAGAGCCTTTAGCTGGTTCAGAGAATGGGCAATGCGATCTCTTCGTTTTTTTTCCATAAGCGGTTTAATGATCTGGAGATGAAGAATGTTTGCATTAATAGCAGAACTGACTGAGAAGCTGTCTGTCATGATGAATCAGAGAAGTGGGGAATAAGAACAGAAGAGCAATTGCCCTGTCCAGTCCAAGGCATTGAGGGCTGTGTCAAACAGAAAATCTAAATGCCATTCTTCAAAGGCTCTTCCAATGATTAACATGGCCCCAGAACCAGGGGATATTCTCCTATAAATTCCTCATAGAAAAGAATGCAAGTTATGCAAGATTATTATTATTATTATTATTATTATTATTATTATTATTATTTTGGACATTTGTATCTGACAAGGCAGTCAGATACGTGATCTACACGTGGTTTATTTTACATTATGCCACATGTCTTGCTTATTTAAGCTGTTTTTTATTTGTTATTTGTACCTTTGGCATTGAATGTTTGCCAATGTGTTTTACTTTGCTGTAAGCTGCCTTGAGTCCCCACAGGGAGACAGGGCGGGCTACAAATAAATTATTATTATTATTATTATTATTATTATTATTATTAGTAGTAGTAGTAGTATGAGAAACACAAAAAGATTAGAACACAGCAAACAAGGTCACTCTGCTGGCTGTTGTATTGGATCACACGTCGGACACTTCCCAAGTATTTAGGAGGGGTGATGTATCAGCGAATAATGTGTGCAGATCCCAGCAAGGTGGCCTTTTGCAGCTGACAAATGGTAATTTTGTCAGCACCGATTGTGTTTAAGTACAGGCCATTGTCTTTAGGCACTGCACCCAGTGTGCCTATCACCACTGGGATCACCTTCACTGGCTTGTGCCAGAATCTTTTGTTGTTGTTGTTATTTATTTATTTGAAACACAACAAGATAAGTCCACAGCAAACAAGATCACTCTGCTGGCTGTTGTATTGGATCATACGTTGGACACTTCCCAAGTGTCTAGGACTGTGTGATGTATCGGCATATTATTATTATTATTATTATTATTATTATTATTATTATTATTATTATTATTATTTTATTCTGTCCCAAACATGGTGCTGGTTTTCTGCCACTGTGCCACCCTTAATGATGTCTCAATTCCCCTTTTGGCTGCACCCAAGTGAAGCTAGCTCAGCAGCCAAACTGTTAACAGGCACCTCCTTCCAGTCTAGCTTCAGTTCTCCATCCTTTTTGTTTATGAATTATTTTAAAAAGAAATAAATCTTACCTTTTTGTACACGAGGCGTTTGGGCTGCTCTAGATTTGCCTTCACCCCACTACATGCCCTTGGTGCCTGCATCCTTGATTGCAAAGTTTCACTGACTTCTCTCTCAAGGTCCATCCTCCGGTTTCTCCAATAGGATTTTCAAATTTCCCTCCTTCTTTATTTATAGGGCAGCCCCAACGCAGCTGTCACATTGTCTGCAAATCCCATTTTGCCCTCTGTTGCCCCAGCCTATAGGAGCGGCCAATGAGAAGCTAAAGGGCCCTTTTGTATTTGTGAGGGAGGACTGTGGTGGCATGTGAGAGGTGGCCCAGCACACCAATAAATAGAGGAGAAGACAGCCTGGAGGGAATTTCAAAAGGGCCTCTTCTTTTCTGGCTCGCCAGCTGCTCCTTTAGCGTTGAGGATAAAGAGAGTAAAAAGAGCATGAAGAGAGATGAATAGAGAAAGGGAAAAAAGCTATTGAAATGGAAATTGAGCAACAGACGGTGTGTGTGTCTGTTGCTGCTGTGGTGTGTGTTGTGTTTGTACTTGGGATGAGGTAGAATTTTAAATGGTGAGACGACTCTCTTGAAGCAGAACAATTGGACCTGTCCGTAGTTTCATAAGGTTGTCAGTGTAATGTAGGGCAGATCTTGTGTTTTCAACTCCAAGATCTGTGAAAGGAAAACACTCCAGCATTCTTTCCCTCCCCATGCCTCTCCCCATCAACAGAAGAGGCAGAGCAGACAAAACTGGACCAAGGTTTTGGTTATCCTCTGACATTAAGTCCAGTCATGTCCAACTCTAGGGCTTCGTGCTCATCTCCATTTATAAGCTGAAGAACTGGTGTCGTCCATAGACACCTCCAAGGTCATGTGGCCAGCACGACTGCACGGAGCATCATTATCTTCCCACCTGAGCAGTACCTATTGATATACTCACATTTGCATGTTTTTGAACTGCTGGGTTGGCAGAAGCTAGGACTCATGCCACTCTCCGGATTTGAACCTTTGACCTTTTGATCAGCGACTTAGCGGTTAAACCCACTAAAATTGGACCAAAGTCAGTGGAGAATAGATCATATGGTATCTGTATGGTAGGACCTGAAATGACACAGGGAATGCCATAGTATCCATGTGCGTTCTACCAACACAGACTTGAATAACTTTTATAAAAATTAGGTGAATGAAGACTTCATTTTCTGCCTTCTGTCTCCCCTGTCTCAAGCTGGATCTACACTACCCTATAACCCAGAATCTGGTCCCAGATTATCTTCTTATTCCAGATTATCTGGCAGTGGACACTCATATAATCCAATTTAAAGTAGATAATCTTTTTGGAAAATGTGAATCTCCATAACTTTTTGGAAAGGCATGGCCTTGTTAGAGATCATAACCTTTTGGAAAACCACTGGTCACATAACCTTTTTGAAAATAGCATTCATAACCATTTCCGAAAATCCTGCCTTGCTAAGACTGATTCCAATAAGTTCCACAGAACTAGAAATAGCTTTATTGGGTGGTGTGTTGAAGAAAGATAAAAGCCAAGAGAATCCAGCTGCCACAAGCTCAGTGATCCTGCTCCTTGGGTGTCCCCCCTCCTTCTCTTTTTCTCCCCTCCTTCTCTTTTTCCTCTTCTTCTGCCACCACTGCCTCTAGCTTTGATCTTGCAGAGCTCTAGCCACTCCACACCCTGCTCACCTTCCACCCCGCACATAGTGAGTGCCCACCCTGGAAATGTGTATGAGTGTGTAGTGGCCCATTAGCCTCCTTTCCCTGCTATGAGGGCTTCAGTGACAGAGTGAACTGCCAGTGTTGATGCAGCTGGATCTGCTTGGATTTTCCCCCTCCCTTCCATTCCCAGTTATGAGTGCTACTTTGCTAAAAGAGTGGAAAGTGTTCAGAAAGCCAGGGAAGCATCTGGCACACTTGCATTTTAAATTGCCAAACATTGGTCCTGGAGGGTGTCGGCTAGGATCTGCAGCCTTGTTTGTTTGTTTGTTTGTTTGTTTATGGCATTTCTCAGCCTTACGGCGACTCAAGGCGGCTTACAGAATTGGCAGAATTTGATGCCATACATTCATAAAAATACAGTTAAAAACATTCAACATAATATTATATTAAAATCATATAAAACCATTAAAAACGTATAATTACCATTGGAGGAAGCGCAAGTCTGCTTCTGCCTCTGAGCCAATCAGAGGGGAGGCTAGGAATTTAATAAGCTGTCATTCACTGATACTGCATTATCACAGCATATTTACGCCAACACCATTGGAGAAATTATACTCTTTAGCCGGTATTACACCACCTGACATCTGCCGGGAAATGGCAGCCTGTAATGAAAGGACCAAGGCATTGACATCTCTGACCCATCTTCTGTTCAGATATCAACCAGCAAGCCAATGCCTTAAATCAAGAAATAGCTTCCTAAGATCTACAGAGATACACACAGGATGCCTCAGCAAGTGAGAGTCTAAAAGTGGCAGACAAAAACCCAGAACCTCAATCAGTGGTTAATCCCAGATGAGAAGCTCCCCTGGGTACACAGAAGGCTGGACGACTTGGAAGGCACTGAATCACAAGATGCAGAGCTACCCGACATGCGAGTGCGGAGAAGAGCAAACCAGAGACCACTTACTACAATGCAGTTTGAGCCCTGCCACATGCTCAATAGAGTACCTTCTCATAGCGACACCAGAGGCACTCCAAATGGCCAGCTACTGGTCAAAGGACATTTAATTTTATGCCAAGTTTAACTTTGTGTTTTTAAATACATTATAACTGTACCCTCAATTCACTTCTGACACTAAATAAATATAAAATTAATGGATTTGAAGTCTTTTTTCTGTTGTGAGTCCTTCCCAGAAACTGGGTGTGCCTGGGTGGAATGAAGTTTGATGGGTGGTTGATGAACCCTGATGGTCCAATGCCAGCTAAGCAAAGGGGGTGCTGGCCAATTGACAAAAGGCACAGTTACATACAATGGAAGATTAACTGGGGGGGGGGGGGCGTCAAGATATGTGCTATAGATCAGGCAGCATTCCCAGTCTTAGCCGAGATCCCCATCATGACTTGGGGACTATATGATTTCGCAATATTGGACTCTATATGGACTTTGGTGGGTGGATGGGCTTATATGAATTTCCTTTCCCCATTTCTCCCTTGTGTATACCTTATGAATTCCCTATGTGTGTGTTTGTATATAAAAATATGGAAAGCCACCCTTTCGTGACCCCAGCAAGACACAAGCCTTGGGAAACTCTTCCCTATTTCCTGAGGGAAATTCCTATTGACTTAAGGTTTCCAACAAGGACTCATTGCATGATAATAACAATGGTATGTCTTTGGGTCTCGGAGCATGTCCACCCAAGAAGGTACCCCATGGTGAACCGGTCACTTGTCAACAATGGGACATCCTGCCTTCAGGGACGATCAGGATGTCCCAACCGTCTCCCTCTCATTGTCATTTCCCCTTGGACTGAAACTCACGTTGATAACATCAATTAATCCATATCCGAGACAGAAGAATATCAGGGCTTGGCAGCCGTGCCAGCCATTTTTGCATATTTCAACCTTTCAGGACAATGCTAGGCTGGCTTGAGAAATCTCCGGATTATTGCCGGCCACCAGGACACACATTCAGTCATTTTAATCCACTCATCAATACTCTCGATTCATTGTTTTTCTCTTGGGCCGCCTCCTCCGCTCTCATTGGTCAAGAGCTCAAAGCGGTGCTGGCTCTTTGATTGGCTGAGGCGTGGCTAAGCCAGCCGCGCCTCCCCTCCAGCTGATGATGACAGCCAATCAGGAGGATGCCGGCAAGGTGGCGGGGGGGGGGGGGGGCAGGCAGGCAGGCGGGCGGGCAGGAAATTTGAACTTTGACAGCTCTGTTTTTCTATAAAAATGTACTGCAATGTATTGAATGTATGTCTCTCCTGATGAACTATCGCAGTTTGACATCCATACCAGCTGGACGAAATAAATACAACTCGGTGGCTTTTCTTCAACTTTGGTGAGATTTATTGGGAAAAATCAGGGAAAATTCTTTTGTCTCTCTCTCTCTTCGCTCACCAGAATATCGGACTCCCATTGTTGGGTCTGGCTCCAAATTCTAGCTCAATATCAGGGTCTGATTTTTTGGATAACAGTGTGAGTAACCACCTTTCTCCACTACCTCTCATTCACTGTGTATGCACAGTATATGCAAATAAAGATATTCAAAAATACTTTAAAATCTGAACACTTCTGGTCCCAAGCATGTTGGATAAAGGAAACGCAACCTGGGCTGCATTCTTGTTTGTCCTAAGTGACATTCCAGCTGCCCCTCACTCCAAGCGTGGTGTCACACTTTGCTTCCTTTCTCTCCAATCATCTTTATTGATATGACGGAGTGTGTTTTATTGATCCCCCACCAGTCCTTCTGTTGCCTGCCCAATCCCTTTCTCTGACCCTCTTCACCTGCCTCCCTGGCTGCCATCTCCGGATTTGGCAACGGCAGGCGGTTACCATGACAACATTCGGGGATGATGATTCAGAGGCAGTAAATACAAGAAGCCATCCTATAGCTTGCTTTCTCTCTTGAAAATAAATGTCAATTGCAATACTTCTGTATGTTCTCAACCACCTTATAAAATAAGCCCCGCTTCTGTGACCTATTTTCCAAGGTGCCCGTTCTTAGCCGCCTGCTAACGTTCAGAGGCTGACCTCTTCAGGCCTACACAGCTGCAAACGATAAAATCCACAACCTTCTGGAAAACGGAACATTTTATCATCTAAGAAGCAAAGCTCCAAGCTTTGGAACAAGAATACAGGTAGTCCCTGAGTTACAAACATCCGACTTAGAATCATAGAGTTGGAAGAGACCTCATGGGCCATCCAGTCCAACCCCCTGCCAAGAAGCAGGAAAATCGCATTCAAAGCATCCCCGACAGATGGCCATCCAGCCTCTGCTTAAAAGCCTCCAAAGAAGGAGTCTCCACCACACTTTGGGGCAGAGAGTTCCACTGCTGAACAGCTCTCACAGTCAGGAAGTTCTTCCTAATGTTCAGATGGAATATCCTTTCTTGTAGTTTGAAGCCATTGTTACGCATCCTAGTATCCAACAGACAAGCTTGCTCCCTCCTCCCTATGACTTCCTCTCACATATTTATAAATGGCTATCATGTCCCCTCTCAGCCTTCTCTTCTTCAGGCTAAACATGCCCGGCTCTTTAAGCTGCTCCTCATAAGGCTTGTTCTCCAGACCCTTGATCATTTTAGCCGCCCTCCTCTGGACACATTCCAGCTTGCTAATATCTCTCTTCAGTTGTGGTGCACAGAAATGGACTAACAAATGACTCATGGTTAAGAACAGGGGTGAGGCAACAGGAAGTGAGAGGAATCTACCCCTCGGAAGGGGGGGAGTTTTCATGGGGAAGAGGAGTCTCCACTGAAGCTTTCTCACCAAT
Organism: Anolis sagrei; assembly: GCF_037176765.1. Classification (NCBI taxonomy): domain Eukaryota; kingdom Metazoa; phylum Chordata; class Lepidosauria; order Squamata; family Anolidae; genus Anolis; species Anolis sagrei. The sequence goes on from NC_090022.1 coordinate 197,504,352, forward strand.
CCTTGTTTCTACAACAAGCCACATTTCACAAAATCCAACTGTCAATGGGAAAGAAACTATTTTAGAATTCTATTTCAATACTTATTTTAACTGTACATTGTTTGAAGGCATCGGATAGTTGCCTAAGTGTAAGCCACCTTGAGTCCCCTTCGGGGTGGAGAAAGGCAAGGTAGAAATGTTGTAAGTAAGTAAGTAAGTAAATAAAAAAAATGTTGGGAGTTGCATTTGCCCCCGATTTATTTATTTGCCTGTCAGGAGTGACTTCAGAAACTGCATGTCGCTTCTGGTATGAGAGAATTGGCCGTCTGCAAGGACATTGCCCAGGGGATGCCCAGATGTTTTGATGTTTTACCATCCTTGTGAGAAACTTCTCTCATGTCCCCACACAGGGAGCTGGAGTTGACAGAGGGAGCTCATCTACACTCTCCCTGGATTCGAACCTGTGAACCCAAATGGCCAGAACTGACCACAGCCTCCAAAATGCTGAAGATGGGAAAGCCTGTAGACCACTATCAATGTACAGTTGTCTGTCTTGTCATTGTATAACAGCACTGAATGTTTGCCATATATGTGTTCTGTGATCTGCTCTGAGGCCTTTTCGTGGTGAGAAGGGAGGAACATAAATACTGTAAATAAATAAATGTAAAAAATACCTTTTGTCTTTTGATCTGAGTTTTCTTCCACATGAACACTGGTCAGACGGGAGGTAGAAAGTGTAAGTGTTGTTCATGCAATTAAAAAATGTCATTATGTATTGTGCCATATGGAGCCCTGGTGGTGCAGTGGGTTAAACCACTGAGTTGCTGAACTTGCTGACCGAAAAGTTGCTGGTTCAAATCCTGGGAGTGGGAGTGAGCTCCAACTGTTAGCATCAGCTTCTGACAACCTAGCAGTTTGAAAACAAGCAAATATGAGTAGATCAATAGGCGGGATGGTAACAGCGCGCCATGCAGTCATGCTGGCCACATGACCTTGGAGGTGTCTACGGACAATGTCAGCTCTTTGGCTTAGAAATGGAGATGAGCACCACCTTCTAGAGTTGGACACAACTACACTTAATATCAAGGGAAACCTTTACCCTTTCCTCTTGTGCCATATAATATACTAAGATTGTTGGACAAATCAAGTGAAGATTAGAAGTAAGAGGAATACTTGCATTCATGAGTATACGTTTCCAAAACTTGCCACTTGCCATTTTAAGACAATATTTCATTATATGTTGAGATGGCAGGGTTCTTTTCATCTTCTATCCACCCATGCATGCAGCCCTTGAGCCTCTGGAGCAGACAGGATTGTTATTTCTCTGCATACTTCAGAAATCCTACACAAAATGAGTCAATTGTACCTCTCCCACCTCCATCACATCCTGTAACTTTTCATCTCTTCCAATACATATTATTTTTATTACATATTATGTCTTGTTTATTAAAGGTGCATTTTGTTCCTTAAGTCAACAGGGAGAATTGCTTCCTTTTATCTGAGAACTGCACAGAAACAACAAGACAAAGACTATTTTGTCTTCTCTCCTTACCATGAAGAGTGGTTGAAGTGGATGGTCTCTTGTTCAAGCAGAAAGGACCAGGAAAGAATACCGCAAATGGTGGCAAGACTTGCCTGCTGTTGCTATGTGCTTATGGGTGCCTTCCTTTCTCTGCTTGTTGTATGTTGTGGGGCTAAATCTTTGAACATGGTAGGAGAAGGCCAGTTTCATAAAGAATGAGTTTCACAAAGTAGAAATCTGACAGCAGGACTTATGCAGTGAGAAAGGTTGAGGAGGCATGCCAGGAGGCTAAGGCAGGACAGTGGTTAGAAACGTTGGCGTCTACTCTGCTCCTCTCATCATAGACGTCGCTACATGTCATTTCTATCATCTTGGAAAGACCAAAAGTACAGTAGACTCTCAGTATCCACTAGGATTTCATTCCATGAGTAGTAAAATCCATAGATGTTCAAATGCCGTTGTTTATAAGGACATGATCATATGGTGTCCCTGGTATCAAGTGGCAAAATCAAGCCTTACTTTTGGGAATATATTTTCTGGGGGAATATTTCAAACCATGAACAACTGGAGGCTTATCTGCACATTTAGTGTTAGGAGTAAGTTGCAAGCAGAGTGCAGGCTCTCCAGTCTGTACTACACATGATTCTGGGTTAATTTCCCAATTATCCATAGTACCTTCCAGAGCTGCATAGCTAGCTGATTCTTTGTAAGGAAGTCATTAACAGGCTAATGGCATTTTCTGAAAAAGCTTTTCTAGCGCAGGTAGTGCTAAGACATCCCTGAGAGTGTGGCAATGCAAACTGCAATGTAGGAATTAACAGTGAATAGCTACTTAACCTTGCCAATGGCTGGTAGAGATCCTTCAGCATGCTGTACAGTGACTGGCCTCTCCGTATAATGAGCAAAACCAAAATTATATTCATCTGCAGAATGTTGGGTTGCTCCGCGTTTATACCAAGATAGCTAGCGTTGTCTTGAACATCCTAGGACAGTGGTTCTCAACCTTTCTAATGCCGTGACCCCTAAATAAAGTTCCTCATGTTGTGGTGACCCCCAACCACATTTTCGTTGCTACTTCATAACAGTAATTTTGCTACTGTTATGAAATGTAATGTAAATGTCTGATATGAAGGGTGTATTTTCATTGTTACAAATTGAACATAATTAAAGCATAGTGATTAATCACAAAAACAATATGTTTGGGGGAGTGTGGGCAACGGATGATGGGATCTGAAGTACCTTCAACTGATGCAGCTCTGACTTCCAGAGACCACTGAGACACCCCTCTCCCCCCCACCCCCCGAAATACAGACTTGGACCAAACTTGGCACGCAGAACCCTAATGACCAACAGAAAATACTGAAGGGGGTTGGGGGGAATTTATAGTGAATTATGGGAGAGGTAGTTCACCTACATCCAGAGAGCACTGTAAACCCAAATTACTATGGATCTGGACAGAACTTGGCACAAATACTCAGTATGCTCAAATACGAAGACTGGTGGAGTTTGGGGAAAATAGACCTTGGCATTTGGGAGTTGTTGGGATGTATAGTTCCCCAGCCATCAAAGAGCATTCTGAAATCCAACCACAATTAAATTGGACCAAACTTGAGCTGTGTGGAAGGGGCCTGGGTTATCTGAGGCCCCTTCCATACAGCTGCATAAAATACACACTGAAGTGGATTATCTGGCTGTGTGGACATAGATAATCCAGTTCAAAGCAGATAATGTGGGATTTCATTCATCTGTGTGGAAGAGGCCTGGGTTATTTGGGTCCCCTTCCATACAGCTGCATAAAATACAGATTGAAGTGGATTATCTGGCTGTGTGGACACAGATAATCCAGATCAAAGCAAATAATGTGGGATTTCATTCATCTGTGTGGAAGAGGCCTGGGTTATTTGGGTCCCCTTCCATAGAGCTGCATAAAATACACACTGAAGTGGATTATCTGGCTGTGTGGACACAGATAATCCAGATCAAAGCAAATAATGTGGGATTTCATTCATCTGTGTAGAAGAGGCCTGGGTTATTTGGGTCCCCTTCCATAGAGCTGCATAAAATACACACTGAAGTGGATTATCTGGCTGTGTGGACACAGATAATCCAGTTCAAAGCAAATAATGTGGGATTTCATTCATCTGTGTAGAAGAGGCCTGGGTTATTTGGGTCCCCTTCCATACAACTGCATAAAATACACACTGAAGTGGATTATCTGGCTGTGTGGACACAGATAATCCAGTTCAAAGCAAATAATGTGGGATTTCATTCATCTGTGTGGAAGAGGCCTGGGTTATTTGGGTCCCCTTCCATACAGCTGCATAAAATACACACTGAAGTGGATTATCTGGCTGTGTGGACACAGATAATCCAGTTCAAAGCAAATAATGTGGGATTTCATTCATCTGTGTAGAAGAGGCCTGGGTTATTTTGGTCCCCTTCCATACAGCTGCATAAAATACACACTGAAGTGGATTATCTGGCTGTGTGGACACAGATAATCCAGTTCAAAGCAAATAATGTGGGATTTCATTCATCTGTGTGGAAGAGGCCTGGGTTATTTGGGTCCCCTTCCATACAACTGCATAAAATACACACTGAAGTGGATTATCTGGCTGTGTGGACACAGATAATCCAGTTCAAAGCAAATGTGGGATTTCATTCATCTGTGTAGAAGAGGCCTGGGTTAATTGGGACCCCTTCCATACAACTGCATAAAATACACACTGAAGTGGATTATCTGGCTGTGTGGACACAGATAATCCAGTTCAAAGCAAATAATGTGGGATTTCATTCATCTGTGTGGAAGAGGCCTGGGTTATTTGGGTCCCCTTCCATACAGCTGCATAAAATACACACTGAAGTGGATTATCTGGCTGTGTGGACACAGATAATCCAGTTCAAAGCAAATAATGTGGGATTTCATTCATCTGTGTAGAAGAGGCCTGGGTTATTTTGGTCCCCTTCCATACAGCTGCATAAAATACACACTGAAGTGGATTATCTGGCTGTGTGGACACAGATAATCCAGTTCAAAGCAAATAATGTGGGATTTCATTCATCTGTGTAGAAGAGGCCTGGGTTATTTGGGTCCCCTTCCATACAACTGCATAAAATACACACTGAAGTGGATTATCTGGCTGTGTGGACACAGATAATCCAGTTCAAAGCAAATGTGGGATTTCATTCATCTGTGTAGAAGAGGCCTGGGTTAATTGGGACCCCTTCCATACAACTGCATAAAATACACACTGAAGTGGATTATCTGGCTGTGTGGACACAGATAATCCAGTTCAAAGCAAATAATGTGGGATTTCATTCATCTGTGTGGAAGAGGCCTGGGTTAATTGGGTCCCCTTCCATACAACTGCATAAAATACACACTGAAGTGGATTATCTGGCTGTGTGGACACAGATAATCCAGTTCAAAGCAAATGTGGGATTTCATTCATCTGTGTGGAAGAGGCCTGGGTTAATTGGGTCCCCTTCCATACAACTGCATAAAATACACACTGAAGTGGATTATCTGGCTGTGTGGGCTCCTCCTTCCCCAACAGCTAAGACATTTCTTACCCAGGGAGCAACCAGCTGGTCCACTCACTAACCTTGCAGCAACAACAACAGGCAGAGCCTTCCAGCCAGGCAGGGGGGAGGCGGGGCAAGGCAGCAGCGACCCTTTTCCTCTTCCTCCAGTTGCCCATCGAGGAGGACGAGGAGCAGGGACACTGCTGCAGTTTCTCCGCTTCTTTCTCTTCCATGGCCAGTTGGAGGAGAAGAAACAGCAGCAGAGCCCCTTCTCTTCTTTTTCCTTCTCTTTCTCCTCGATGGCCAGCTGGAGGAGGAGGAGCAAGAAGAGGACAAACAGCCGCAGCGGCCCCTGTGCGGCCTCCGCGGTTGCTCCTCTTCTTCCTCTTCTTCATGGGGAAACTGACCTTTGTTTTGGTGAGTTGTAGTTCACCCACACCAGAGAAATTGACCTCCTCCCATGATGGACCTGGGTCAAACTTGGGCAGCAAAAGCCAGCCCATACGGGGAGCCTTCCACTCAACCCCCACCCCTTCTAAGCTCACGGGGAGGGGAGGGCCCAAAGAAGGTCTCCAGAAATAGTGTACCTTCTCCCTTTCGCGCCTTTAGCTCTGAGCTCCTCCTCTTGACTCCATGCAACCTTGTGGGAAGAGGAGGAGGAGCCGACCAGGAGTGCCTGGATGTTTGGCTGGCACAGGGGCCGGCAGCCATTTTGGAGGGGGCGGGGCTAACTGAGGTGCCTTCGCGACCCCCCAAAAATGACCCAGCGACCCCCCTGGGGGTCGCGACCCCCAGGTTGAGAACCGCTGTCCTAGGATCTCCTTAATCAAATCATACATTCTCAGCCTCAGAGGAAGGCAAAGGCAACCCCCCTTGAACAAATCTGGCCAGGACACCCTTGTGATATGGTCACATCACAATTGCTATATGTTGGAAACTACTTGAAAGTATAGGACAACATGTGCCATCAACCAAAGACAGGTCATGGATCTTATTCTTGGTTTGGTATTCCTGACTGGAGAGGAAGAGGAAGGGGAGAAACTACTTTGTCATAAATTACATCCTTACAAGATTTAGGCTCATACCTTCATTCTCTCTTACTCTCCCCTTCACCTCACACCCTTGTAACAGACCTTTCACTTGCTTATTGCACTCCATGTTCATACTATTCATCATACTTCTCACTTGCTCCTTCTTGGCCTCACTTCACTCCCTGACAATGCAGCCTTCCCTTTGTTCTTGCATTCTACAGCTCTCGCTTACTCCATCTCCTTTCCTTGTGTTTTTGCAATGCCTTACACACTTGCTCCCTGCCTTTGGCTTTTTTTTTTTTGTTTACTGTTTGTTTGCTCTTTTCCTTCTACACTCTTTCTTCCCTTCCCCTGAATCTGTCGGAAATAGCAACCTTCTTGGATGTGGGGAGTGATGTCAGTGAGTTTCAAGATGGCAATGATTTGGGTAGTGAGACTGATGCAGAGAATGACCTGGAGATCCCTGTTCAAAGTGTAGTTTCCCATGAGAATGTACCTGAAGGGTATGGGGATGATGGTGTACTTCCCAAATTGCTACCAGAGAGTTCCCAGGATTTGATGCTTGAAAACAACTCAGCACCTGCAGAAGTTAACATGCAAATAGACAGAAGGCAGAATAGTCAAAACAGACAGGCCGAAAAGTGCCTTCAGGAATTCTGCCAGACTCCGACAGAAAAAGATAAGGGAGCCTCAATTAATGTGAAACCAATTTCTGTGTAATTGGGATAGCTTAACGAGGGGATAAAGGTTGTGGAAAATGTAGGCAGATGAAGCATCGTTAGAATAAAGTATAAAGTTAAGTTCTCATTCTTGTTTCATGGAAACCTTGCTTGGAAGGTTCATGCTTAAGTATTTCTTGTTTCATTATTTTGATTCCTGTATTTTATGATTGCATACTCATGCCTTGGATTAATGTTTCCTGGTTTGTTTGTTTTTTTGGATTATATTAGAGAAGTGTGGACTTTATTTTCTTGGATTTTGCTGAATTGTACCCTGGACTATTTTGTACCTGCTTATGTTTTTATCTAATTGGATTTACCTATTTTTTAAGTGCTTTCTATTCTGCTGTTTTTTTAACTATCTTCAATAAAAGGGTTGTTTTTACCTATTAAATGTGTGGTGTTTAGAACCAGAGGGCATTTTCTGCCCTGGAGTGCAACAAATACATCCTTGTGACTCTGGGTGACCATCTTATTCTGCCTACCATCTCCACTACCTTCAACACAGTTGTGGATACTATCCCTGGTTTTGGAAATAGGTCAGTGCCAAGAAGCATGTTCTCTGACATGATCTTGTTTGTATACCAAGATCTTACCTTAGAGATTCTTCAGTTTCGCACTCAGATGTAACTGAACCTATAAATTGACAACTAGGGAGCCCCTGCCCGCCATTGTAGTCCCTAACATTCCCTTCTTCCCAAGGGGTGATAATCTGACATCTGCTGGTGCTACTATGTCACAGCACTGGGCAAGGGTCCTTATACTGTCCATTTCAAATGAGTTTGGACAAACTGTATTTATGCTGTCTCTGCCTTTAGTTTTTATGATTTTCCACTACTGCTGTATTTCCTTTATTGGCTGCAGACATATTTTATACTGAGATGCCAACCTCATTTTCACCTACGGCAACATCGGTCTTATGGTTGCCTTCAAGAGATTCCTTGTAAGACATTATAAATGCAACTATGTTGCCTTGTCATTGAAAGTCTCATGGGCCATATAAAATGATGTGGCAGGCCCGATTTGGCCCATGGGCTTTATGTTTGACACGTGTTCTATATCAAAGTAAAAGAAATATATATATTCCCACAATATATAGCAAATTCAGCTCATCCCAACTGAGTCTGGATTTCTTTGCCACAGATTAATTAATTACTATCAGGTTAGAGATACCAAAAGGTATCAAGGTGCTTGTTTATAAAGCTACTGTCCTACACAAAGAAACAATGTATGTATATATACAACTCTTTACAATTTCTCAAGAGAAATGCCATATAGTTATAATTTCTTCAACTCTTGCATAGAATCTACTTGGAAGTAAATCTCATTGAGCTATATTATAAAAGGTAAAAGTACTCCAAAATTATTTAAAGAGATACATATACATGCATTGTTTCTTTCTGTATACATAGGTATCTGTGCATTACTTGTATAAAGCTATTAACCTTCCAACAATGCTTACTCATGTGAATCGTGGACTGTCTACAGACGTCACACTCAACTCCTGGAACAATTCCATCTGCGTTGCCTCTGAAAAATCCTGCAAATCTCATGGGAAGGCAGGCGGACAAATAGTGTGCTGGAAGAAGCAAAGACCACTAGCATTGAAGCGATGCTCCTACGCCATTACTTTGGCTGGACTGGCTGTGATGTACGGATACCCGATCACTGTCTCCCAAAGTAGTTACTCTACTCACAACCCAAGAACGGAAAATGGAATGTTGGTGGACAGAAAAAGAGATTTAAAGATGGGTTTAAAGGCAACCTTAAAAATTGTGGCATAGACACCTAGAACTGGGAAGCCCTGGCCCCTGCACACTCTAATTGGAGGTCAGCTGTGACCAGCAGTACTGCAGAATTTGAAGAGGCACAAATGGAGGACAAAAGGGAGAAACGTGCCAAGACGAAGGCGTGTCAAGCCAACCCTGACCTGGGACTGCCTTCTGTCTGGAAACCAATGCCCTCACTGTGGAAGAACATGTGGGTCAAGAATAGGACTCCACAGTCACCTACATATCCACCTCCAAGACACTAGACTTGGAGGGCCATCATCCTCGGGCTACGAGGGATCGCCTAAGTAAGCAAGTACATACAAACTTGAGTATTTCTTAGGGCAGGGGTCCTCAAACTTTTTAAACAGAGGGCCAGGTCAGTCCTTCAAACTGTTAGAGAGGCTGGATTATAATTTGAAAAAAGCATGAATGAATTCCTATGCACACTGCACATATCTTATTTGTAGTGCTAAAAACACTTAGAAACAATACAATAATTAAAATGAAGAACAATTTTAACAAATATAAACTTATTAGTATTTCAATGGGACGTGTGGGCCTGCTTTTGGCTGATAAAATTGTTGCTGTTGTGTGTTTTCAAGCTGTCTCAGACTTAGGTTGACCCTGAGCAAGGGCTGGGTAAATGACCTTGGAGGGCCACATCCGGCCCTTAGTTTGAGGACCCCTGTCTTAGGGGATGCAAAAAGCCGGACATAAACAAACCAGTGCTTCCCTGGTGGATTGAGTCAAACTTAAAAAAAAAAAAAAGCAGAGATCTGAGACATGCCCGTTGCAGGAGGAAGATGAGAGGCCCTTGTGTGATGTCCATAGAGACGCTTAGGTCAATCAGATCCAAGAGGCACTTTCACTCTGTGATACAGAAGTTTGCAAGTGGTAAGAAATAAAGAACGCACAATCCCTTTCCAGTGTTCACAAACACAAATGGGCTCCAACGTGTATGTGGAGCTTCTAATTTTGTTTTGCCTTGAGTTTCAGTCTGCACTGAAGCCGGCCGAAGGGTGCTTCAACTATAACACTCATCCGGCCATAGGAAAATTCAACCACACACAAACGCAGTTCCATGAAGGTTAAGAGGGCTTTTGGAATTTATTTTTTTTATAAAAAGTAATGAAATTAAATACAAAAAAGTTCTAATGCAATATTAAGGTTGGAAATTTCAAACACCCCTCTCCCTCTGGGAAATGCAACATGAGAGGCTCTGAAGAGTAGTTGAAAGTTACCCACCCTGAACTGATGTGGGAATTCCAAAAGGTATGAGCAAACAGGAAATAGTCTCCTGAACATTCACTGACCCAAATTCCACTGGTATTCTTCTCTTCCCTGATGCAAAACAGCACAAACCTTGCCTTCAAAACATTTGGCATTTCTTGACTTGGTGTGTTTTTATTGGCTACCTTTTAACATTTGATCTGTGGAGGTGGCTTTTGACTGAGCATAAAGAAACTTATCTTCTCTTAAAGCAGTTCCCACAATTTATTCTTTGCCAAGCTCTCCTCCTATTTGGATAGCAAAGAGGTAGGGATGGTGACCGGCAAAACATCAGGTAAGGCAAGGAAGGGCAAAAGAGGGGAACTGACAAAAGAGAAAATTCTTCCCATACGGGCGAGTTTTTTTCCCCATCCAATAATCAATAGTCTACATTGCTTCAACCTTTTCACTCCAGGCGCTAGCAGGAGGATGTTGTAAACTCCCTCAAAAGCCACTGAGAAACACAAGGCCACAGCTCTCAACCTCAGTGGCCCACACTTGATCTAAGGATTCCGACCCTCATTAGATTAAGGCGTGCATGGGCAAACTTTGGCCCTCCAGGTGTTTTGGACTTCAACTCCCACAATTCCTAACAGCCTACCGGCTGTTAGGAATTGTGGGAGTTGGAAGTCCAAAACACCCGGAGGGCCAAAGTTTGCCTATACCTAGATTCAGGGCTACAAGCCTTGCTGTGCTTTAACCTCAATCACGACAGTTAGCTCTTCACAGCCTGAGCACCGAGAACAAGCTTAAGATGACAGTTGTTTACATTTCATCTTGGGAATAGAAGCAGCAAGCTCTCCGTTTTAATAAGATCCGTAAGGGCTCAAAGCTGGCCTTCTCAAACTCGCTGCCTCTTTTGTGTCCAACCCAAGTAACAGTGCACATTTTTATTACTTCCCAAGAGTGCAAGCAGCACAGAAAACAATTTTGCAGAAATCTGACACTACCAGAAAGCCATGAGGCAGGCATACTTTTCAACTGCATTCTGTTGTGATCCCAGAAATCTGAACAGCGTTTTCTCTGGGATAATAGCAATGGTAACAACCAGGAAAAGGGCATGGATACATATAGCACAGGCGTCAGCATACTTCAGAGTCTTTAAACAATTTTCATTTGTGCACAGTCTTACATCAGGGAAAGACCTTCACTAATGATTCTGGCAAAAAACCCCAAAACCTAACCAAAACCCCACCAATGATGTTTCTGATGGTCATGAAGAAATATTGCTAATTGTACAGATATAGGAGGAGCTGGAAATGCAACCCTTTGTGCCAATACATCGAATGGACGTTAGCATAGATAACTTCAGCGATCTCTCATGATTGTGGCTAGCCCAAGGAACCTGGTACACCGTTCTCCAGTGCTCCTCCAACTCAACCTTTGTGCATAGAAAAGGGCAACGTCAACCCCTGTAGCTCCAACGATGCTTGCCACAATAACCACAGACATTGTACAACTGGGACCAAATAATTCCCACCCTAAAGGGGAAGAGCACAGAATTCTGCCAAAGTAGCGTGCACATAGGAAGCACAGGGACACATGCACACACAGAAGTCATACCCATGCCAGACACAGAAACAAGGCACACGCATACTCAAGTTCAACATCGTCCCTGCACCTAAACCACGATCTTGAAATGTCAATTCATCCTTTCATCTCCACTGGGTCTGTGTGCGGTCTGAGGAGGGGAGCATGGAGGAGAGAGGAAGGAAATGTTCATCAGCTCTGGTCCATCCCAAGTACGCAGAATGATCGGGACACTTCTGAGTTTTTTCTTCACCACACAGCTGCTGTGTCTACACTCGAGGAAGTGGAGTGTGTTGCATAGAAGAGGGGGTGGGATGTCCACAATGCTCTCTCATAGATGGCAAAAGGACATTGCTCACATTCTTGCCTTGGGCACAGGGCCACCAATTGCCAGGACCTTCATTCACATAGAAAAACATCTCAACCCATTTATTTTTATGCACCAGTATTTTAAAACACCACAGTCCTTCCAACTGCTAAGCCACAGTACTAGGCATCTTTTCCCTGGTTACTTTTTCTGTGGCTTCTCGTCTGCCCTGGTGACTGAAGTGACAATCAGAACATTGAAATGATGGCATAGGGAACCACAAGATTCAGGAGAGAAGGGGCGAAACAACCTGAAGATGAAGAGAGCAAGTGGGAGGGAGAAGGAGGGGGAAAATCAAGGAGGGAAAAATTTAAAAAAAGTGCGCAAAGATAATGCATTTTTATAAACACAGATAGAAACAAGTTACAGCAAGGACAGAGCAGGCTGGATGGGGTTGGGATGTGAATAGATATATCTATCTATCTGTATATATATTTATATATATTTATATATAAATTCAAGGAGGGGTCTTGAGTCTGTTCTTGGGGTGTTCCCCCCCTTCTCATTGGTCTCTCCGTGCAGGGGTGGGCTTTGCACCATCTCCTCTTCTCCACTGTCCACCCTCTGGAAGATTCCTCTGATTCGTGCTCTCCAAGTGTCACCACCACAGCCACCTCATTCCAGTCTGCCTTGGCAATAAGGAGAGTGAAGGAAGCATCTGGATGATGGATAGAGAGGAGCAGATCAACAGTTCCCTTTCCCACTGGCCCCTCAAAAAAAGGTCTCCTTTGGGGGGTGGGGGTGGGTTGCAGCCGCAGCACTGGGGGTGGGGACATACAGGGACCACTTCTTCTCCTCCTTTCTGAGGGAGGGAAGCATGTTCATTTTGGCACTCTTGCCCTGGCTGCTTTTTTGGTTCAGATTTGTATTTCTATGCCTGCAGCAGGCTTCTCATTCTGATGATGCTTAAGCCACAAAATGGCGTCAGCTGCAACCTAGCCCACCCCCACTTGCTAATTCCTCTTGTAGTTGGCTGGGAAAAGAGTGCTTCCCCACCCCATCCCATCCCATCCCACCCCCTGCCATCTAGAGCATTTGATTAGACAGCAACACCACCCATGTTATGGTGCAGCATGAGATGTAATATTTCATGCTTAGGACTGGAGAAATTCATTCTTCCTCCCCCACACATGGGAATTAAGGGATGAGAAGAGCAAATGTTTTCCACTATACATATCCCCTACCGGGTGCCTTCACTGACCAGGAATCAGTCAAGGCCGAATCCTCTTCCAACTCCTAGCTTCCCAGGTGCCAGAAGGTGCTCTTTTCAACTTCTAAAATGAGATGGTAATGGGGGGGGGGGGGGGGGAGGCTTCCCCCTTCTAAGCCAAACATGTTTGCCAACGGGAAGGACTGCTCTCACAAGAATGGGGTTCTCTTCCTTCCCAATCTGAGGACATGATGTCGTGCCATTTTGAGGCACTAATGGTGAAGCCAATTGGCTACAAGTTAATATATAACCAACCCCCCCATTCCCCTCCCTAAAAGGGAAGCTGTAGAAGAGGCCAGAAATGGTTGCATGAGGAGAGGCCATCACACAAGCTATACCCTTGGGCATGGACTACGTGCAAGAAGTTTTCCACTTCCCTCCGCCAAGGTCTCTAGGAGCTGGAAAGATGCTCCACTTGGATGGTGCTGGTGCTAACCGTGAGACAGATGTCTTTGTGATGCTCCGAAGTCTTGTATGGGGTAAGGTCAAAGGAACACTGAGGCGGGGGGTTGGAAGGGTTGTCGCCTGATGGACCCCCTGCTGCCCCACCACCCTGTGACTGGAAGTGCTGCTGCTGTTGCTGTTGCTGCTGCTGCTGTTGCTGTTGTTGTTGCTGCTGCTGCGATGCCTGTGTTTGGGCCTGGACTTGAGCCTGGACCTGGGCCTGCACTTGGGCCTGCACCTGGGCTTGGACAACAGCCACCTGCTGCTGTGGATCAGGGATGTTGTGTTTCCGCATATGTTTCATTAAGTATGTCTCCTGTGGGAGAAGGGAGATTAAAAATCAATTCAGAGGGTCAGATGCAAACTGATCAACCAACCAGCTCCTTCAACTACCAAATAAGCTCTACAGAGATTCCAAAGGGAAATTATCATATTTACGCAAGTATAACATGCCAGTATATGTTTATATGGTATATACATGCCATTATACGGGGGCGCAGTGGGCGAATCCACTGAGCTGCTGAACTTGCTGACTGAAAGGTCGGTGGTTCAAATCCAGGTAGCAAGATGAGCTCCTGCTGTTAGCCCCATCTTCTGCCAACATAGCAGTTCGAAAACATGCAAATATGAGTAGATCAATAGGTACCACTTCAGCGGGATGGTAACAGCGATCCATGCAGTCATACCAGCCACATGACCTAGGAGGCGTCTATGGACAAGACAACGTTGGCTCTTTGGCTTAGAAATGGAGATGAGCACCAACCCCCAGAGTTGGACACGACAAGACTTAATGTCAAGGGGAAACTTTTACCTTTTTGATGTGCCACTGACTGTGATGCGCACCTCAATTATGAAGGTGCTCATTGCAAAGAAAATATTTTTGGTGAATATAATGCACAGCTCCCCTTGTCAGTCGCCCATTCTGCTATTTGCCTTGGAATAGCCAACAGGCGAAACCCTCATTCACAAGATTTTCAAAACCAGTGGGGAGGGTTGGAAGGCCTCACAAAGTTGTGCCCCTCCATCGGGCTAAGTACAGTGAGTTCACCAGCTTCAGCCTGACAGAGGGGTGCCGGCAGATTTAAATACATGATTCTAACATGGTATTGAATCTACTGCAAACCTTGGATTTGGCTATGGAATTTAGCCAAAAAAGGTGACCATTAGATTAGAGTAAATATGGTATCTTCAGGACAAAAATGGCCCAATATATTTATTTATTTACCATATTTATATACTGCCTTCCTCACTCCTGGGGGGGACTCAACATGGTTTACAACATACTTATGGCAAAAATTCAATGCTAACATATAGTACACAAAGGAATCATAATAACTAATTACTACATATAACTATGAACTTAAAATCAATCAAAACCATTAACCATAAGAGAGAAGCACCTGCCTAATTATCTGATGCCTCATGCTCCCCACCACCCAAGGTGGTTCTTACCGAAGTGTAGGCCCGATTACACATGGAGCAGTTGTAGATCTTGGCATGCTTCACCGTGTGGGTAGCCAAATGAACCTCCAATGAGGTGGAATCTGTGTATGCACGGTGGCAATTGTGGCACTTGAACGGTTTGTCTTTATTGTGCTGCCGTCTGTGGGACTATGAAAAGAAGAGGAAGGGGTCAAAGGAAATGATACCAAGTGATATTCCTTCAGTCCCCACTCTCTGGTATTATTCATGACTTAAAGATCAGAAGCAAACACTTAAATCTTCATGAGTCACAAACTCTCCAAGTTCGGAGGGTAGTGTGGAGCAAATAATAATAATAATAATAATAATAATAATAATAATAATAGACAGAGTTTTGGAGCACAATACTCCTGATCTCATGATCGTGTTAAAAAACAAAGTATGGATCGCTGATGTTGCAATCCCACATGACAGCAGGATTGAAGAGAAACAACTGGAAAAGCTGACACGATATGAGAATTTAAAGATTGAACTACAAAGACTCTGGCACAAGCCAGTATAGGTGGTCCCAGTGGTGATCAGCACACTGGGTGCAGTGCCTAAAGACCTTGGCCTGCACTAAAACACAATTGGCGCTAACAAGATTACCATCTGCCAGCTGCAAAAGGCCACCTTACTGGTATCTGCATGCATTATTCGCCGATACATCACACAGTCCTAGACACTTGGGAAGTGTCTAATGTGTGATCCAATACAACAGCCAGCAGAGTGTCTGCTGTGGACTGATCTTGTTGTGTTTCAAATAATAACAACAATAACAACAATCTATATAAATAAAAATGTAAACCAACATAAAAGTGAACGCAATATAAAATACAATAAAATAAAACACATGCACATATAAAAGCATCAACTCAAACTCAATGAAACCGCGATCCTCAATCAAGCTGTGACATACAGAACAATGATCTTACCTGCAGGTTGGACAGCTGTGTGAAAGCTTTCTCACACCCAGGGTGTGCACATTTGTAGGGCCGGTCTCCAGTATGGATCCTACCACAGGAAGCAAAAGAGCAAAGGAAAGATTAGGGGATGGAAAAAACAAAAACAGAATTCCTCTCTCAAATGTCCTGACGTTGTCCTACAGCTGAGCTAGAAATACAAAGGTTGCACCACCCTCCACCAGCTTATTCAATCTGCTTCTTGGGTTAGTTCGCATGCCACCTCCCTCCTAGTCCAATTCAGCTAGTTAAGCTAAGAGGGAAAGCATGCAAGACTGAAAGGAGAGGACAAAACAGCTCATAGGCAAAAGGCAAGCTTAGTTACCGCAGTCATTTGTGGCAGTGCCAGGGCAAGGAGAACAAGATTCTTGGTCCAATTTGTTAGATTTCCCCCCTGCCTTCAATAATGCTAAAGGACGATCCAAGCAGGTAGGTTTAGCCAGATTTCCCTTTTCAAAGAACCAGCACTTACACAGAGTTCTAGCCAAAATTTGCTCAAGGAACCAATGTACCTTTGAAACCCTTGTAACAACCAGTGAAAGCTTCCACACACTCTAGAGACAAAGCCTGCCACCCCCTTGACTTCCTCATAGGCTTGGGGGCTGCTAACCCATGTCTGCCTCTTTCTCTCTCTCTCTCTCTCTCTCTGTGACCCCCTGGGGGATGGGGAGAAGAAATTAGGGTTTTTGCAGGGTCAGAACATGCCCACCTGTGCCCTGGCACGGTCAGTGTCTCCTCTGCAGCCCCCACTCCATCCTGATGGGCCGTATCTCTCCAACTGACAGGGCCAGACCCATCTCCCGCCCTCCCCCTGCATGCCAGGCAATGTGTGCTCCCAAAAAGGTGCATGCTGACGGCACGGGGGGCCAGGCTGGGCCCCCAGCCTACTTGGCCCTTACCGTGTGTGCTGCTGGAGGTGGGAGAGCTGGCGGAACGCCTTCTGGCAGTAACGGCACGTGTAGGGTTTGACCCCCGAATGGATGCGGAGGTGCTGGGCCAGGTAGGACGTGTTGGCGAAGCTCTTGGAGCAGTGAGGGCACTTGTGCGGCTTGACAATCGCCGTGTGGAGCTTGGAGTGGATCCTGCCGAAGAGGAGGAGCAGGGGCAGCAGTTGGACATGACCGCCAGCTGGCTAGCAATGACAACATGAGGAATGGCACCATGCTGTCTGGCTACAATGGAGGAAAACCAAGTGGGATTCTTGCCCTGAACTCCACAAGAGGGAGTGGAAGACCAACGACTTAGCTGCACCAGGAGGCCAGAGAGAGGAGTACATGCCGGTAAACATGTGTGTATGGGAAGCTCGAGGCTGGAGAAGTGAGGGAAGAGCATTCTGGTACTCAGTAAATCTGCTGGTGGTGTGGGGAGGCTGTCAGTTGTGAGCCTACAGGTTCTAGTCTCCCTTGGTGGTTTAACAGTCCCTTAACTTATCCTAGGCTGTCCTTTGTCAGAGGACAGGACATCACGAGTTGAAGGATTCCTTTACTAACTGTGGGATCTATGGGTGGAATCACTGGCACCAAATGACAGATCTGCCCATAGTAGTTTCTTCCATGGGCACTTGCATCATCTATGATGCTGGCAGCATGCGGCATGAATGCTTTCGTACCACACTTTTCTTGGCCCTTACCGTGTGTGCTGCTGTAGATGGGAGAGCTGGCGGAAGGCCTTCTGGCAATAGCTGCAGGTGTACGGCTTGGCTCCCGAATGGATACGTATGTGCTGGGCCAGATAGGAGCTGTTGGCGAAGCTCTTGGAGCAGTGAGGGCACTTGTGTGGCTTTGCCTCAGTGTGGGATTTGGAGTGGATCTGCATCTCCGACTTCGAGTAAAATGTCAAGGAACACATCCGGCATCTGAGATCAGAAGGAGGAAGGAAAAAGAAAGAGTCGGCACATGCATCACACAAGGCTGGTGAGACATAAAATTACAGAGCAGGAAGGGCCTCATGGTTCACCAAGTCCAAGGTCTTGCTCAGAGTAGGATTTCAATTCCTGTATGCAGCACATAAACATTTATGGATGTTCAGCACCCTTTCATTTTTATGAACCAATAATTCAATTACAACTTGTTGCTTGTAACAGAAACCTGCAACAAACCTCATTCAAACAGTTCACTACAGTGTCTTCACCTGTTGGAATAACTTGAAACTGTTGGAATTCAACCCCATACTGCCCAAGTCTCAAGTCCTCAACAAGGAGCAGGTAGTTAGCTTAGTATAGACTAAGGGTTTCCCTTCCCCCATATCTCCTGAATGACAGTTGGGAATACATCTTTTTCTTGGGTTGTTATAGATTTTTTGGGCTATATGGCCATGTTCTAAAGGCATTCTCTCCTGACGTTTCGCCTGCATCTATTGCAAGCATCCTGAGGTAGTGAAGTCTGTTGGAACTAGGAAAAAGGGTTTATATATCTGTGGAATGACCAGGATGGGACAAAGGACTCTTGTCTGATGGAGCTAGGTGTGAATGTTTCAATTGACCACCTTGATTAGCATTTGATGGCCTGGCAGTGCCTGGGGCAATCTTTTGTTGAGAGGTGATTAGATGTCCCAGATTGTTTCCTCTCTGTTGTTTTGCTGTTGTAATTTTAGAGTTTTTTTAATACATCTTTTTCTTTTCCCTTCTCTGTTTATGATCTTATTCTGACTGGTTGTTTAAAATGGATACTATTTTACTGCAAGCTTTTTGAATCTGACTTCTGCCACTTTAGTATGGAGAATATGTGCTGTGTGCTTTGAGATCTCCAGAACATGGCCATATAGCCCAAAAAAATCTACAACAACCCAAATCTCTCTCTGCTTGTGTCAGGAGAGATGTAGTGATTGAGTTTTTCCCTCTCTTTGAAACCTTAGAAGGGATGGGTGTTAGAATAGCTCTGACCCAGTTCTTGATTCTAAAGAAAATGCAGTTATTTCTTATTATTGTAAATAAACCTTTTGTGTTTTTTTAGATTGGACTCTGCATGTTTGCTTCCTAAGCTCTGAATTCTTTACAGCCACATCACACTGCACTTCATCCTCTGCTCGCTAAGGAGCTGATGATCAAGTTTTGTATTCTGTTTGTTTTTGGATGCTATGCTATTATTTTAGGATAGTTTTTCCCTAACAGAAACTTGGTACACACTTGGGAAAACAAACGTGGGGCATTATATTTTGAACGACCCTTGTACTTGTATCTGAATGCAAGCAGCTGTGATTTTTTCCCCCGTGTCAGGAGTAACTTGAGAAACTGCAAGTAGCTTCTGGTGAGATGCTTTATGATAAAAGAAGCTCTCCCATCAGGATGTACTTCAGATTTCTTTTCAGATTTCTATGTAGAATTTTCAACTCCTCAGATACCAGTTCATCTTTCTGGGATCCAGGATCACTTGCCGATCTCTGTTTTACCTGGGCACTAGAAAAATACTGATTCGGATCTAGAGAAAGTATGAATATAAGACACATCTCTCTCATTTATCTCCCAAAGGTGATGTCCATGGGACACTGAGCCTTGGGAGATATAATGAAATAGTATAGAGAAAGCCAACTATATGATGTAGCAATGACTCCCAATACACAGCACTGGGTGTCACCTCTGATTTCCTTCAATTTGTATGGAATTTCAAAGGTATGTACCAGAGGGGTTTACTGCTAGTTACTGTTGGCATCTGTAATATGCTCATTCAGGTTTTGAGGGTTCCTCTGTTAAAAGACTATCTCTGCTGCTGTCTGGGTTGGGATCTAACACTACAGTTTATTAATGACATGTCTATGCTTAGATGCTTCCGATAACAACTCACTCACCCAACAAATTACTGCCTTGAACTACAATAAAGTACTTAAAAGCAAATACATGGTGAAAGCTGAAGTGTTGAGTGATTGCCTGAGAAAGCTTTCCATCTTCTTGTGTCAGAAGAAGTTTTTGAAATATCATCCTGATTACCAAACTCACTTCAAGGGTACATGGATCCACACATTGGGCCCTGATTTGCAGGGGAAAGTTTCTTCTATGTTCTCATGAAATATTTCAGGAAAAAACACAAGTGAGTTCATTTGCCATAATTCAAAGACATCAACTTTTGCATGTTCTTGGTGTCTTTTTTTGTTGGATGCATAGCATTTTGCAGTCTTTTCCAAAATAAGGCTGAAGTACTCTACTTTGTTGTTTAGGCTGATTGCTCTGTGCTCTTCTTTATATGAGAAGAAGGGAAATGCAGGAAGCTTCAGTCGATTGTCCCACTCACTATATATAGAAACAAGCATGGCACTTAGCAGTTCAACAAGGCTATTTTGGCCCTCTGTGCTTCTTTGGATGCTCCAGCAACAACAGCCAAAGGCTAATCAGCCCTATGCAAATTGGGGGATGAAAAAGTGACAATGAATGGGCTTGTTTGCAGAGCTTGCACAAACACCTTTTACTACCTCTTTGTGGAGGAAGTAGACAACAACTTTTCCTCACTGTTTTTGGTTGTTTTTTTTTTAGCTTTGCTCAATGAGGAAGGAGGTAATCCATCCAACCCTCATACCCGCAAATACTTTTTGGGAATCCCTCCCTGATCCTGAAATTACCTAGGTGGTCAAGATCTAACTGATCTATCCAGCAGAATTTTAGGTGGTGGACACATTGCAACTGATGATAGCTGCCAAGTGTAGAGTCGGACTCCACATTACATACACTTTAAATGAAAGTGGTTATACAGTATTTATCTGTATTCCACTGCTGCTTTGGTACATGAGAAGACCAACCTTGATAGTCATTTTAATGTAATTTAATTGCATTTTCTAAGTTTTATGCTTAAATGGTTAATTTATGTTAGTATAATTAGTATAACATAATTTATGTTATTAGTATAATTATACTAATTCTCTATGCTTGCCATAGATGCAGGCGAAACGTCAGGAGAGAATGCTTCTAGAAAATGGCCATATGGCCTGAAAAACTTAAAACAACCCAGTGATTCTGGCCATGAAAGCCTTTAACAATAATTAGGTTCCTTTGATTGGTCATATTTGGTCGTCATTTTGGTGTTAATTTCCCTTCTGTCACAAATTTATGGATATTATTTTTGTATTACCCTGTTTATTTACAATTGTTTGTATCTGAGTTTGGGCATTGAATGTTTGCCTTTTTTGTGTGTAAACTGCCCTGTGTCCCCTTGGGGAGACAGGGCAGTCTATAAATAAAGATGATGATGGTGATGATTATTATTTTACTGTGGTTGAAGTTGCCGAAAGTTGGAAAGCATTTTCATTCCTACTCTGCAGGACATTGTGCTTTTGGATGTTTTCATAAGTGAGTTTAGAAGCAGGCTGCTTAGCCTTAAGAGTCCTTGCTACTAAAATCTGTGGCTCTGCCTCCAACAAATTAAGGGGTGAAGAGTCCCCTCATCTGAAGCCTTCGCATACTTCTAGCAGCTACTTCTGAGTATCTAAAGACAATGCAAAGCTGCCCATTAAATTTATACTACCACTCAGATGAACTGAACTGTCAAACAAAGGCAGGAATCAGTTATACAATTCTGGAGATCCAAAAACCTCCAGAGTTGCTGCTGGTAATGGGGGGGGGGGGGGGGCGTCAGGATTCTTAGGCGGTTTAGTTACGAGACTGCAAATGGGGTTGAGAACCCAGGTTTAAGGAGCTTTGTTCTAGAGGAGCATCTTGTTTCTCAGAGTTGCAAACAGTATTTCTAATCTTGTTTCATTTCTAGCACCAGCATTGGAACTGTAACTCTTATTAACCATAGCAAGCCTGAGGCCCTTTCCACACAGCTGAATAAAATCCCACATTATTTGCTTTGAACTGGAATATATGGCAGTGTGGACTCAAGATAACCCAGTTCAAAGCAGATATTTTGTGATTTTCTGCCTTGATATTCTGAAATATAGGGCTGTGTGGAAGGCCCCTTAGTCTCCATTCTAAATATTGTCTTCCTGTGTAGTAAAAAGTTTTATATTATAATCTTAACATACATCTATGATACACTTTTAAAATTCTTCCAGACCATTTAATATAGGGATAGAAAATCCTGGGACTTTGAGATATTTTCAATGTCAGCTCTCCAAATCTCAACAACCATAGCCAAAGAAAAGCATGATAACATTTTTGATCCAGAACATTTGAATGACCAGAGATTCTGTATCATGAGTTAAGATGGAGATATGCCAAAATAGTTTCTATTTTACCATGCTCATAGGATCTATTGCCTACCTTTTGGATAACCAAAACACTTCAAAACTAATTTAACTGACATTTTGGCTTTCATGGGCAATTCAACCAGGGCTTCACATATTTCTGAGTTGGCTAGAGCCTTTTCTTCCCACAAAAATGAGCCAACTGACCCTCAAACATAAAGCAAGGCTTGAGTTTATAGGCCACACACACCAAACACATATTCTACGGTGCCTGGCAAAATTAAACATCTGGTTTTGATTATACAAAAAATTTTAAACAGAGACATGGTACTCACATTAAAACCCCCCTTAGTGGTGGAGGTTTGAGCCTAAATATTTCAAAACTGGACTTGCTAGAAAGAATTCTTGTCATAGTTGAGCAATTTACTCGATTTCCTTTTTAAACCATATAACACACCAACAGCAGCACCAATAAAATAAACTTGCCCTGGAGAATATTTTGCACAGAAGGACAACTTAAAACTCCAGACATAGTTGCTTTGAGAAAGAAGTCTGTTTTCCATCTGGGATCCTACACATCTCCTTTGTGTTACACATACGTTAAAAGCAGATCTTCCAATCTCAACTTCTTTCCTTTGCATTTAGAAAGCTTTGAGTAGTTCTCAAACCAACTTTATTTTTTAAAAGTGACCATTCTCACAGATTCTTAAGTGGGCAGATTCATGGTGTGCAATCCTAGTGATACAGCATAGTATCCATCTTACAACTGAAAGAACAAAGATCAATAGTGGGAGACATGAAAAAGACTTCCTTTACAAAACAGCGGTGTTTCTTAAGCAATTGCCTAGGAAAAGCAAGTGTTGAGTCCTATAAATGTAACAAGAACATACAGCTGTATAATGATTTTTTTCCAATTTTTGAAATAAAACTGCTTTACGTTCCTTACACAGGGAACAATGATCTATGTATAGGCAGCACTGAATCTCCAATTATTTGCTAAGAAGATGGTTTTAAAGGCAGATATAAAACAAACCACAACATCAAATTTATACAGTGTTGCTAACATACTGTCCAAGCATCATGAAAATATAATGTGAAGATTTGATAAATATGGATTTGAGATGTGTGGGTAAGAATGAATTGAATGAATGAGAGCTAATAATTTTGGAGACACCACTGTAAAAGATAAGGCTTGGAATGACTAATTGGACTGCAATTAAAAGTTGCTAATGAGAACTGAAATGGTTGACCTGCCATAGTAAACTGTGATAAGAACTATGACAGTAATAAGAGAAATGTTTATAACGTTAAGAAGAAAGTCAACACAAGGCTAACACCAATCAAGAAGAGTCAACATCTGGCCAAGAAACTGAGATGGAGCCAGGATGGAAGACGTCTGTCAGAAATTTACAACTTTGGGACTACATCAGCACAATATTCCTATAAAAGACTCAATCTAATAATTCTCAAGTATGACAGAGACACTGTTCACCCGCTATGCTCTGTTCCATGGGAAGTGTATGTATGGAGAGTGTCAGATCTGTTATGGGAAAGCAGGATTCTGTATACTTTGGGCCTCCTTTTCTCAAGGGAAGGAGTACATTTTGGAGTCATGATACATTTTCAGGGAGCCAGGTTCAGCTGTATGGAAAACAGAAAGCTGGTCCTTGGCACTGTTCTTGGGGAAAGAAGTTTTGGTGTTTTGAAATTTTGGAACTAAGCGTTGGCAGGCTGCAAGGAAAGCAGGGTCAGGCCTAAGCAAGTGCTTATCCAAGATGAGATAAAAGAATATGGTAATATTGGAAGAATATCTATCTATCTGTCTGTCTACCCGTCCACATAAAAGAAGTGAAAATGTATGTGGCAGAGGTGTCCACTTACACAGACAGCCTCTGGCCTCCAGAATAACACACATCTGGACCACACTTGACACACAGAGACCCAACATGGCCAAATGTGCATACAACTCTGGTTTGGAGGTTATTGTCCTTGGCTCTGGGAGTTGTAGTTCATACTTATCCTGAGAGCACTGAACCCAGCTGACTATGGATCTGGACCAAACCTGGCACACACCCAACATAACCAACTGTGCATACGGGGAGAGGGGGGTAATGATCTCTGATATGGGAGTTGTAGTTCACTCTTATCCAGAGAGCACTGAACCCAGCTGACTATGGATGTGGACCAAACCTGGCATACAGACCCAACATAACCAACTGTGCATACGGGGAGGGGGGGGGGGTTATGATCTCTGATCTGAGAGTTGTAGTTCACCCTTATCCAGAGAGCACTGAACCCAGCTGACTATGGATCTGGACCAAACCTGGTACACAGACCCAACATAACCAACTGTGCATACGGGGAGGGGGGGGGGAGGTAATGATCTCTGATCTGAGAGTTGTAGTTCACCCTTATCTAGGGAGCACTGAACATAGACGACATCGGATCTGGACCAAACCTGGCACACAGACCCAACATGGCCAATTTTGAATACTGGTGGGGTTTGGGATGATTGGCTTACAATTTTGGGAAATGCAGTTCACTCACATCCTTATGCATTTTCTAATTCATAAAAAACACCAGGAAAGACTGGCCTTTTTCTAAGAAACAGAGCTACAAATTACCAAACTGATATTACCTAACACCCCAAAACAAACAGTGGCTTTTTCAAATAACCTGGGCCAACATAACATACTGGAGGGGTTTGAGGGGGAATGACCTGCCCGCACAGAAGTTGTAGTTCACCCTGCATCCAAAGATATGTACCAAACTTCCCAAAACAATGCCTTTCTCAAGTAACCCAGGCATTGCTTGGTCTCCAAGCTAGTAATATGTAAAATGAAGAATTTTAACCAACATAAACGTACCAGACTTTCAATGACAACTGTGGGCCTGCTTTTGGCTGATGAGAGAGTCAAGTTAATTAGGATTGTTGTTGTTGTGTGCGTTCAAGTTGTTTCAGAAGTGGCATATGCTGCCTCAGAGTCTGATGCAGTCTCCTTCTCTGAAGGCTTTTTTTAGCAGAGGTGTCATAGCCATCTGTCAAGAGGGCTTTGATTGTGGCAGAGGGTGGTGGTGATGGTGGTTATAGTTCCTTCCTTCCTATAGGGAGGAAGGAAGGAAGTCAAGGAAGGGAGGAGGAAAGGAAATAAGCAAGGGATGGAGGCCTGATGAGAGAGTGCCAATGGAAATTTGAACAAGGGCTGCAATTGGTACCAGGTCGTGATTTTGGACATGCCTACTCTAAGGAAACTAGACCTAAAGTTGTTTCATCATTCCTTCCAGTTGAAAGATATGCCCCTGGAAAAGGGAACAGTGAACAACTGGCTTCACAGGTGGCACTATCAACAAAGTGTTGGCTTCTTGGACCATAGTCTGTAATTTAACGAAGGATTTCTGTCAAGAGATGGGTTGTAGTTGGAGAACTGTATTTACTGTAAGTCTTGTAAATCCAATCAGGAGAGCTTTAAAGTGAATTGAATGGGAGGAATAAAGCAGCATTCCAGAAAGAAGCTGAACAGAAAGTACCAGGGACAATAGTCTAGCTGATAAAGGGGGCCAATAGTGCTTTTGTACTATTGAGAAGCAACTTAAAGAGTTCGGTATGTTTAGCCTGCAGAAGAGATGGTTGAGACGAGAAATGTCAGCCATGTATAAATATTTTAAAGAATGTCATAAGGATGAGTGAGCAGGCTTGTTTTCTGCTGCCCTGGAGATTAGGACTCGGAGCAATGGGTTCAAATTACAGGAAAGGAGATTCCACCTGAACATCAGGAAGAACTTCATGATCATAAGACCAGTTCAACAGTGGAACTCACTGCCTCAGAGTATGGTGGAAACTTCTTCTTTGGGGACTTTTAAACAGAGGCAGGATGGCCATTTGTCAGAGGTACTTTGATTGTGCCTTTCCTGCTTGGCTGGGGGTTGGACTAGATGGCCCAAGCACTCTCTTCCAACTCTGTGATTCTTTTGTGAGGATTGTGTCCAAAGGCAAACAGAAAAAACAATGTGGAAGTTTTAGATACCAAGGTAACAAAACAAGACAAACTTGAACTCTTAACAAAGGAAGGCAAATGTGAATTAATGGGCATCAAATATTAGATTTGCAGTCAACACTGAAACTTGGTGGGATAAATGTAGTAATGAAGAGGTATAATCTATTCCATCCATCCATCCATCTCTTTATCTATCTATCTATCTGGATGCCCATCTGTTGGAAGTGCTTTGATTGTATATTAATGAAAATGAAACAAAGCATATACCAGTATACAGTCATTATAAGTACTGCATATTGCTAAGGCTAACTGAGCTGCAAGAGTAAGGTACCACTGCTCTGTAGAAGTGCAGCATCTATACGAAATTCTAGTACTCAAAGCAGTCACATAAATAACTCTGAACAATATTTAAGAGGAAGCTATTACCATCTGCATATTTCAGAGAAATAGCAAGAGGTGCACACATACAAAATACTGAAGTGTGAACTTTCTGCTTCAGAACTCATGTTCTTACTGACTATACTACGTCGACCCCACATCTGAAACTTATTCAAGAATTTTCACCTCTTTCATTAAGCATTGAACTCTTCAGTACTAATTATTTATGTTAATATACCCCAAACAGTACTTCTAAAAGGAGCTGCGGTGGCGCAATGGGTTAAACGCTTGTGCCGGCTGAACTGCTAACCTGAAGGTCAACGATTCGAATCCATGAGACAGGGTGAGTCCCTGTCTGTCAGCTCCAGCTTTCCATGCGAGGACATGAGAAAAGCCTCCCACAAGATGGTAAAACATTTGGGCATCCTCTGGGCAATGTCCTTGCAGACAGCCAATTATCTCACACCAGAAGCGACTTGCAGTTTCTCAAGTAGCTTCTGACATGATAAAAAAGTACTTCTAAAAAACCTCACTAGGAATTTTAAACCAAATACTCTGACCTGATCCTTTCAAAGTAAGGGGAACCAATGGGGCAGCCACTAACACAACATATTTGCCCAATTGAAAGTTTCTACCATCAGCTTCAAGGGTTATATCACATTTCAAAAAATTGAAAATCAAATGTAGTCTTCTCTGTGTTCAGATCATGTACGCATTCTGAAGAAAAAGCTGCTTTCCCCACTATTTTCCATCATCAATATTTATACTGACTTTCAAAAACTAAACCAGTCACTCAAACTAGTGATGGGTTTTAGACTCCCTCTTTCCAACTTTGATGTACTTCACACATTCAAAGGCTCAACATGATATCCACTAAGGAACAACAGGGATACAAGGGCAACATCCTATCTAAGTTGTTGAGGGATCTATCACACGAAGGGAATGGCAGCCCAGAGACTGAAATGCCAGTCCATGTTCATTCTTACACTAAGAAGAATGGGTGATACAGAAATATCAATACCCAAAAATAAAGGTCCTAAGTGTTGACCACTCAATAGTATTGAAATAAATTAGTATAACATTTGCATTATTTGTTAACTGGGGAGTAACCAAGGCAGCAACTGGTCAATGTTATTACTTTTGCTGACTAGTGACCCAGTAGCTGTACTCAAGTCATTAAGTTTTTCCAGTTTTTTGTGGTAAAATTAGGTATCTCGGCTTATATTCAGGTCGGCTTATACTCAAGTATATATGGTATGAATGCAGAGAATTACCCTTCAAAAATGGACCTCTAACATAACTTGTTTTGAGATGTTTACAATGGGCATTTTTCAATACAAGGAAAATGCCCGCCATAACTTAACACATTTCCACACAAAAGCCCATAATAATAATAATAATAATAATAATAATAATAATAATAATAATATAGGAAAGCAAGTAAATCAATACTGCAGCCCCCTGTGCAAACATAGTCACAAACTCAATTTACAAGAGACATTCACAAAGATTAATGTCAGGAACACAAGCCTTGCTTTGATTCAAATTACAAAGAGAAAAGAGCACATTCAAACCAACAGACTTAGGAACTTGGATCGTAATCACAAGTCCAAGTTCACCAAATCAATGCAAAATGAACTAGTGTGTACCATAAAGACACTGGATTCATGCAAACTATTTCATTTTAGAGGGAAAGTTGCATGAGAGGCTTAACAAGAAAAGAACCCTGAAGTCCACCATAAAATCTCCACTTGCAAACATGACCCTTTAAGCCACATCATATGTTACAAAGCTCTCCAAAATAAGCCCTGTCATTTGAGAGAGATGATCCTAAGAAGAATGACAGTATCTTCATTCTAATTACACAATACATGTTGTCCTTAAGTTATGAACAAGATAGGTTCTGTACGTTTGTTCTTAAATTGAATTTGTTTGTAAGTTGGAACAAGTAATTTTTAAAGTGTAGCTCCAGTCAAAAATACATATATATGTAAGCTTTTGATAGCATAGGAAAGAGTGAACACCCATGTGGTATTTCTTTTGCTGCCATGCCCCTGTTCAGAAGATTTCACCTCACTTTCTGTGATAATTGGATTTAGAAAAAAAAATTTATGTGGAAACAAGGATTGGTGAGAAAACTTCAGTGGAGACACCTTTTCCCATGACAACAACTCTTTCAGGAGTTAATTTCCCTTCCTAGGAGTAGATTTCTCTCACTTTGTGTTGTCTCACCCCCATTCTTACTTATGAGTCATTTGTAAGTCAGATGTTTGCAACTCGGGGACTCCCTGTATACTGAAGGTGAACAGCAAATGTTCTAAGTTCATCCCAGATCAGGTAAGACCTTTGCTTTCCTATGGTTCAATGCACACAAACTGTGTACAAAAAATATTAAAATCTAGTACATAAAATTACGCTCAGACTATGTGTATAAGGCATATCAGAAAAATTAACAAATGTTGTGTTTAGACTTTATTATTATTTATTATTATTTACTGTATTTGTATACTGCCCTTCTCAGCCCTCAGGCGACTCACCTCCAAGCTATATCATTATGTGCACACACATATTCCAAAATCTGAATTCTAAAACGCTTCTGGATTCAAGAATTTCAGATAAGGGATACTCAATCTAGATTTGCACCAACTTCCAGCAAACTGATAAAAACTTCCCCACATGTGACTACAGTTCTGGACAATTTTCGCTAGTTTTACAGGAGTCTCAACAGCAACATAACACAACAACATTAAACAAAATCACAGAAATATAATAAAAGTAACTTGTCAAGGCACCTTCATTAACATATAGACCTCTCTAATACTAAGAAATCACTATTATGGAACCAGCTTTTATCATATTAGACATTTCAGTGCTGCCACGAGGCATGACTGCATCCCATAGTTTGGAAATTGATACACAAAGTAAAATGAGGTGCCCAAGAAGCTGTTCCCAGCACTCATTTGAATTTCACTGAAAACTGTGTTACAGTTGCAAATGTTTAGACTCCACCTTCTAGAATTAACAATAGTATGCAAGGCCCAAGCCAAGAGTTTATATATTTCAAATACCGTCTACTGAACCAGAATAACAGTGACCACAATGGTTCCAATACAACAGAAAGGAAATTCTTAGCTGCCTTTACAAAATTTCAAGTCCTGTAGCCTCACCTGTATGTCTTGCCATCCTTGTGCTGGTCTTCATCATCATCATTTGGCAACACGAAGGGATCGGTTATTTCTGGCAGGCCAGATTCCTGTAGCCGTTTCTTTTTCCGACCTCGAGGAGCTTTGGGAGGGATACCTCCAATACCAGTCACTATCCCACCTTCTGAAAGGGCAATAGTTCCCTTCTTGGAAAGGTCAGGTACTACTTGAAGAGCTGCCTGGGAACCAGGGGGAAGAGCTGAGACGATCATGGGTGCTGAGATGGGAAAGGTTTGCACAGAAGAGGCTGTAGTCATCAGAGACCCAGAGGGAGAAGTGATCACAAGACCAGGCCCTGTTGTGTGAAAGAAGGAAAGATCAGATACCAGTCCAGAAAGAATACTGATGATCTTTTTAAAATGTTCAGATATTGCATGTATACATTGATGGGCGAATGGGCTTATTAACAAAAGACCCTGCTCATAAAAGTATAACACAGTAACAGTTCCAATCCCAGCCATAAATCCCACCAGATGATCTTGGGCCAACCACTCAGCCTAACTAGTTTACAAAGTTATTCTGATGATAACAACAATAATAATAAGAGTGGGATGGAGAAGAACCATTAATACAAATTTCCACCCACCACTTCAAGTATGACACTGGTTTATGGCAGTAAGCCTGGTTCCTTTCCACGCTTGAAGCTATGAAGGGAGGTATAATCTGATTCCTCCCCATACTTCTGGCCAGGAGTGCCCACTGTCTCTGGGCCGGTTTCTTAGAATCCATGCTAGGGTTCAGTACTTTCTTGGCACCCCACTGCTCTTCCTGCTCTAATACAGGAAAGGAGGACTGTTCAGCAATGTGCACTGGACATAGGGTGTCCAAAAAGGGAAAAGTGTTGAAAGCTGCTGACTGAAGCCACACTTAAGTCATTAGTTAGCGGGGGAAAAATGGCTCAGTGTTTGCCTAACCTTTCTCAGGGATTGAAAAGTGAGAAAATTGGTGAACAAGTTTCAAATCTGATCAAAAAGCAGGTCCTTGTACACATATCATTCTAAACCTTTTGGAGAAATAAAACATTTCTGCTTAGACAGTAAGTGGGTATGTAGATGTTGTAGTGCATATTCCTGCTGCATATTTGGCTTGAATGCTTCCCTCTCTCACTTTATCATCACAGACATGAGCTACTTATGATTCTTCACCAAAGATAGGCCAATCCCTCCCCATCTACGGCACCAACCATAGCAGCTGCCAAATCTTCTCACCAGTTGTCATGAGTCCAGCAGATTGCACAGGCACCACAGTGATGTTCTGTGTCACAGAAGCTTGGCTGTGTGGGGTAAGCTGTTCTGGCTTGGTATCAGACTCCATGGAAATGTTGGTAGGAAGGGCCACAGAAGTTGGTACAGTCAGTAAGGTTGGATAGTGGGGAGGTGCGAGGCCACAGCCCTTTTCTGAAGGCAATAGTTGCTCTTTCATCTTGTTAATGAACATACTGTTGTCAATCTAGAATGAGAAGAGAAGAGTAGAAGAATGAGGTTTTAGAAGAGTTATGGCACAAACTTTGCACAAAACATGTTAAAAACTTGACATCTCTTACCTGCCCAGAGACAGTGGGCACTCCTGGCCAGAAGTATGGGGAGGAATTGAAGTGGGATTCTTCCATTCTAGCTGAGGGGTAAAGAGAGACAAGGCTTGATGTCAAATTGCATAGCTGTGATACTGAAACACCGCATCTTCCCTTCTGCAACAGTTGTAACTCTAGACTCCACCCACCTCATCTAAATAGTTTCTGTTAATACTTTCTGATGCTATAAAGCTTTAAAAACCCAAATTATCAACCAGATTCTGATGTTATCTTCAAGAGGAGCATGGGTTCTGCACTGTGTCATGATTTTCACAGGAATATAAAAGCTTTGTGCAAATCAAGAACAGCACAGCCAGAGAGATCTCTATGTTGCTCTCAGTCTCCTTGAAACATGGCAAGCAAAAAAATAACCATGGGTGATTCCAGACAGTGCCAAAATCCACATTTCAAATCAAAAACAAAAATACTGGAACCTGACAGCAGGTCCACACACAGACCTGTCTGGGATATGGTTCCCCACTGTTCTCACAGCTTCTTTTGAAGCAGATCAAGATAGAAGGTGGGCAGGGGACATCCAGTGGAAGTTTTTATTATTACTTTAAATATCACGGTATTATGCGCTGGATTATATATGCACACATGCAAATATTTTAATATAATATGCATTTCAATATGTATTTTATAGAGCTATGTTTTGGTGTGTAGGTTTTATAGAGGTACATTTTAATATGTATATTTGTGGTGTTTTGCAGTGTTTATGTGTTTTAATTGTTCTGTAACCCACCTCGAACCATAAGGAGAAGTGGGTAAGAAATGCCATTATCATCATCATCATCATCATCATCATCATCACAAGCAGATTCACATGTGCACATATGAAGTCCAGCACACAACAGAGTGAATTTTTAAATAAAAAACTTCCACCAGATCTTTATCTTCCCCTAATTATTAATTCAAGCTATGTTTGATATTATACAATTCAAAATTAAGAGTTTCAGAGAGTTCTAATTGCTTTTCATTTGTGCTTCCCTTGAGCCACCTGTGTGTCCGTTTGACAGCCTGATCAGCTGTTAAAGGCTTTTAAAAAGTGCATGTGAACTGGAGCAGTGGGTGGGAGGGAATAAAAACACATGTTTCGCATGACTGCTGGGACATACAATGATACAAAGGCAGGCATTTTCTGGCTAGAATTGGGATTTAGGCGAACATTTTTAACATGTGTTTGTTGTCTGTTACTGTGAATCCGCACGGATTTACCGCTACTGTCATTTAGCACACACCCCCTTAACCGGGTCACTTCTGAATTTTAGGGCCTGTGTAGAAGGGCCCTGCAATGAATTTAACCAAAACAAATTGCTCCACTTTCACTGGTGCCAAACTTTTGTGATTACAGGTTTGCAGGGGGGAAAAAACCCTTGAACAGAACAGGGAGCTAGTGAAGAACCCTGAATTCTGAAGCTGATTAATGACTTCACACTGAAAGTCCAAGAAGAGCGGGTTTTACTTGATTCAGTTCACTGGGATGTAATGAGGTAGAGTCAAACATGGTTTAAACTAGGCATGGGCAAACTCTGGCCCTCCATGTGTTTTGAACTTCAATTCCCACAATTCCTCACAGCCAACAGGCTGCTAGGAATTGTGGGAGTTGAAATCCAGAACATCTGGCTTGGCATCATTTGTGATTAACAGAACATGAAAGTCCTTTCTTGTCTCCATATATGGCAAAAGACTGCCCTAATATTGGGCCTATCCTTCCCAACTCCAGTGCTCCCTAGCAACTAAAATCCCTATATAGTTATTGAAAATAAAATGCCAGTGAAAATATTTTGGGGCAAGAGAACTTTGGTCCAAATATCTTACAGAAGGATCAAAATACACTTGCCCCAAAATATATTCACTGGCAGTTTAATTTAGGGTTTTGAAGGTTTTGTATTTCAGCTTATTATGAAAAACAAAGATTTGATTCACTTGAGCATTATTTGAGAATGTCAAACAACAAATGAGTGGTGTAATAAGGAGACACTGGGCTTCAGAATCCTTCTGATAAAGCACCTTATCATAAACCTCTAAGAACGTTTAGCAGAAGAAACAAATGGATCAGTCCTTTTAATTACTACTAAAGAAAGGGAAGAGAGTAGGGATAATTCTTGGCATTTATTTGTGTCAGGGGTAACTTGAGAAACTGCAAGTTGCTTCTGGTGTGAAAGAATTGGCTGTCTGCAAGGACGTTGCTCAGGGGACGCCAGGATGTTTTGATGTTTTACCATCTTTGTGAGAGGCTTCTCTCATGTCCCCTCACAGGGAGCCAGAGGTGACAGAGAGAGCTCATCCGTGTTCTCCCCGGATTTGAACCTGTGACCTTTTGGTCTTCAGTCCTGCCGGCACAGGGGTTTAACCCACTGAGCCACTGGGGGCTCATTCATTCTTGAGATGTAATGATATAAATAGTAGAGGGCTACAATGGGGCCAATCATTCTTGCAATCAGTGATTTTGGACTACATTTGTGATCTGAAGTTAATAGCATGACTAATGACACCAAATTAGTTAGTGACTGGTATGACTGGTAATGACCTACACATAGCTGAAAATGACATTAAAATAGCAAATATATCTCAATGTAATCAATTATTATTATTATTATTATTATTATTATTATTACTACTACTACTACTACTACTTCTACTAACTGCCAAGCTGCACACTGGGGCCTGAGCTGGGAGTGATGATCCAAGAAAAGCTTGATGAAAATGCTGAGGTAGTGTATGACAGTTATAAAAATTGCAATGGACAGCATAATTATAAAATGGACAAGGCTGTCAATATCATACTATCTTTATAAAAATCTGAAATACAAGCAAACTTGTAATACTGTATATTGTTCTGGTCGCCATACTAAAAAGAATATTGCAGAACTGAAAACTTGTAAAAAATACAGCTGTCAAGCTGTTCAGGTTATTAAAAAATGTAAAAGCAAACATGATAAATATAAGTAAAACTACAAATAGTATATAGAAAGTGAATATGGACATTCCTCCCCTCCCTCAGAACCTATGGTCATCTACTGCGATGGAATAGCAGTGATATTAAAGTCAGACAAAATGAAGTATTTCAAACTGGAATCTGCTATCACATGATGCAGCGACGGCTACCAACTTGGATAATATTTTTTAAATATTTGATTCCTAGAGGCTAAAGCTATCACTTGCTACTGATTACGATGGCTAGATAGGCACTATGCCTTTTGGTACCAGGTGCTGGGGAACATGAGTGGGAAGCTACTGCTGCCTTCATCTCCTGCTTGTGGGCTTTCCAGGGATGGCTGCATGGCTACTGTGGAGACAGAATGCTGGACTAGATCAAACATTCAGGTACAATTTGGCTCTTCTTGGACTCTTCAATGCATCATGCTCCTGATCTCTTACATCCATGATATACTGGCAAGGAAATGGAGCAAAAGGCAATACTAAAGATGGTAATGTATATTTTATTGTTATTTATTGAAATTTTAGTAGTGCCCAACTCCAAATTGATCAAGGTATCTGGGTAATGTGTAATAACAACAACAAAGGAGCACTGCTGACTTCACTAACATGTTACACTGACCAAAATGAATATGGCATGTTTCAGATACAGCTTTAATGGAAGAAGCCCTTGAAAAGAAGCAATCTTGTATCTAAAGGATATAATGATTATATGTCCTTTTTAGCTGATATAAATCAGTTACTAACTTTGTGATCCACTAACAGTTTTTAAACCAAGGCCTCTTGAAAAATCTAAGAGACAATGGCGACCTTTTCTTTATAGGAAGACTCCAGCACAAATGCTGTAATGATGATTAAAAAATACAAAACAGAGCACTGCTCAACTGGAGGAAATGGGTGATTTTTAAGTCTTACACTTAAGCTTAAATACAGCAGCAGGAAGGTATTCCCTAAATCCTCACCAATTTGACAGTTGGAATAATGGTTTCAGCAGCACCCGACAGCTGGTAATTTGGATGGAGCAGTGGAGGTATGGGTACTACCTCTAGAATACTATCTCCATTGTATCAGTTGCTTGTTCCTGGAAAGACCACAAGCAGCAGGGCAAGAGACGACCTGTTAGGAGTGCTTTGTTTGTGTGTTCCTGTCTGGCAAAATGGGGTTGGACTTGATAGCCCTTGGAGTCTGTTCCAACTCTAGGGCTCTATGATTCAGAGGCTGAATGGCAAATTGTGAGGAGGGCTTTGACTGACTGTTACTACCTGGCAGAATGGGGTTGGACTGGATGGCTTTTGGGAGTCCCTTCCAACTCTAGGGCCTTATGACTCTGAGGCTGGATGGCCATCTCTTTGGGGGGGGGCGGGCTTTGAATGACTTGCCGCATGGCAGAATGGGGATGGACTGGATGGCCCTTGGGAGTCCCTTCCAACTCGAGGGTTCTATCATGCAGAGGCTGGATGACTATCTGTCAGGAGGGCCTTGACTATTGCTGCTTGGCAGAATGGGGTTGAACTGGATGGCCCTTGGGAGTCACCTTCCAAATCTAGTGTCCTATGATGTAGAGGCTAGATGACTATCTTCCGAGAAGGCCTTGACTATTGCTATCAGAAAGGGCTGGATTAGATGGCCCTTGAGAGTTCCTTCCAACTCTAGGGTTTTATGATGCAGAGGCTGGATGGCTATCTGCTGGGAGGGCCTTGACTATTGCTACCTGGCAGAATGGAGTTAGACTGGATGGCCCTTGGGAGTCCGTTCCAACTCTAGGGTCCCATGATTCAGAGGCTGGATGGCCATCTCTTAGAAGGGTTTTGATGGACAATTACTGCATGGCGGAAATGGCGCTAGACTGGATAGCGCTTGGGAGTCCCTTCCAACTCTAGGGTTCTATGATTGAGAGGCTGGTTGGCCATCTCTTGGGAGGGTTTTGATTTACTGTTGCTGCCTGACAGAATGGGGAGGGATTGGATGGCCCTTGGGAGTCCCTAGCAATTCTAGGGTCCCATAATTAAGAGGCTGGATGGCCATCTCTTAGAAGGGATTTGACTGACAATTACTGCATTGTCACATCCCGCCTTGACTACTGCAACGCTCTCTACGTGGGGCTGCCCTTGAAGACGGCCCGGAAGCTCCAGCTAGTCCAGCGCGCGGCAGCCGTTACTAAAAGGAGCGGGACGCAGGGAGCACACAACGCCCTTGTTGTTCCAGCTCCACTGGCTGCCGATCTGCTACCGGGCCCAATTTAAGGTGCTGGTGTTGGCCTACAAAGCCCTAAACGGTTCCGGCCCAAAATACCTTTCTGACCGCATCTCGGCCTATGAGCCCACGAAGGCCTTGATATCATCTGGGGAGGCCCTTCTCTCGATCCCGCCTGCCTCACAGGCACGTCTGGCGGGGACGAGGGATAGGGCCTTCTCGGTGGTGGCCCCCCGGCTGTGGAACACCCTCCCTGTAGACATCAGACAGGCGCCCTCCCTTATGTCATTCCGCAAGAGCCTAAAGACATGGTTATTTGAGAAGGCGTTTAACTAAGTGCTACAACAATTGGCAATGACGATTGGAACGGAATAAGGATTACGAGATTGGTTACGATTCTATGATGAGACGGTGCGGATGATTTAGAGTAATTATATTATTGTTATACATTGATTGTTATGTTGATATTTCGTTGTGTTCTGCCTTATTGTAAACTGTTTTTACATGTTGTACACCGCCGTGAGTCGCCCTAGGGCTGAGAACGGGGGTCAACAAATGAAGTAAATAAAATAAATAAATAAATAAATGGCGCTAGACTGGATGGCCCTCCAACTCTAGGGTTCTATGACTGAGAGGCTGGTTGGCAATCGCTTGGGAGGGTTTTGACTGACTATTGCTGCCTGGCAGAATGGGGAGGAATTGGATGGCCCTTCGAAGTCCCTTCCAATTCTAGGGTCCCATAATTCAGAGGCTGGATGGCTATCTCTTAGAAGGGATTTGACCAACAGTTGCATGGCAGAAATGGAGTTAGACTGGATGGCCCTTGGGAGTCCTTTCAACTCTAGGATTCTATGATCCAGAGGCTGGATGGCTATCTGTCAGAAGGGCTTTGAAGGATTATTGCTGCTTGACAGAAGGAGATTGCATTGGGTGGCCCTTGGGTGTCACTTTGAACTCTAGGGTTCTATGATGCGGAGGCTGGATGGCCATTTCTCAGGAGGGTTTTGACTCTTGCTGCCTGGCAGGATGGGGTTGGACTGGATGGCTACCTGCCGGGAGGACTTGGGCGGACTCCTGCTGCCTGGTCCCCCCTTGCAGCCACGAAGCCCTGCGAGGAAGGGCTGCCCTCCCTCTCCCTGAACCCGAAGGTGCCCGAGGGCCTTCTTCCGGGGGGAGAGAGGGAGCCCGAGGCCTGACCCCCGCCCGCCCGCCTCCCCTGGCCTCCCTCTCCCGCTCCCCGGCCGCACTGACCCCTCCCGCGGCCCCTGGCTCTCCTTCCGGCCCGGGCCGAGGCCGGGAAGAGCGGCCGCGCCGACGTGGAGTCCAGGTGAGAGGGGGCCGCCCCGGAAGCCCCGCCGCCGCCGCTGCCGCCACTTCCGCCGCCGCTTCCGCCGCCCGCCGCGACCGCCACCGCCGCTCCCCCGGACAGCCAGGCGGACAGCAAGCAGCCCTTCTCTTCCGCTTCCGGGTGACTTAACCCCGGAAGCGCTCCTTGCCGAGGGAAGCCGCTCATGGTCTCCCGCCCGCTGCCCATGACCCGGCCCCGCCCGGCCCCCCGGCTCTGGCCCGAGTGGCGGCAACGGCAGCCGCCTCCTCCTCCTCCTCACCGGAAAAGGGAGCGGGATTTCGCTTCCGAGGGCAAGAGGCGGAGTCGGTGTTAACGCTTCCGGGGCGCCGGCGGTGAGCGCGGGGTTGCCTTCCGTCGGCGGCCAGAAAAGAGTCTTCGAGAGGCCGACCGCGCGGCCGGAAGGGAAAGAGCGGGGCGCGCGAGGGGTGTGGACTTGGGTGGCCGCGGGCGGGCCCCGCGTGGCCGGAAGTGGGCCCGTAGCTCGGGCTTCAAACTTCGGACCTCCGCTCCCAGGGTGCTCTCGCCCCTGGCCAAGGCAGCAGAGGCTTCTGGGAGCTGAAGTCCAAAACACCTGGAGGACCAAAGGTTGGGAAGCGCGGCTACGAGGCTTTTCAGGCCTTCGCCACCAGGCGTTTTGGGCTTCAGCCCCCAAGATTCCTCACCATTGGACAAGCTGCCTTTTTTTTTTTTTTTTTGGTCGTGTCAGGAGCTCCTGTTGTGAGAGAATTGGCCGTCTGCAAGGACGTTGCCCAGGGGACGCCAGGATGATTTGATGTTTTATCATCCTTTTGGGAGGCTTCTCTCATGTCCCCGCATGAGGAGCTGGAGCTGATAGAGGGAGCTCATCCGCCTCTCTCCGGATTCGAACCTGCGGCCTGTCGGTCTTCAGTCCTGCCGGCACAGGGCTTTAACCCACTGCGCCACCGGGAGCTAGCTGGCTGGGGCTTCTGGGAGTTGGAGGCCCAAACATCTGCAGGAAGAAAAGGAGGAAGGAGATGAATTCCCTTAAGCCTAAACCCAAAAGCAAATGAAAGACCACTGCTTTGGCCTTCAAGGGAGAGAAGAAGAGACCATCTGCAGACTTAGTACCCTTCCACACAGCCCTATGTCCCAGAATATCAAGGCAGAGAAGCCCACAATATCTGGTTTGAACTGGGTTATCGCAGTCCACACTCAGTTAATGTGGGGTTTCCTGCCTTGATATTCGGGGATATAAGGCTGTGTGGAAGGGCCTTTCATGTAGCCATACAACCCAGGGCCCTTTCACACTGCCCTGTATCACAGAACATCAAGGCAGAAAATCCCACGTTATCTGATTTGAACTGGGTTATCTGAGTCCACACTCAAATAGTGTGGGATTTTCTGCCTTGATATTCTGGGATATAGGGCTGTGTGGAAGGCCCCTTAGGCCCCTTCTACACAGCTGTATAAAATCCACATAGAATCAAAGAGTTGGAAGAGACCTCATGGGCCATCCAGTCCAACCCCCTGCCAAGAAGCAGGAATATTGCATTCAAATCACCCCTGACAGATGGCTATCCAGCCTCTGTTTAAAGGTTTCCAAAGAAGGAGCTTCCACTACACTCCGAGGCAGAGAGTTCCACTGCTGAATGGCTCTCACAGTCAGGAAGTTCTTCCTCATGTTCAGGAATCTTCTTTCTTGTAGTTTGAAGCCATTGTTCCGCGTCCTAGTCTCCAAGGAAGCAGAAAACAAGCTTGCTCCCTCCTCCCTGTGGCTTCCTCTCACATATTTATACATGGCTATCATATCTCCTCTCAGCCTTCTCTTCTTCAGGCTAAACATGCCCAGCTCCTTAAGCCGCTCCTCATAGGGCTTTTTCTCCAGACCCTTGATCATTTTAGTCGCCCTTCTCTGGACACATTCCAGCTTGTCAATATCTCTCTTGAATTGTGGTGCCCAGAATTGGACATCACATTATCTGCTTTGAACTGGATGATATGGCAGTGTAGACTGAGGGCCCATCTAAACAGCCATATAACCCAGAATATCGAGGCAGAAAATCCCACAATATAATAATAATAATAATAAACTTTATTTATACCCCGCCACCATCTCCCCAGGGGGACTCAGGGCGGCTAACATGAGGCCAAGCCCAAAGATACAAGCAAAACAAAATACAGGCTGCAGACAACAGAAATTACATCAGAATAAAAT
Source organism: Anolis sagrei (assembly GCF_037176765.1). Lineage (NCBI taxonomy): Eukaryota > Metazoa > Chordata > Lepidosauria > Squamata > Anolidae > Anolis > Anolis sagrei. The sequence goes on from NC_090022.1 coordinate 197,544,060, forward strand.
ACGTACAATAACAAAATAAATAAAGCAAATTGACACAATATAAAATCGTTCAGAATGGGCAGGCTAAATGAACAAGGTAAAATGATAAAACTTTAGATGGGGTAGGAATAGAAAATACGTAATTGAGGGGAGCCCAAAAAGGCTAAACAATGAGGTAGGCTTTCAGTTTAGGACAGGGGAAAGTACATCATAAGGACAACGCAACAATATCTGCTTTCTATTGGGTTATCTGAGTCCACACTGCCATATATTTTAATTCAAAGCAGATAATGTGGGATTTTATTCAGCTGTGTGGAAAGGACCTAAAATAATCCAGTTCAAATCAGAAAATGTTTTGAGCTGCCCTGAGTCTCAGGGTGAGATGGACAAGATATAAATGTTGGCGAATAAATAATGTGGATTTTCTTCTTTGATAACCTGGATTATCTGGCAGCATAGAAGAGACCTTTGTCTCTTCCCACACTGGCACCCACCTTTCCTTTTGTGTCCTGTCTTAGAGTGTAAATGTCAGGTCAGGGGACATTACATTATTTTTACTTTTAAAGCACCAGGTACAGTGATCATAGAATCATACAGCTGGTAGAGATCCAAGGTCTATTGGGCAAACATCAGCCCTCCAGGCATTTTGGACTTCACTTCCTAACAGACGCTGCCATGCAGTCAAACACTCACAACATATGTCATCAGTTGGGGACCACTCCCCCCAGCACCAACTGCCGCTCTGGGCCAGAGTGAAGAGAGAGGGAGGCAGAAGACAGTTCTACCTTGTCTCCTGTGCTATTTTAATAATGTAATGTAATATAATATATTGTATATGCATATAATATTTATACTATTATAATATAATGCAATATAATACTAAAAATAATATGATATAATTATATATTTATTTTACATGTAATATTACTAATAATATTACAATATAATGGTATAGTAAAATATAGTAATATATAATACTGATATTGTACTATGCTAATAATATAATATATTGTATGTATATATATCTTGGAAGCTGCTATGAGTCCCCTTCGGGGTGAGAAGGGTGGCGTATAAATGTTATAATAAATAAATAAATAAACGCATGGATATCCAACCGCTTTAAAAACTCAAGGCAAGTAGACTCCACTGCACTCCCAAGGCAGCAGTGCCAAACAGCTCTTACTGTCAAGAAGACCTTCCTAATGTTTTGGTGGAATCTCCTCCCCCCCCCCCCACCCCAGTAATTTGAGTTTATTGCTCTGTGTCATAGTCTTCAGAGCAGCAGAAAACAACCCTGCCCCCTAAGTGTGACATCCTTTGAAATATTTAAACATGGCTCATGTGTGTCCTCTCAGCTTTTTCTTCTCTAAGCTAAACATAACCAGCTTCCTGAGCCGTTCCTCATAGGGACTGACTTCCAAATCTTTGATCATTTTGATCGCCCTCCTCTGGACACATTCCACCTTGTCAATATTACCATGTTGCCAAAACGGAGCCCCACAGAGTTCTGCTGGAAGTTTCCCTGCGTCATGATGGGCTCCATGGGACTTTGTTTCAGCAACATAGAGCAACGGAGACAGGATGCAGAGAAGACTGTGCTTGATAAGGTCCTAAGACCTAATATCTTTTTCACATGTAACTCTATTGTCAAGACAAGTGTCACCGATCCTGTATGAGAAGGAGACTCCACCTAGCTCCAAGGCTGCATATTACACTACTGAACAGCTCGTCCTAATCTTTAGGTGGAATATCTTTTTTCTCTAATTGCTCTGTGTCCTACTCTCATCAGAGAACAAACTTGTCCCTTCCACAATGTGACAACCTTTTAAATATTTAAACATGGCTATCATGTCTCCTCTCAGCTTTCTTTTTTTCAAGCTGTACACACCTTAAGGCGTTCCACATTTGATCATTTTGGTCACCCTCCTCTGGACATGTTACAGGTTCTCAATATCCCTCTAAAATTGTGGTGCCCAGAACTGGACACAGTATTTCAGATGTGGTCTGACCAAAGCAGAATAGAGTTGGACTATAACTTCCCTCAGCCTTGACACTATACTATTGATGCAGCCTAAAATCGCATTGGATTTTTTAAGCTACTACATCATACTGTTGATTTTTGTTCTACTACTGGTCTACTAAGATCTCTTTCACATGTCCTGTTGTCAAGTCAGCTGTTACCCATTCTATATCTGCACATTTCATTTTTTTTTCTATCTAAGTTTAGTATTCACTTTTCTCCCTGTTAGACTGGAAAAAGAAAGAGAAAATAAAAGGATGTTTATGGAGACAATACAGAGTTTAGAGAAGAAAGAATTTGATAAACAGACACAAGAAAAGATCAAGTTACCCCAACAATTGTTTTCCTTGTTTACAATTCCAGAAATTAATCCCAAACTAGTTTACCTTAAGGAAAAGAACTTTGAAATTGCAGGTAAACCTGGAAAGTGGTCTTCCTATAAATTGAAACAGGAATGATAAAGAAAAATGTTACAAATCCAGCCAATTTGGAATTGCTAATTTTGAAAATATTAAAAACCTTTGAGGAAAATCAGAGATTTATGTGTGAAGGACAATGAGAACATTTTAGATATAAAAAACCTAATGAACTCCCAGTTTTCTTTATGAATTAATGCAATGTAGACAGATTACATTTGGAATAAAGGCAAGATTTGAAGGGGCTCGTGGAACTGAGCATTCTATGGAAGTGTGGAACCTAGTGAAGCAATTAGAAATATATGAACTTGATTGCACAGTGGGTGGCAGACAACAACAGTTTATTTATTCAATTATCACAGAACATTGTGCAAAAAAGACTTTCACTTATGGTAATGGTACTACTACTGTGCTGGTTTTTCACCTCCAGGTGATAAATATGTGATGGACTACCTGTAGTGTATTATGAGAAATTTGAAGATGAGCTATTTTTGACTATTAAAATTTTTGCGTGATTAGAAAAAGGAGAGATGCAATACCAGATTCTTGTTGAAATGCCCATATCACATCAGTTCATAAAGAAAATGCAGGGGAGACATTAAAAATAACTATTAACTTTTATTACTGTTAAATAATAATTGGCATCTACGAGGGTTGAATGAAAAGGAATGCCTCCACCTTCGTAACTCCTCAACAGATGGCAGTACTGGTATATGGCAGGTACTGGCTTGTTCAGTAGACTCTTATCTACAGTTCCATTTTGATTGGAAGCCTTAGCATTGAATGGTTGTGTTGTTAAAGTGCAAAGTATGGAACTCTGTGCAGACTTAAGCAATGTGTATTCATTGAATTCTTGACAGCAGAAGGTATTACCCCAAAGGAGATTCATCAGAGAATACAAGCTGTTTATGGTGATTGTGTTGATGTGAGTACTGTGTGTTGTTGGGCGAGTAAGTTAAAGACATTGAGGTGGGAACATCTGACTTGTGTGACAAACAAAGAGTTGGGCGTCCTGTGACAGCAACAACTGAGTTCCACAAGCAAAAGGTTGACATTGATTCAGGACGATCGTCTTATCACTCAGAGAGAAATTTCAAGCATAATCGGAATTTCACAAGAACGTGTGGGTCACATTATTGCTATTGGAAGATCTGTGCATGATGGGTACCCAGGATGCTGACGCCTGAAATGAAAGCGCACAGACTTAAATTTGCCAGGAACTCCTCTTGTGTTACTAGAATGAAGGTGATGCCTTTCTCCATTCAATTGTGACAGGAGACGAAATGTGGGTATACCATTACGACCTGGAGATGAAGTGTCAGTCTATGGAATATCGACACAAAGACTCGCCCCAGAAAAAGAAATTCAAGACACAGCCCTCAGCTAAAAAATAATGACAACAGTGTTCTGGGATGCAGAACTTCAGAGTCTGGATCTCACCACCGTACAGTATCCTCCATACAGTCCAGATTTAGCACCGCCTGACTTCCATCTGTTCCTGATAATGAAAGAAGATCTGTGGGGACATCATTATGCTTCTGATGAAGACGTTGAGAGAACAGTGAGACACTGGTTGCGGAAACAGAGTGTTGACTTCTTCCGTGATGGCTTCAGAAAACTTGTTAATCATTGGCAGAAATGTAACCAATTGTCTGGTGATTATGTGGAAAAGTGAATAGTGGTAGTTAAAGAGCACATTCTAAAGATTATTTCTGTGTTTGATTTATTAAAATATTCCCATCCAAACCCAAGTAACAAAGGTGGAGGCATTACTTTTCACTCAACCCTCATAGAGTGGGGAAAACACATTTCTCAGATTATCCATAAGGGTCAGAGTGGTTTTGTGTCAAATAGTTAAGGAATAATGTAGGAATTATTTTTATTATTTAAGAAAACTTCCACCATAATTACATCATAATAACAAAACGGTTGCTTTGGGGTTTTTTTTAGATCCACAGAGGTTTTTTAGATAGTATTCATTAAAATTACAAGTTTTGGAATGAATGGATTTTGATGAGAATATTTGAGGAATAAAAACAGAGGTTTTTTTGGATAGTATCATTCAAATTATTACAAATTTTGGAATGAATGGATTTTGATGAGAATATTTGGGTAATAAAAACATTTTACTCAGTCCAAAAAAGCCCAAATTTTAGTAAATAAACTAAATTGATTGAAATACAAATGGGACCTTACAAGCTCATCTTTTCTTGCCTTTACTGTTTATTTTGTCATTGGAGAGTGGTATTAGACAAGCTGGCAAAATGTATGGAATGAAGAAAAATATAAGATGAAAGTTTTTTCAGAGATCTTTTAATAATGACACATAACCTATTAGTTTGTATGAAGGCTCTCCTTTAAAAGAGGCATTTGGAACATGATCCAGAATTAAAAGAAATTGTAAGGCCCCATCTACACTGCCATATAATCCAGTTTCAGAATTCAGATTAACTCAATTGAACTGGATTATATAGCAGTGTAGGCTCATATGGGACTGTGGGGACGCAGTGGGTTAAATTGCTGAGCTGCTGAACTTGCTGATCAGAAGATCTGTGATTCGAATCTGTGGGACAAGGTGAGCTCCTGCTGTCAGCCTCAGCTTCTGCCAATCTAACAGTTCAAAAACATGCAAGTGTGAGTAGATCAATAGGAACCCCCCTGGCAGGAAAGTAACGGCACTCCATGCAGTCATGCCGGCCACATTACTTAGGAGGCGTCTGCGGACAGTGTTGGCTCTTCGGCTAAGAAACAGAGATGAGCACTACCCCCCAAAGTTGGACACAACTAGACTTCATGTCAAGGGGAAACCTTTACCTTTAGACTTATGTAATCCAGTTAAATGTAGTTCAATCTACATTATATGGCAGTGTAGATGGGGACTAAAAACAAAATTACTGACTCAAAATGTGTCTTCAAAAGAGGACAATAAAGTAACTGCGCTTAAAAATTTTAAAGTAGGAAACAAGATTAAATATTTGGAAGAAACAGCTGTGAAGATTATTATTTCAAAACAGCTATGAAAGAGCCTGGAAAGAAAATAGATTTAGAAAAAAGGGGAAAGTTAAACATCTCCCTTTTGGGTAGAATTACAGTAATAAAATGTTTTGCCAAGGCTTTTATTTCCCTTTCAGACAAATTCTATTATAAGAAACACACCTTTTAAGCAATGGCAGAAAGAGATTTCTAGATTTGTCTGGCAGGGATAGAAATCCAGCATAAAAATTTAAACACTCTTTAGTTCATGGGAAAGGGGAGGCCTGGGAGTCCCTAATGTCAAACTGAATGACAAAACCTGTTGTTTTGTGTGGTTGAAAGAATGGATATTGCTTAGAAATGTGAGAGTTTTGTACAAAGACATGCAAGGCGCATGCTGACTTTAAAATAATTGTATTGGAAAAACTCAAAGAGTTTGTTGTCGAAGGCTTTAATGGCTGGAATCACTGGGTTACTGTGAGTTTTTCGGGCTGTATGGCCATGTCCCAGAAGCATTCTCTCCTGACATTTTGCCCATATCAGAGGTTGTGAGGTATGTTGGAAACTAGGCAAATGAGGTTTATATATCTGTGGAATGTCCAGAGTGGGAGAAAGAACTCTTTTCTGCTTGAGGCAAATGTGAGTGTTTCAATTGGCCATCTTGATTAGTATTGAGTGGCCTTGCAGCTTCAAAGCCTGGCTGATTCCTGCCTGGGGGAATCCTTTGTTGGGAGGTATTACACTACTCTAACAACCACCATGTCAGACTACATAAAGAAGCCATTGAAATCCACAAGCATGTGGACAATTTCAAAAGAAAGGAGGAAAGCATGAAAATGAACAAAATCTGGCTACCAGTATTTAAAAATTCTAAAATCAGGACAGTAAATAAAGAGGATAATTCAAACAACAGGGGAAATCCTAACATGAAACAATCAGGGCCATCTAAAACATCCCAAAAAAGGATTCCCTCAGGCAGGAACCAACCAATCTTTGAAGCTGCAAAGCCATTTAATTCTAATCAAGGTGGCCAACTGTCACAATCACACTTTCCTCAAGCAGGCAAGAATTCTTTCTCACACCATGGACATTCCACAGATATAGAAACCTCACTTGCCTAGTTTCCAATATGCCTGATTCAATGCTCAGGTAATGAAGAATCAGGTGATTGCTGGCAACCATACCTGGATCCCCTTGCAGTTAAAGCATTTGCACAACCAGGGTCTTGCGGCAAAACCAGGGAATGCTGCGGAGGACTTTGCTAAAGGCGCGAAACCAATGCGGAGCCCTGTTGCTGAGAGCTGAAGCCAAGCCTGCAGCGCCCACGTACTGCTTGGCGGTCTCACCATGAGCCCAGATGTGCATGCACCATATTTTCCAGCCTAGCGGCGCACCTGCACCCCTTGCATTTCGGCTGTCTTGCACTGCACCTGGGGTGCCCCTCAAGAGCGCCCCTCGGGGATGCGCGCTGTACGCAAATGCGTAATTGGCATATTGCTTCAGCTGCCCCTGCTCACAACCTCTGAGGATGCCTGCCATAGATGTGGATAAAACGTCAGGACAGAATGCTTCTGGAACATGGCCATACAGCCTGTAAAACTCACAGCAACCCAGTACCCTGGAAACAAAGAAGCGCCACTCTATTAAGAGAATATTTCTTGACTGCAGATTTCACAGTTGGCACTAAAGAGCTTCTTACTGTATGTTTACTTCCACTTTCCTCCAATAAGCTCACGGTCCTCTCTCTGCTCCTCTCAATGCTGGCCCAAGAGAATTGCCAAAGTTAATCAACTGATAATGCAGCTAAAATCAAATTAGATATTATTACAACAATTTGTTTTGGTATGAATGTGTGCCAAGGCACCTCACACAACGCCACACTTATCAGCATCAGCTCACAATAGCAATAATATTTCCTTGACATTTATTCATAGCCGATATGAATATAGGAACAATAATCTACAGTTTTTTCATTTCATAGGATCATCATAACCGCGTGAAGCTTCATTGCAATAGAACAGTTTGAAATAGCTCTTTACAACCTTGCATTTTCTTTGCTTTTTGAGAGAACAATGTAAAATGTCAATAATTTCATGTGTCTAATGAAGTGTGGTTGGACTTATTTGCTTACTACTTGAATCTTGTATTTGCCATAACAAGTTAAGGGAAGCATACATGGATTCTAGTATTCTGTTTTTCTGCATGTAGAGACATGTCACAAGAAATGGATTCATGACTGAACTCTTTGTTATTTCTTGTGCACTACAGAAGGAATATAGGCACACTTCCAGAATAAAAATGAGATTTTGTGACTCTTTCTCTCCCAGAGCACCTACGGTATATTGTTTTTAAAATTTTGAGGAACGTATCTTTCCAGATGTGAGTTTGTTGAGATAATTCATTTGGGGAGAACTGATGGATAGTCTGCAATTGTTGCTTTTCATTGACAGTCTACAGAGATGAGAAGTTAACCAATATTGCATTTTTTTTAAAAATCCCAATCGATGCCACTCTCACATTCATTGGATCACCCACTGAGAGCTTCAGGAAGACTGTTTGGCTTCCCTGCTGCGTGAAGTACAAAGGACACAACCTTCCCAACTATTGTCCACAGAGTCTAGACTTCTCCCTGGAAAGCTCATTTAACTCTCCCCCTTGGCTAGCCTTAGAAAGGCTGTGGCAATGCCCTTGTTGCAAATGGCCTTTGGTATTGGCGCTCCACTGAACAATTTTGAATCACCTTAGCTAGCTGAGTGCTCTCATTTTCTTTTTGTGCTGCTGCACTTCTTTATTTCTGCTTTTAAATTTGTTATTTTACGGTTCTTGTTTGTGCACAGTTTTTCAATACTGGTACCTAAATGAAAAACACCAGAATCAAGACAAGTAACTAATGAACACAATCTAGACACAGGAGGTCTCCATGCAGCAAGCAATCAATGGCTAGTCAACACCATTCAGACAAGGGATGCCTCTAGACAGGAAACAATTCAAAGGGAAGAAAAGCCAGGCATCTTCTGGACAATGTCCTCAGTAATTGACTCTGAGATCCTCTTAGTTACTCACATGCTAATGGATGGATCCCACTCAAACACTTGCTAATCAAGCTTGCTTAATTGCACTCTACAGACATTGGATATTTTTTCAACCCCAGACATATAAGCCCCCGGTGGTGCAATAGGTTAAACCCTTGTGCCAGCAGGACCTCTCACTGAAAGGTTGGCAGTTCGAATCCAGGCAGCAGGGTGAACTCCCATCTGTCAGTTCCAGCTTCTCATTAGTGGGCATGAGAGAAGCCTCCCACAGGATGGTAAAACATCCAGGCATCCCATGGACAATGTCTTTGCAGACGGCCAATTCTCTCACACCAGAAGCAGTTTCTCAAGTCACTCCTGACACGAAAAAATTCCACAGGTATATATACTCCGCTTGCTTTACCACCATCAGAGCCTCTAAAGATTTATTTATTTATCATGTCAGAAGCAAATTGAGGGTACAATTAAATGTATTTAAAAAGACAAGCAAAAGGACTTGGCATTATGCTAAATGTCCTTTGATCAGAAGCTGGCCACTTGAGGTGCCTCTGGTGTCGCTGTGAGAAGGTAATTGTGCATGTGGCAGGGCTCAGGTTGTAGTCTAGTAGATGGTCTGGTTCGCTCTTCTCCACACTCGCATGTCATGGACTCCATTTTGTAGCCCCATTTCTTAAGATTGGCATCTTGCGGTGCCAGATCAGCACCTTCCAGGTCACCCAATCTTCTGTGTGTCCAGGAGGGAGTTTCTCATCTGGTATCAGCCACTGATTGAGATTCCAGGTTGTAGCCTGCCACTTTTGAATTCTTGCTTGCTGAGGTGTTCCTGTGAGTATCTATGTTGATCTTAGGAAGCTGTGTTTTGATTTAAGGCATTGGCTTGCTGGCTGATATCTGAACAGAGGATGGGCCAGAGATGTCACTGCCTTGGTCCTTTCATTATTGGCTGCTACTTCCCAACGGATGTCAGGTGGTGCAATACCAGCTAAACAGTGTAATTTCTCCAGTGGTGTGGGGCGTAGACATCCTGTGATAATGCAGCATGTCTGTTTTACCGTGGTGAGATGTATGCCACACTGGGCATTTGTATTCAGCAGCAGAGTAGCGAAGTGCAAGGGGAGATGTCTTGACTGTGGTTGTGATCCCCAGATTCTGCCAGTCAGCTTTCGTATGATATTATTTCTAGCACCCACTTTTTACTTGATATTTAAACAGTGCTTCTTATAAGTCAGAGCACAGTCCAGAGGGATTCCCAGGTATTTGGGTGTGCTGCAATGCTCTAGTGGGATTCTTTCCCAGGTAAGCCTCGGAGCTTGAGATGCTTGTCTGTTCTTAAAATTAAAAACACAAATCTGCATTTTAGATGGATTAGGAATCGCTGGTTTCCCCTGTAATAGGCAGTAAGAGTAGGTGGTGTTTCATGCAGTATAGGGACTCCACCTGGGAACTGGGATGGGTGATGGGGAGATGAGTTCAGATTCCAGAAAATGAATTGTACTTGAACATTAGGAAGAATTTATTGACCATGAGAGCTGTTCAGCAGTGGAACTCTCAGAGTTGTTGGCGCATGTAAAAATAAGTTGGTGAGTGTGTTAACTGAAAAAATGCAAAGCATGAAACTGATTGGTTGGTCTATGCCCAAAAGGCTAACTGAGCCTGGGAGTTTTGGCAACAGTTACATGTTTAGGTTTTCTGTGCAGGTGCTTGCCATGGCAAGTCATTGTATATTATCTGCTTCTCAGCTGCTGGAAGAAGGATCTTCACATGGACACCCAAGGAACATTTGAATCTCTCAAAGGGCATTGTGTGAGTTAATGCAACTGTTCACATGGCTTTATATATGTTGCTCTGTAAACACTTCGTTCTTTACTGATCATCCACATGGCATATCTTTTCTCTAGCAAGATAGTATAATTTTCATTCTGCCACAAGAGTGTGGTGGTAGCTCCTTCCTTGGATGGCCATCTGTCTGGGATGCTTTGATTGTGATTTTCCTGCATGGCAAAGGATTGGACTAGATGGCCCATAGTGTTGGAGCTCAGCCTGTGATTGTGTTTCAGAATCGGGGTGTTTTGGATGTGGGGAGTGATGTCAATGTGTTGCAGGATGAGTTTCAAGATGGCAATGGTTTGACCAGTGATATTGATGCAGAGAATGACCAGGAGATCCTTGTTCAAAGTGTAGTTTCCCATGAGAAGGTCCCTGAGGGATGTGGGGATGGTGGTATGCTTTCTGAATTGTTACCAGAGAGTTCCCATGATAGGGAACATGAAAATGGTTCGACACCTGATCCAGCTGCAGATATTAATGAGCAAATAGATAGACGGCAAGAGATCAGTCAAAACAGGAGAGCCGAACAGTGGCTTTGACGGTCTGCCAGGCTCCAAGAGAAAAAGATAAGAAATTCTCAGCTAAATCGAAACCAATTTCTGAGTTCTAGAGACATAGCTAACGAGGAGATAAAAGTCCCAAGTACAGGATATGTAGTCAGATGAAGCATCGTTTGGAATCAAGTCAAATTCTCATCCTTGTTCATGGAAGCTTTGCTTGAAAAATTCATGTTTTAAGTGCCTTTGTTTCATGGTTTTGATCTATGCCTTAGATTAATATTTCCTGATTTTTTTTGAATTTTATTTGGGAAGTTATGACTTTGTTTTTATGGACTTTGCTGGACTATTACCCTAGACTACTTTGTTCCTACTTATCTTCCTACCTAATTGGATTTACATATTTCTTTAAAGTGTTTTTTTTACCTTACTGCTTTTTAATTATCTTCAATAAAAGGATTGTTTTCCATCCAACAGTGTGATGTTTAAAGTCAGAGGGCTTTTCCTGTCCTGGAGTGCAACAGCTGTGGGTCTCTTCCAATTCTATGATTCTATGTACTGCCCTGCCTGGTCTATGAGCCCCTTACATTTTTGTGGACATGGAATCAGCATTAGATTACACCAAGGTAAGATTTGGTCATGGCACTGATGCTTGGGCAGGGCATTCAATTACAAATGTATTTTGATCATTGTACAGGATGGAGTCATGAGTTTTCTAAAATGAGTTATGATTTGTGTCTTTCTGTACTTATGAGGGGGGGGGAAATCACAGAGAAGCAGCCTGTAGTTTGAAATGGCTGCTTGTGTAAGGTTAAAAGATGCCCTGGAGAATAGCTCCCTTAGCACTGGTAGCAATACTAGAAGTAGTGCCCAGCGCTTAAGTGACTTTGCTGTTGAGAAGTGGCACAGATTTTAACTCAGATCTGTGTCCTGTGGGATAGTTAAAAAAACCTTTCTGCTTTAGAACCAAAGTGCCTCTGTCTTATTGTACAACTCTCATTTTGATCCCTTCCCTTTTAGATAAAGTACAAAAGAAAAAGAATGGAAGAAGGTCTGTGTTAATGCATTAGCAGCCTAACTCCGTTCTCACCTGCCTTTAGACATGTAAAGTAACCACTCAAGGACAGAATTGAATCACTTGATATTGCAACTAAAGATTGTAAAGCTGAACCACTGTTCTTTGCTTTTCTGCTTTGATGACACAATACTTTTGCAGTGAGAACTAATTCGTTTTTTATCCACTCATGTGCTGAATGCTGTATAAAGTCACAAACTTTAAAAAGTTTCCCATTTTCCTAATGAATTTCTCATGCTGTCTTCATTAAGAAGCAGCTGGACTGCTTGTTCATGAATGAATGAATGAAGCTTTATTTATACCCCGCCCCATCTCCCAAAGGGACTCGGAGTAGCTTGTTCTTGAAGGTAAAGGGAGGGTTGCCCCTTTGATCAAAGTTTAGTTCTCTTTCCAAGCTGATTCAGAGCATCCATTTGCAATCTACATATCCACCAGGGAATACACAGCAGGTACAATATTTTATATCTGGTACAACACTAGTAGGGATTTTCCTATTCAACTCATTAAGATGGACATTTATTAGGTAATTTTAGGCAAACAAGGGGTTTAGATGCTGAGCAATTCAGAGCTGTGAATGAGAACCACATTTATATAAGAGGGACATGAGTATGTCTACAAAGCAGTGTAAAGGGTTAGTGGACACCCTTGTCAGAGAAAGCAACATATTTCTAATGGCATAACAGAATATGTTGTAATAAATGTTTTCAAAGTACCAACACATTTTATTGTCCTTGCTGCAGTACAGTCTAAAATGGCTAATTCTTCTGCAAAATGCGTGAAGGATACTCAGGTTGAAATGCTGTGACACCCGCTGGCGTGGCTTTGAGCCAGTAATTGTATTTCAGCCTGTGCTGTCTCAAGGTCTGGTGTCATTGGCAGCTCATGTAAAGAAAGTTGAATACAAAAATATTCTATTTTGTATTGCTCACTCATGGACAAGTGCATATATCATTTCTAAGAGTGTTGCAAAAGACTTACCTTTCTTATGTTAACAGTGGTTCCTAAACGTTGGTCCTCCAGGAGTTTTAGACTTTAGCTCCCAGAAATCCTAGCCTGCTTATCAGCAATTTCTGTGTGGAACAATGGCTTCAAACTACAAGAAAGGGGATTCCATCTGAACATTAGGAAGACCTGTTCAGTGAGAGCTGTTCAGCAGTGGAACTCTCTGCCCCAGGGTGTGGTAGAGGCTCCTTCTTTGGAGGCTTTTAAACAGAGGCTGGATGGCCATCTGTCGGGGATGCTTTGAATGCAGTTTTCCTGCTTCTTGGCAGGGGGTTGGACTGGATGGCCCGTAGAATCAACTCTATGATTCTATGTTAGGAATTGTGGGAGCTGTAATCCAAAAGACCTGGAGGACCAAAGGTTGGGAACCACTGTGTTTCAGCAACCCTTTTGTGTGATTGTGAATTAACACTGATTCTTAGTGAAATAGAACAATTTAGAGCAGCCACGGATAGTGAGATCCGGGACATGGATAACGAAACCCGAGACGCCAAGTGGGTGGCCAATTCTGGCAGTGAGCCGCCTGGGTATCCCTGTGCTTGGTGAAGAAACTAAACCCAATGTCCCCCAATCAGGAAATCTCACTAGTTGAAGAAGAAGCCACTGAGGTAATTTTATTTCAATCTAGCTGGAAAGTATGACAGCTTTCAATAAGCCGCTAAAGGAAGCAGAGATACTTCATACAGGCAAACCAGACATTTTTATACATTCAAACCCTTTATATTTCTCATTCATGCCCCAGCTGGGGCCAGCTCCACACTGATTGGTGAAACTCCGTTGGCGACATGGCCAGCTGGGGACGATTTTCTTGGAGAGGCGGGTCTGCGGCGCTCGCCATCAATCAGAGAATGTTCCCTGCTTCCAATGCAGATTTCTGCTCTCCCATGGCTGATAGCAGCAGGACAGTCCAGGAGACAAAGGAATATGAAGTGTTCTGAGTGGGATACCGTTGTCCCAGCTAAGGGACAAAACAAAGAGGGGCCATCATTCATTCTATGGAATGTTCCTTTCTGTTGGTGAGTGACCCATTAAGGCAAGTTGGGCATCCACAGTACCCATGTCCATTGTAGTCCATGCAGAGCATTGTCCAAAGTAATAGGATTAGCTAATCCAGTCCTGGGAAAGGGGAAATGTCATTGTGGAAAATGTGGCATGCCATCCCAGTGTCAGGGAAGAAAATGCCAGGTGATGAATGTCCTTTATCATGTCCAAATAGCTGCACAAAAGAAACAGTCCAGCATCAGGATCCTGTTGTCCTCTGCACATCTGGGTTTATGGGGCTCATAGAGATGGATTGGCTGCAGAGATTATGGGTGCGTGGATCCATTGTATGTAGGTGATGCCCAAGGAAACTGCTGGAGGGAATGAGGTGCTGACGAAAGGTCACCTGGGTTTTGATAGGTGACTCAGTTCTCCAAAAGGTGTTGTTTACAGAGATATAAAATATAACATATTAAATGGGTACACAATGGGGATCCATGGATACTGAGGGCTCCCAGCTGAGGGAACCGGAGTGTCCACAGAGGTGAGGGTTGGCATGGGGTTTGGTTATCATTAGAGAAAGAGGAAGGGGAGCCCTGCTTCGAGGGTCGTAGGGTCCATGTGTCCACCGGGGCCGGCTGCAAGAGGTGAAAGTAGAAGAGCAAGAATCAGGAGGCAAGGAAGATAGAAAGAAACAGATATAGAGGATAACACACCATGGTCCATATTTATCGGGGGGTTACTTTGTGATAGAACTAATAAAAAGGGGAAAGATTGTTGCTAGAAGTATCTGGGGTGCCGGTAGCTACAACTGGGCCCTGAGATCCTCCGAATGTTCACATAATTCATTTCCACAGGGCTCTGAGTTCCTGCTTTCTGAGGCTCCCTCTGCTGCGGCTCCAGTTGTAGTTTATTAATACTTTGATCTAGGTGCTGTCCACGCTCGACATTATTACCATGTAATCCACAAACCCCCAGAGAGTTACGAAGTCCTCTCAGGAGTCCATGAAGGCACAAATAAATGTTAGGAGCTTTTACAATTAAAAAGGAGGGCAGGCACTTGGACAATCAGACCTTGACCCTACAGAAAACTTTACATACAGAGAAGCAGCAGAGAAGAAAAACTGATTTATCTTTCACATGCACCAAAGTATTTCCCCCCCTGTAGCTGCAGTAGCAGCATTGCAGCAAGAGCAGCAGTGTGTATGGGACGTGCACAGAGCAGGACAAAGCCTAATATGGACAGTGAAGGACAGCCACTGCTAGGATGAGTGTCATTGATAGAGCCAAGGATGAATTAGGACCTGAGGATAAACCCATTGTAGATGCCATTGCCTATGCTAATGATACGAAGGGCAAGGGGGAGTGGCAGCAGCTGGTGGAAGCTGCAGTGTGGTCACCCCTCAGCACATTAAGGTCTTCACCATCAACTTCAAAGACATGCAAGAGCACATCACCACTTAATGCCTTTGCATCACCGCACAACTTGAAACCAAGTGCAAGTCTATCTGGCTTGAAAAGACAGAAACTGAATGCTGGATGACTACAGTTACCCAGGCTTAGCTTTAAAACAGGGGTCCTCTAACTTTTTAAGACAAGGGCTGGTTCACAGTCCCTCAGACTGTTGAGGGGTTGGACTATGGGGGTTGTGTTGCGAAAATGCACACTGCATCTACAGTAGAATCTTGCTTATCCAACATAAACGGGCCGGCAGAACGTTGGATAAGTGAAAATGTTGGATAATAAGGAGGGATTAAGGGAAAGCCTATTAAACGTCAAATTACATTATGATTTCTCAAATTAAGCACCCAAACATCATGTTTTATAACAAATCGACAGAAAAAGGATTTCAATACATGTTAACGTTATGTAGTAATTACTGTATTTATGAATTTAGCACCAAAACATCACAATGTATTGAAACAGCTGTGGATATGGGTGGGAAGTGGACTGCATTGGATAATACAGAACGTTGGATGAGTGAAGGCTGGATAAGTAAGACTCTATGGTATCTTATTTGTAATGCAAAAAGCCTTGAAAGAAGAAAACAATATTTAAAATGAAGAACAATTTGAACCAACATAAATTTACCAGTATTTCAATGGGAAGTGTGGGCCTGCGTTTGGCTGATGAGATAGTCGAGTTAACTAGGATTGTTGTTGTTGTTGTTGTTGTTGTTGTTGTTGTTGTTGTTGTTGTTGTTGTTATTGTTGTGGGCCTCAAGTCATTTCAGTCTTAGGGTGATCCTAAGTCTAAAGTTTAGAGTGAGGGGCAGATAAATTGCCTTGCAGGACCACATCTGGCCCACGGGCCTTAGTTTGGGGACCCCTGCTTTAGAACCATGTGCTACTTGTGCTTCTTCGAGCAGCCACGCTATTTCAACATCTTTACCACCCATTGGGAAATGAGACATTTCTTCAATATTTCACCTGTGGGATGAGATAGAGGGGGGTAAAAGTACAGCAAATAAATAAGTAAGTAAATTTTCATTTTTCTTCCCTCCCTCTAAATGTGAAGACAATTGATGAGCAACTTTAAATAAACATTGAATGCATTTTAGAGGGCTTTAAATTCTGAGTTAAGTCTTGGTGGTCCACGGCAACACGCATATTTAAAGGGCCCGTGGTGAAGAAACGATTAATAACCACTAAATTAACAAATAACTATAAAACAGAAAAATTGTACACAAAATGCAGATTCAAAACAGTGTGGTTTACATAAAACATAGCTGAAGGGAGTTCAATTCTGCAGGGTGATGAATGAGGCAAAGGAGGACTATTGACACCCTTGCTTTTCCTTTGTTATACTCTTTGAGCATGTGTATGCATTCAGTGAAATCAGAAAGAGAAAATGATAGAGGCAAATGCTTTTTAATAAAGTGCATCTTTATCTTGTGACAAGTGAGGCAAACAAGCCATGAAGAAAACAAAAAAAAGGAGATTAGACATTTTTGTATGAATAATGATCATATTAACAGTGAGATGGAAGACAAATTGCTGAGGAAATGGCTCTCTTTCAGAGCATAAGCCATAAAATGATGGGTATTTAGAAGGAAATCTTCCACGAGTTTATTTCCATAACAGTCGTCATCAATATTTTAAAGTTGCTGCTTTTCATTATAATATATATAACAGATAATAAAAGAAAGAAAGGCCATAAATTTTACTAACCAATGTAAGCATTGGGCCTGCATATATCAAATATTAGTGTCTCTAGCAATATAACAAATCTGAAGTTTAATTTATTACCACATTATTATTGAAAAATTGCTGTTCTAAATCACTTACATGATTAATGCAGCTGGTTGGTTTAAAATCTAAAAATAAATAATAAGGTTGTTTTGCACATGCATTAACAAGAAGGGGTAAAATGTGGATATTTATCAATGTCTTTGAGGCAAAGTTGTGGCTATGGTGTAACTGAACGGTGTCATCTGGAATCGCTGTCCCATTCAAGAACCACAAAGAATAAAAGAGACCAAGGGTCTAGAAAACAGTACTTGTTTAGTTGGAAGAGTTTTTCACTAATACACACTGATCAGTAAGACAGCTAAAATGGAGCAGAGTCATGGATAGGATGGAGGCAACAGAAGGAAGGAGCTCGCCTTTGCTCTTTTTCTGTGTCTCTTCAATCTATAGCTGCATCATCATATAATGGACGTGGCACTACAGTTGTACACTAGCCTGTACATGTGGCACAAAGATTGCTGTAAATGTATTGTCGAAGGCTTTCGTGGGTTGTGAATCTCGGGCTGTATGTCCATGTTCCGGAAGCATTCTTAACCGGTAAATACTACTCATGAAGGAAAGAACTCAACGTAAAGTACATTACTCAGCATGTAGGTCACAGTCTCTCAAACTGTTGGAGGGCTGGATTATAATTTGAATAAAACATGAATGAATTCCTATGCACATTGCACATATCTTAATTGTAGTGCAAAAAACACTTAAAAACAATACAATAATTAAAGTGAAGAACAATGAACAAATATAAACTTATTAGTATTTCAATGGGAAGTGTGGGCCTGCTTTTGGCTGATGAGATAGTATTGTTGTTGTTGTTGTCTGCTTACACGTTGTTTCAGACTTACCTTGAGCGAGGGACGGATAAATGACCTTGGAGAGCTGTATCTGGCCCCGGGCCTTAGTTTGAGGACCCCTTTTATATTCTATTCTGT
This sequence comes from Anolis sagrei, assembly GCF_037176765.1. Taxonomy (NCBI): domain Eukaryota; kingdom Metazoa; phylum Chordata; class Lepidosauria; order Squamata; family Anolidae; genus Anolis; species Anolis sagrei. The sequence goes on from NC_090022.1 coordinate 197,562,039, forward strand.
ACCTGGAAGAAGAATAGCCATGACTGTTAGTGGCTTACTGGTAAATTAGGGAAGACCACCCTAGCCTCCAGCTGAGTGTCTATCAATTGGATTTATCAGATTACTTGGCTGGTCTTATATCTGTGTGTAGGACTTCAGGAGGACCCTAGACTGGACCCCAGTGGCAACAACCGTTAGCAGCCATTTCTCTCCCCCATCTCCTTCTATTTCTAGGGTTAAGGATTTCCCCTGACATTAAGTCCAGTCATGTCTGACTCTGGGGATTGGTGCTCATCTCCATTTCTAAGCTCAAGAACCAGTGTTGTCCGTATACACCTCCAAAGTCATGTGGCCGGCATGACTGTGCCACCAGGGGCTTCCCTTCTATTTCTACTCTCCTCTATATCAAAAATTTTTTAGGACATCTTACAAATACAGTAGAGTCTCGCTTATCCAACCTTTGCTTATCTGTCATTTTGTCTTATCTGACGCTTTAATCCAGCGCCCCCCTTTTCCTCCAGCATTTCCTTTTCAACTAAAGGAGCCCTCCCCAGCTCACTCTCCATTCCCAATAATTGAAAAAAGGCAAAACGAGGAGGAGGAGGGAGGAAAAGGGGAAAAGAGACAGGACCAGAAGCCAAGGCGTCCTCCCTCCTTCCCTCTGTGATTTCCACACTCCTCTTCAGTATCCGGGCACTTCCTGCTGGGCCACTCTAGTCCCGAGGTGTTGCCTTGCCTTAGTCCTTTGAGTCCCTATTGTTAGGATTCTTGGTGTCTAGCGCCATGTTGGACAGGTAACAGTAGGAGACTCCGTATCATCTGACATTTTTGTTTATCTGACGTTCTGCTGAGCTGTTTATGTCAGATAAGCAAGACTCTACTGTAAAATTAAAACAAACAGTTAAACAATAGCATATATCTATCTATCTATCTATCTATCTATCTCAGCACAGTTCATAGAGCAGCTGATATGCCTTCAATGTTGATTATTGCCATGGTTGGTCCTGAAAAGGTCCATTAGTTGGTTTGCTTGTTTGATTGCATGCTGCAAGTCACTTCTGGTCGTTTCTGGAGTGAGAGAATCAGCCGTCTATGAAGATGTTGCCCAAGGGACACACGGACGTCTTGCAATCCTGCGGGGAGGCTTCTCCCATGTCCCATGTTTGGATATCAACCAACAAGCCAATGACTTAAATCAAGAAATAGTTTTCTAAGATCTACAGAGATACTTGCTGGAACACCTCAGCAAGCAAGAGCCCAAAAGTGGCAGGCTAAAACCCAGAAACTCAATCAGTGGCTGATACCAAATGTGAGACTCCCTCCTGGGCACACAGAAAACTGGGCGACCTGGAAGGCACCACGAGATGCAGAGCCAACCTTAAGAAATGGGGCCACAAAGTGGAGTCCACGACATGCGAGTCTGGAGAAGAGCAAACCACAGATCACCTACTACAATGCAGCCTGAGCCCTGCCACATGCACAATGGAGAACCTTCTTATAGCAATACCAGAGGCACTCCAAGTGGCCAGCTACTGGTCAAAGGACATTTAATAGAGTGCCAAGTTTTCAACTTTGTGTGTTTTTTTAAACAGGTTCGCTCATGACACGATATTTTAATATGTTATATATATATATATATATATATATATATATATATATATATAAAACATAATCAGCTAAAACTTTTAAAAGATTAAATTTTTTAAATAAGTTTTACATCATGAAAAACCGTTCCTGCTAGTAGAGGTTCATCTTGCTCGAGCCAAGCATTTCCTAAGACAACCACAGACTGATAGATTTACAAGGTACCCCATGGACCATCATGTTCAACCTCCTGCTTAATGCAGGAAATTTTAGCAGTTTGAGCATCCCCAGCAGATAGCTATCCAGCTTCTTTTTGTAAACAACTCTTACTCTTAGTGGGTTCCTTCTAACGTTATATTGAAATCTACCCTCTTGTAACTGAAGACCCTTAGACCTGGTTCTACCCTTGGGGGCAGCAGAGAACAAGCTATCCGGCCTCTTTTTGTAAACAAATCTTCCCGTTAAGGGATTCCTTCTAATGTTGAATTGAAATATACCCTCTTGTAACTTAAAACCATTAAACCTAGTTCTACCCTCCAGGGCAGTAAAGAACATACCCAACTCTTTCAGCCTTTCCTCATAACTCATCCTTGCTTCCTTTCTTTTGACCAGTTCCAGCTTTTCCTATATCCTTGTTAAACTGGAGGAACTAGGATTGAATGCTGTATTTCAGACAAAGTCTGACTACCACAGACTATAGCTGGACTATTACTTCCCTAGCCCTCAGCTTCGCAGTGGATTAAACCGCTGAGCTGCTGAACTTGCTGACTGAAAGGTCAGCAGTTAGAATCTGGGGAGCGGGGTGAGTTCCCACTGTTAGCCCCAGCTTCTGCCAACCTAGCAGTTTGCAAACGTGCAAATGTGAGTAGATTGATAGGTACCACTTTGGCAGGAGGGTAACAGCGCTCCATGTAGTCATGCTGGCCACATGACCTTGGAGGAGTCTATGGAGAACACTGGCTCTTCAGCTTTGAAATGGAGATGAGCACCAACCCCCAGAGTCGAACATGACTAAACGTAATGTCAAGGGGAAACCTTTACCTTTATTACTTTCCTTGTATTTGAAACCTCCATTTGATCAATGCAGCCTAACATATTACTTGCCTTCTTTGCTTCAGCATCACATTGTTGGGTCATGTTTAATTTATGACTAATACAAATCTCAAGGTCCTTTCCCACTCTGCCACTGCTCACCCAAACATCCCCCATCCTATCTGTGTACATGTTGGTTTTGTAGCCTATGTGTAAAATTTCACATTTGTCTCTGCTGAATTTCAATCTATTAATTGCAGTCCAATTTTCTAGTTTATTAGGGACCCTTTTGCATTCTGTTCCTGTCTTCAAAGCCACCCCTCCAGGTTTGGTATTATCCACAGACTTGATAAGGATTCTCTCTGTCTTATCATCTACACATCTGAAGCACAGCCCTTGATGACAACACTGATAAACATGGTTTTCCAAACAATTACGGATCCATCTGACAGTGTTCCCATCAGTTCCACATTTAATCAGTTTGCTAATCAAAATGTCATGGGGGATTTGTTAAATGCTTGCTGAAATCCAGAGAAGTAACATCTACAGAATCTCCACCATCTCATAAATTAGTGACCTGATTGTTCAAAAAAGATATAAGATTGTTTGGGCAGGATTTTTTTTCTTGATAAACCCATGCTGGCTCCTGCTAACAACTGGAAAACCCATCTTTTGGTAATCTGTTTTTCCAATATTTTTCTATTGATGCTAGGCAGACTGGTCTGTAAGGTAAAAATAAAGGTTTCTCCTTGACATTACATCTAGTACAGTCCAACTCTGGGGGTTGGTGCTCATCTCAATTTTTAAGCTGAGGAGCCGGCGTTGTCCATAGACCTCCAAGGACATGTGGCCGGCATGATTGCATGGAGCACTGCTACCTTCCCGCCAGAGTGGTACCTATTGATCTACTCACATTTGCATGTTTTCAAACTGCTAGGTTGGCAGAAGCTGGACCTAACAGTGGGAGCTCACCCCATTCCGCAGATATCGGGGGACTGGTCTGTAGTTTCCCAATATTTTATTTTTTATTTTTGAAGGGAAGGATAATGTTTGTTCTGCAGTCTTTTGCCACCTCACCTGTTCGCCAAGATTTCTCAAAAATAACCAGCAAATTTCTTCAATACTCATGGATATAATTCATCTGATACTGTAGATCTGAACTCATTTAGGCTAACTGGAAGAACACTGAGGGGAAATATATATGCCATATTCAGGAGTAGCTGGGCTGGTTATGCAGCAAAACACAATAAAATATCAAATCCACCACCAGCAATACTGTTATTGTGCTATTCCAAAGCATAAAATAGAAGAGATTGCCAATAAAAGGTAAAAGTCATTGGTGTTTGTAAATTTAAGAGTACTTTGTTGTGCCCCTGGGGCCTTAAAGGTGGATGAGCAAAGAGCTTTATATGAGCTCATTTACATATCCACACCTCAACCCATTTGGCTAACTTTTGTTATGCTTCTAGCATGGAAATAGTAGTAGTGGTAGTAGTAGTAGTAATGACAATATCTACAAACAGAGGCACAACAATTTGGCCCAAGTACCACCTGCCAGTAGTAAAGAACTGGTGGGATCATAAACCTGTAAAGGTAGTGGAAAATTAAGGCGCAAAAATACTGTGGGACTTTTGAATCCAGATTGACAAAATTCTGGAACACAATATACCAGACATCACGATTGTGGAAAAGAAAAAAGTTTGATGTTGCCATATCGGGTGACAGTCGCATTGAAGAAAAACAACAGGAAAAACTCAGCCATTATCAGGACCTCAAAATTGTACTGCAAAGGCTCTGGCATAAACCAGTACAGGTGGTCCCAGTGATCATTGGCACACTGAGTGCCATGCCAAAAGATCTCAGCCGGCATTTGGAAACAATAAACATTGACAAAAACACGATCAGTCAACTGCAAAAGGCCACCTTACTCGGATATGCACGCATCATTCAAAAAACAAAAACAAAACATCACACAGATGCCTAGATGCTTGGGAAGTGTTCGACCTGTGATTTTGTGATACGAAATCCAGTATATAGATCTCGTTTGCTGTGACATACTGTGTTTTTGTGTCAGTAAAATAATAATAACTTTATATGTATCCCGTCCCATCTCCTCTCTGGGGACTCAGGACAGTTTACAATAAAAATGGCAGCCATTCGATCCCAAAAGTACATAATAAACAAACCAAATAATTAATATAACACAAGTAAACAAGGTAAACAATAACAAATCAATTAAATACAATCAAGTAAACATTTTGTGCCAATATTAAAAGCCAAAATGGTTTTCTTGGTAACAGTGACTTCATCCAGGAGGGTGGGTGAACTCAAGGACCCAGGTAACAAGGAAGGAGTTAATGTGTGTTTCACTCTGTTCATGCCATTTACTAGACCAAGGGTCCTCAAACTAAGGCCCAAGGGCCAGATGCAGCCCTCCAAGGTAATTTACCTGCCCCTCACATAGGGTCAACCTAAGTCTGAAACTACTTGAAAGCACACAACAACAACAACCCCATCTCATCAGCCAAAAGCAGGTCCACACTTCCCATTTAAATACTAATAAGTTTATATATTTTTAAAAATTGTTTTTATTTTAATTATTGTATTGTTTATATGTGCTGTTGCACTACAAATAAGATATGTGCAGTGTGCATAGGAATTCATTCATGTTCTTTTCAGATTATAATCTGGCCTTCCAACAATTTAAGGGACTGTGACTTGGCCCTCTGTTTAAAAAGTCTGAGGACCCCTGTACTAGACTAATCCATCATTTATGCCAAAGATGAAATCCTTGTTTCATGGAAGTGAGTATATCATTCTCCCCCTTTTTGCTTCAAATGTATTACACACATAAGGTGAGGTAACAGTAAACACTGGATGTCTGGAGGACTGTTCAGGTGTACACAACAGAGCTAAGTGTCTGTTTGTCTCCAAAGGATTAGAATCAGCTCAATGCGCCATCGGCCAGTGCATTACTGAGTGTGTCACCCTTGCTGAAAGTTTCCTGCGCAGACCCATTTTCCTGAGAGTTTGCTCTTTTAAGGGTGGGATAGCTGTGGCATCCTTTGGTTTGTGGGTGCTCCTTAGATATGTAGAAACACTGATTTTATTGCATGTGATGAAGTCATTAGTGACTTTTTTCCTGATAGAAATAGAAGGATCTTAGTAACTCTGCTTGTGTGAATGCCCCAGGGCCCAGGTTTTCTGTTTGTCCCAGATTATCTGGCAGTGCGGACTCATATAGTCCAGTTTAAAGCAGAAAACCTGGGATCAGATTCTGGAATATAGGGCTTGTCGGGAAGGGCCCTCATACAGTTAAGAGGCTTCCATTCACTGTTCCTAATCCCATGTATTTTTCCCTATTATTGCTGTTGTACAGCAACTTTCTATTTTCTCATCATAGTAAGCAACAGTCCAATGGTTTCAGCACTTTTAAAGTCATTAGCCTAGGAACTGAATTCATATTCTCATTCTCTCTCTTCTCTTGATCACATATAGATTCCATTATTTCACATTTTAAATGTACATGTATATGTTTACAAATTCAGAAAACAAACACAGGTACCAAACTCAGAATGTGGAAAGTGATCAAATCAAGCTTTCTGGATTACTTTTTTCTTGCATGACAAACACCACTAGATGGCAAACTTCGAAGGCCCAATCTGCTCTATTTGCAATAATCCAAACACCCCTTGAGACCTTGGTTCAGAGAATTATGCATTAAAAATGTGTCTCCAACCAGGCTGACTTCTGGGCATGCACCAGTGCAAAGTATTATAGAAATCTCCATTTCATCCCCTGTGAAACATGTGGAAAATGATATAAAACAGTGAATTCGAAGATTTAAGAAAAAAATACTAAAGGTAATATGAAATGTTAAAGTTAGTATTTTTTTTTATATGATGTCATTGTAAAATTCGAAAGGTTTATAGGGATATGTGGTAACTATAGCAGAGTAGAATGCAATGTAGTCAGAGCCATATATGAACTTTCAATAGAAAACAATAATAATAGCAATAAAGTTCTAAAAACGTTACTTCTAAAAACTTTACTTCTAAAAACTTTTGGAAAGAAGGGGGAAGCAGACTCTACATGCAGGCAGAAAGAAATATCTCTTCGGTCACCTAGATCTAATAAACAGAAGAGAAAACATGTCAGCAGACGTGTACCACTGGTTTCACTCTGTCCTTGTTGTTGTTCATTCGTTCAGTCGTCTCCGACTCTTCGTGACCTCATGGACCAGCCCACGCCAGAGCTCCCTGTCGGCCGTTACCACCCTCAGCTCCCTCAAGGTCAGTCCAGTCACTTCAAGGATGCCATCCATCCATCTTGCCCTTGGTCGGCCCCTCTTCCTTTTGCCTTCCACTTTCCCCAGCATAATTGTCTTCTCTAGGCTTTCCTGTCTCCTCATGATGTGGCCAAAGTACTACAACTTTGTCTCTAGTATCTTTCCCTCCAGTGAGCAGCCGGGCTTTATTTCCTGGAGGATGGACTGGTTGGATCTTCTCGCAGTCCAAGGCACTCTCAGCACTTTCCTCCAACACCACAGCTCAAAAGCATCGATCGATCACTCTGTCCTAGTTACTCTAAATACAAGTATTAATCCTTCTTTTATCTCCAATATGGTTAAATATATTATGACACCAGTTGCACTAGAACCTGGGCTAGAGACAATGGTGGAAAGGCTCATATTCTTATATTAAATTATTTGCAGTGGAAGACTATATTTGCTCATGGGCAAAATTCACTGTATTGCTACATAAACACAGTTTGGATCTCTTTGTCCCGTCACTCATATGGCTTTGTACCCATTCTGTGCCAATCCACCTGCCCGCCTCTTCTGAACCAAACACCAGTTACTGCTCTCCATATGGCCAGGGTGGATTGGATTACGTCAAGCCTGGCCAACTGCAAAAGAACCTGGGCATTGTAGTACTAAACATGCCAGCTAATCCAGCTCCTTTGTCCAAACAAGCAACAAAGACAAGTGAGCCCAGCCAAAGCCAACAGTCCAGTATCAGAGAAGCTGAATTCAGGAGTTATTGGAAATCATGCTGAAATACTAATAAGTCAGATCCAAGCTCAGAAAGACAAAGTACAAACAAGAAGCAGGGATGTGTGAGCCAAGCCGAGATCCAAAGTCAGAGAAACCGAAGTCAGAACTCCTTTGAAGCCAGAATAGCAACCAATTCGGGCCCGTGGTTAGAATAACTTGCAACCCTATAATCCTAGTTGATGGGATGAAGACTGCCTGCAATTGAACTTGAGTCAGAATAACAGCATTGTCCACTGCATGGGAGAGTCAGTATGGATGAGATTTATAGCTCTGACTCGCTGTCTAAGTAATGAGCATTTTGGAGAGCTAAAGCCCCACCCTCTGTATCCATTTCTCTAAGGGTGTGTATACGTTTAACCCTTTCGGAGCTTGCTGAGAAGTGTTTGCTTCAGCTTCACTCACTGGGGCTTGCATAGGCCGCTGTGAGATACTTGCTTCAGCTGTGGGCATTGAATGGGCTTAGGCATGACATCATCCTGGGAGTTGCTCATCTCCATCTCCTCCTCTGGTGCTTTTAGTAACTCCTGCTCCTGGCTATTCAAGATGGGCATGGCGCTGCAGGTCAAAAGTGGCATCTCAAAGACAAGCCAGTTGTCTCATTTTGGGCAGTCTTCATCGCCTCTACTATGATTGTAGGATTGCAAGGGTTGAAACTCAGAAAAGGCACCTATCTATTTGTTGCTTGCCTGGTGCAATGCAAGTCAATTATTTCACAAAGAAGGAAATCACTCAGAATTCTGTGAGGAAGGGCTAACTGGGAGACAATTCTCAAAGTCAGGTGAGTAAACACCACAAGTTTTAACTTGATATTTATAGTATCTGACATTTTCTTCATCAGCATGTATGAGGGGCTGCTGATAAGTGTTCTTTGTGTTCTTTTTTTGTTTCTGTGGTAACAAATGTTACAAAGGATATTCGTGGTGATATGTCGCAGACATTGGGGGATCAATGCTCTTCATATTCTACAGTTAAGAGCTGGGTTGCCAAATGCAATACGGGCCATCAGCACCAATGATGAGGAATCTTTTGGATGACCAAGAGTGGTTGTTGTTTCAGTATGAGGTTGTGCACAACCTCATACTGGAGAATCGGCGAATTTCAGCTAAAGGAATAGCAGACACCATAGGGATTTCTCATGAATGTGTTTGTGTCATTATCCATAAACATTTGAACATGAAGAAGCTATCTGCAATGTGGGTCTCCAAATGTTTGACAACAGATCAGAAAAGCATGCAAGTGAAAAATTCCCGGTCTTTTTGTCAGCATTTCCAAACTGATAAGAACTTTCTGGAACTACTGGTCACTATGGATGAGACCTAGATTTATTTGTATGACCCTGAAACCAAGGAGCAGCCAAAAGAGTGGAGGCACCGTGGTTCTCCTTGTCTAAAGAAGTTCAGCCACTAAGGTAATGGTGTCTGTGTTCTGGGATAAGGAGGGCATACTGCTAGTGAACTACCTTCAAAATGGTTCCACCATCAATCCAATGTATTACATTGAACTTTTGGACAAATTGAAGGCAACTTTGAAGGCCAAAAGGTGTGGCAAGCTGTCTAAAGGAACCTTGTTCCTGCAAGACAACACCTCCACTCACACTGCACAAGGAATCATGGCAAAACTGGTGGAGTTAGGCTTCCACCTGGTTGATCATCCCCCTTATTTACCAGATCTAGTTCCATCTGACTATCATCTGTTTCCAAACCTGAAGAAACGCCTCAAGAATACCAAATTTCACACCATTTCTGATGCCATGGCTGCTACGGAAGACTGGTTTTAGCACAACCGAAATCCTTCTTTTTGCAAGGTTTACAGAATGTGGAATACCGATGTAAGAAGTGTGTTGATATCAGTGGAGAGTATGTGGAATAAAAATAAAGTTTCATCTTCCTATCTCATTTCTTTTGGGCTAAAGCCAAAGACTTATCAGCAGCCTCTCGTATATGTGTTTATTAGTTCAGTTGCTTCCGACTTTGTAACCTCATGGACCAGAGTTCCCTGTTGGCCATGGCCACCCCCAGCTTCTTCAAGGTCAAGCTTCACTTCAAGAATAACATCCATCCATCTTGCCCTTAGCCGGCCACTCTTCCTTCCTTTCCCCCCAGTTTCATTATCTTTTCCGGGGTCTTATGTCTTCTCATTTTGTGGCCAAAGTGCTTCATTTTTGCCTTTCATATTCTTCCCCCCAGTAAGCAGCTGGGCTTTATTGTTTGATCTTCTTGCGGTCCAAGGCACTCTCAGAATTTTCCTCCAACACCACAGTTCAAAAGCATAAATCTTCCTTTGCTCAGCCTTCCTTATGGTCCAGTTCTCGCATCCCTAGGTTACTACGGGGAATATGATCAGCATACAGAATTCTTAATTGCTTATATAGAAAATATTTATTTTTCTACTTATCATTAAAATTGTTATATCAGTCGCAATTATGCATGCTTATCTCACTACACAGTGTCATACTATAATTTGCATCTGCTTGTAATACCAGAGACCATCACTATTTCTGTGTAAATGAGGATAGTTCATCCAAAGTTTACTGAAAGAGGATCTGTGATAGTCAAGTCCTATCAAATCTGGTACACACTAGCCAAATGTAGCCTTTGTCTTACTATGTTGCCATCTTTTCCTCAAGTTCTTCTTTCTTATCTATTCACCTTAGCCAGTGGCTTTGGACTAGCAGTGTGTTTGGTAGCATCATCTTGAATTGTTGTATGGAAAAGGGAATTTCAGTAGCTATGGCTTGTTATCTGGTTGAGTGAGAGGTAACACCTGCTGAAATTCTTTCTTCTACACAACCATTCAAGGGATAGGAGCCCTCGCCAGTATTCATCCTGGCAACCAGACCCAAGGCAGTCTCAAACATACAGTTTGAGGATGAAAACTGGGAATGGTTTTTAATGGATGTGTTGGAATTAACAATAAAAATGAAGCAACTCCATTAAAAGGCACTTCTGCAAGAGACAGTGAACATGTCTCTAAATTAAATAGAACCTCTTTGCCTGCTAGTGGAATAATATAATAATATACTTTATTTATACTCCACTCTATCTCAATGAGGGAACTCAGAGCGGATTACAGAATACATATATGACAAACATACAATGCCGTTACAGTTATCAAAGACAGACATTACATAGACAGAGGCAAGGCTTCCCCTATTTTTCATTTCCAGAATCTGGAGGCTGTGCTCGACTTGGCCATGGGGAGGTGCTGTTGTTCCATTTTTCCACGCTGAGGAGCCTCTGGTCCATGGATGCCTTTTCCTGATTGAATTCCTGGCATGTCTTCAGGGGCACCTTTTACCTCCCTGCCACAGCGGTAACTATTTATCTACTCACATTGCTGTTTTCAAACTTCTAGGTAAGCAGAAGCTGGGTTGACAGCGGGAGCTCACCCCACCCGCGGCTTGAACTGCCAAGCTTCCAGTCGGCAAGATTTTCTGTAGCTGGTGGTTTAACCCGCTGTGCTAACCACAGAATGAAACCAGAGAGGAGGCCTCCCATGGGAAGGAATTCCAAATGTCTGCAACAGTGGTAGAACCAAGAGAAAGCTCTCTCCCCAAAGATTATCTCCAACTCTGAATGACCATATTACCTGGTTAATTGAACATTACCCAGATTTTCCTTATTCCATTTGCAGGACCAATTGGCCACAAAACAATTCCCCATCACCATCTCCTGCATGCCCACTTTCTTTGACATATTGTTGTTGTTTATTTGTTCAGTCACTTCCAATGCTTTGTGACCTCATGGACCAGCCAACACCAGAGCTCCCTGTTGACCGTCATCACCCCCAGCACCTAAAAGGTCAAGCCAGTCACTTCAAGGATAACAATCCATTTAGTTTTCATGGCAAGAATACCGGGATGGGTTGTCATTACCTTCCCCAGGGATTGTATTTAGTCTGACCTCTCTTCCATGACCTTCTCATTTTGGGTGTCCCTTTACGGTTTTGCTCGTGGCATCACGTGGCATCCAGCATTGTGATAAGGTAGTGATACTTTTTAGGAGTCTTTGGCATTGGAAGGATCCTATCTTCTAAAGCACAAGGTGGTCGCTCTATGACATCACAAGGACATAGCCATGGCCTCAGGGCTTCAAATTTCAAGGAATGGTATCTTCCTGGCAACCTTAACTGTCTCCTTGACCACAGAGCTCAGTCTACCCCTGAGATGGAAAATGAAAATAGGAAGTCATCCAAAGGAGATGGCCTTTGTATCACTGGTTTATAGAATTTAATGTAAACAAATATCAATGTCTAAAGTGTTGTCACTATCACTTGTTTACAATTCTGTGGCACCTGGGGACTGGGCAGTAGCCAATGCAACACCACTGTTTAGAAAAGAAACCAATTCAGGAATTTCAGGGGGGAAATCAAGAAAATTAATTATAATTATTAAAATGGGAGAATAAAAATACTTGTAGAACAAGCAAGATGTGAAGTGAGTATATGTAGGAGTCTCTTTCTTTCTGTTGTGGAGTGGAGGATACAGGGTGCTCTTTTGGCTGTAAGTCCTGGTCCTGTCATCATTGTGTAGAGCCCACAATTGTGCTCTTCCAGTTCAGCAGCAAAGAAGGGGTAATTAATTCATCACTTTGTAACACCAAAGCAATTTAGCTGGTCTTTCTTCTCATGCTAAGAGAGTAAAGCAGATTCCGACTTAACCTTAAACACAGAATTTCTCGTGGTAAGAACTGCTGGTCAGTGGAACCGACTCCCATGTAAGATGACAGCTCTCCTGCATTTGTGGTTTTTAAACAGAAATTGGATGCTTCAGGTATGGATTATAAGATGTTGGTGTAGGTGATCATTGGTATCTCTTTTAATTCTACAATTCTATTTGGAGGAACTTTAAAAAACTCTAACGAACTTACTACTTTGTGTACAGTAGGCCTGTTTACTATGCAAGCTCCTTGAACATACGAGGGTTATCTGGAAAGTAAGGTACCAAGATTTTTTTAAAAATACAAAGAATGAATATATTTTAATAAAACTTGCATGGATTATAGCATGGGTATTACATTATTTTTTCACATAATCACCATTCAGTTCAATCCATTTTGTCATCTGTGGGACAAGCTTTTTATGCCCGTGTCATAGAAATTTCCCTCCGCCTTTTCCAGCCATTTTGTCACTTTGATTTTCACCTCGTTGTCATCGGAAAAGTTTGTTCCACCCAGGCATTCCTTCAAATTAGTGAACAGATTATAGTCACTGGGTGCAAGATTGGGGTTGTAAGAGTAGTGGCTTAAAACATCCTAACCAAATGAAGTCAACAATTCTTGTGTTGCAGGAGCAGTGTGCAGACGCGCATTGTTATGAATGAGACAGACTCCTGCCGTCAGCATCCCACGGCATTTGTTTTGGATGGCTCCGCGAAGTTTCTTCATGGTCTCACAATATATTCTGTGCTCATACTGTCACATGCTGTCTTGGCATTATGTCCTCTCCATAAACTGAAACAATTTCATGACAAATTGCAGTGATGTACATGCCCTTAGTATTTAGGTAGCACATTACAGTGCAAACTTTGCACTTGGAGGGAAACTGAATGAAGATGCTCATCTCTAATCTTCACCACAATGCCAGTCAATGAGCTACTGACAACTGGCACTGCTCGTTCACTTCCGCTGGCTTCCTGCTACACGTCAGTGATACCAACTCCTACTGAGCTACGTGCCTTGTAATCTTACTTTCCAGATAACCCTCGTAGTTTCATTTATGGACAAGACACTGATTTATTTCCATTAAAATCTTAAATCTGTTTTCTGTTACACTGGTCATGCCTACTATATCTTTATCAGTCAGCTAATGTAGTGAATAAAAGATGCCATGTCTCTCCCATCAACTATGGGAGAGACACTGATTTGTTTCCATTGAAATCTTAAATTTCTTCTTTTACAGTGATCATGCCTGCTAGGTTGCAAAGGGACTGAACCCAGATCAGAGCATAAAACTAGGCAACCTCCAGTGATCCACAAAAGTGTGGATGAGAACGCTAATTGGAAGCAAGTCACATAAGCTGATATAGGTAAGTACTTAAGAGTGTGAGTCTAACAGTTCTTGGTTTATATCTCAATTCAGATAAACCCTTGCTGGGAAATTTCCACATTTCATATAAATCAATTCGCCTTGTCGTAAGTGCCACAGTGATTAGCACCAAAGAGTCAATGTTATGTAACTGATACTCTTTGGGATATCTCACAGGCACTCCATTCAGCTCTTTCTTAAAATGAAGGTAGTTTAGATCAGCATCAAAGAATGGAGTTCCTATAATAAAGCCTTTAGAAGTCCCTGAACAGACTCAGAAGTGGAGTGGGCAGATCAAAAGACAACCTGGCAAAATGACACTACTTAGAAGAATCCTCCACCTTGTGCGACTGTGAAGCAGAACAAACAACTCCGCATCTGTATGCTTGTCCACAATGCCCTGCTTCATGCACAGAGGAAAAATTGTTGAAAGGTACAGACAATACGGTCACTGTTTCCCATTTTTGGTCAAAAAATATTTAGCTGCTTGTGTTCCTTCTATTTTTATCAGTTTTATAATAATATATTTATGCAATGCTTTTGAAATGAAATAAATAAATAAGACTAAAAGTGCCACTCTCTAAACATCTCAAATATGAAATTATGTGCCTCCAAGAAAGTCAAATAAGCAAAAGGACTAGATTTCTGAAGAACAGAAGCCTGGGTTTAGAATTTTCATCTGCAAGTAAGAATAAAAAGAATGTGGTAGGCTTTTTTTAAATCAGAAAAATCAAGCTAAATTGAAATTTCACAATGAACAAGGTTAATATTGTAGATCACCTGTTCCCCTAGAATCATAGAATCATAGAGTTGGAAGAGACCTCATGCACCATCCAGTCCAACCCCCTGCCAAGAAGCAGGAATATTGCATTCAAAGCACCCCTGACAGATGGCCATCCAGTCTCTGTTTAAAAGCCTCCAAAGAAGGAGCCTCCACCACACTCCGGGGCAGAGAGTTCCACTGCTGAACAGCTCTCACAGTCAGGAAGTTCTTCCTCATGTTCAGATGGAATCTCATTTCTCCCTATTGGACATTTAGACTTCAAATTAAAAGAAATAAATGTTTTATTAAAAATTGTTAAGAAAGACTTTGATCTGTTTGTGGGATTGGAATGGAGTTGCTGATCCTAATTGAGAGAAACGCTCAAGTGAAAGAAGTGAGTAAGATGGAGGTGTATCTTATAGAACTGTTTGCATTTATAGTTGGTTGCAGATATTTCTATATCAACAACAGAGATTATACTTTCCCTGAAATTACCATGAATGGGTCAATTCAGTACACAGGGTGAACATTTTGCCAAAAACATTTTCAGATTAGAAACCCATCACATATCTCTGAAAACCTTTGTATTAATCTTCAGTGTTTTAATATCTGTTACATATTGATTTCTTTTTTTCTCTCAGTTATGAGAACCAGTTCCCAAGGTCACTTGCAAATTCAAAATACTTGATTTTGAGATGTGAAACAAACATCTTTCCAAATAGATCTTCATGTCTTCTTTTTTAAACTCTTCCTTGCTTTTGAACCTCTGCCTATATGCCAGAACAAAACAAAACAAAACAAAAAAAAACCTCACACAAAACACTCCCCCCACCCCTAGATATGGAGCTTTTGTGCCCCTGCTGGGGCGAGCTACGGAGTCTCGCTCAATTGCCAGTAGCCAAAGGGCACCCCATAAGTGTCTCATTTTTTCACCGCATAATAGTTGCCCCCCCCCCCTTTTTTAAAGGGTAAAAAAGTAAAAAAGGATTACCTTTATGCGATGAAATGTGGTGTTTTGTGACCTAGTTTTTGGAAAACCAGGCTCTCCATAACCTTTTGGAGAAAAATGGCATTCACAACCATTTGAAAATCACAATGTTTTGTAAAAATATGATCTTCCAGAAAAGAGCCAAAAAACCCATTTGAGTAAAAAATTCTCTTCAGTGGTATATAACCACATGTACTTATGCAAGGTAATTTGGTTTTCAGTTATTAGATGGATCACCTGGTTGTCTCGGATCTGTTAGGAGCAGAGATTATGCCAATGCACAAAATATAGCAGTTCTTCAGGTGTGTTTTTTCAGTGCCCAAAAACATCTACTCTCCCATATAATATCTTGTTTCTGTATTATGCTCTCAAGAGACACAAATAAAGTAAACTTTGTTAAGCGTAACATATCAGGTTTACTCACAACCTTCATGTATATAGCTTGTCAATCCAGGGCCCTTCCACACAGCCCTATATCCCAGAATATCAAGGCAGAAAATTCCACATTATCTGAGTGTGGACTCAGGTAACCCAGTTCAAAGCAGATATTGTGGGATTTTCTGCCTTGATATTCTGGGATATAGGGCTGTGTGGAAGGGCCGCCAGTTACAGATGGATTTGAAGTGGTTTCTCTGTGCAGATAACATAGAGCATCTTCCTTACAATCAACAGCAACATGAATTTGCTCTTAACAGTCTAATGGCGCCTGTCCTCGAAAATGGAGTCTGAGCAGTCTCTGATTTGATCATGTGGTCTGCAGCCCCTCCCACAACCTCAAAAACAGAGCAAAGGGAAAGCTGCATACCAAAACATACATATACAATACAGTAAGCAAACAGAATCATATAAAACAAATTACTAGTGAAGGCTTGACGATTGCTATTTCCAACACCAGTCCGCCACTGAATGTACCCCTAGAAAAGAAATCAGTGATTACTAGCAACCAACGTGGATTTCTCTAAAACAAGTCCCATTCTCTCTCAATAAAATTACAAGCTTTGTAGATCCGTGGAATGCTGTGGATGTAATGTATCTTGGCTGCAGTAGAACTTGGTGAGGCATCAGAGCTCTCCATCTGGGAATTATGCATTCATTGTTGTTGTATGCCTTCGAGTTATTTCTTGTTCAGAGGTGGTTTGCTTTTACCCTCCTCTGAGACTGAGAGTGTGTGACTTGCACAAGATCACCATATGGGTTTCCATGTCTGAGCAGGAATTTGGACCCAGGTTCTCACAGTCATAGTCTAACACTCAAACCACTATATCACACTGGTTTTTCATTCACTCCACTGGTATGTTTGTTAAAGGTAGAATACAACCATTGGCATACCATACCTGAAACTGGTTGTTACAGAATTCCATGGGATGTTGCAATGACAGTTAAAGTGGAATTGAACGATGTAGTTAAAGGTGGTCCCTGATCATTATTTCTCCTCTACTTACCTATACAGAAGAGGAAACATGGGACTTCAACTCTCTTTTTTTCTAGCAGAAAGGATCATGAGGAGGCAATTGTTGGTGCATTTCACTGAAAGCAATTGCCAACCCCAATCACTGTCACAATTAATTTCCTTATTAATGGCTGTTTTTTTAAATTGCTTCCTGAATATTTATGAATTCTCATCACTTTACCACTCTTCATCTAATGTAATTTATTCTTGTGCTTGATAGATTAACCTTGGAGGTGACATTTTCCCCCAGCATCCCGAGCGAACGTAAGAAGGAGCAGAACTCAAGCAAGATGCAAATCCTGTTTCTCCATCGCCAGGAAAGTAAGAATGACTCAGGCCCCTGGGGTTCCTTCCACTGTGGGACCTCTGACCTAATCTCCAACTCAAGCTATTTTGGTCCCATCAGAGCCCATCCCAGAGGAAGGGAGGAGCGTGACTTGCAGGGCTGTCCCTATGACTCTCTGGATGATGTCATGATTATTATTTGAACTCAAATTATTAATATAACCTTTTCTAAAAACAGAATACATAAGTGCTTTATGAGCCGATACTCTAAAAGTATGCTCAAGTGGAATACATTTGGGGAGTCTGTTTGTGACTGTGAAGTCACATTGGGACAGTATGGCCAAGGCCCTCTTTGATGCTGACAGAACATAAAGCTCTGCTGGTACACTTTTGCAGGAGTTCTGTATGGACAGAGACACAATGGAGCTCTCTTGATGCATCCTTTCGACCTATCAATAGCCATTTGGGTTGAGCGTTCAAAGAAGGCGCTAACAATAGGTATTAAACAGCCTTGGAAGAAATTGCTGCACAGAAAAGTACTATCTATCTGTATCTGTAATGCTAGAACAAGTTGTTACAGTAGTATAACTCCTTGCTAGACTAATATAAATCACCCAAAGAATTGCTCCATAAATCTTTTTCACTTAAAAGTATTCGTAAACTTGAAAGCTATTACAGTGAGCAACAGAGTTCCCAGCATCAAATTAAAGGGTTAAGCTTTAAAATAGCTTTCATTATATGTCACAGGGACATATGGAAACATAGAGTTGGAAGAGAACACGAAGGCCATCCAGTCCAATCCCCTGCCATGGAGGAATATACAATCAAAGCACTCCTGAGAGATGACCATCCAGCCTCTGCTTAAAAACGTCTGGAGTCTTCACACTCCAAGGCAATGTATTTCATTGTCAAACAGGTTTTACTACCAGAAGGTTCTTCCTAATCTTCAGGTGAAATCCTTTTTCCTGTCGTTGTAATCTATTGTTCATTATGCCCAAGTCTCTGGAGCAGCAGAAAACAAGTCTATTCCATCTTCATTGTACCGTCCTTTCAAGCATTTACAAAATGGCTATCATGTCCCCTCTTAACCTTACTTTCTTTAGGCTAACCATACCCAGCTCTTTAAGATTTTCATCATAGGGTGTTATTTTCAGAAAGGGTGAATGAGGGCGAGCGAGCTGGGGATAGATAGCGGTGGCACGTGTGCCAGGTGAGAGGGTGCTGTGTACTGCTTTTGGCACACCTGCCATAGGTTCACAATCACTGATCTAGACCCTATACTCCAATTGTTGCAGCCTAGAATTGTATAATAATAATAATAATAATAATAATAATAATAATAATAATAATATAATCAGAAGGCCTGATTCTTGCAGCCCAGGAGCAAGAACAATTGCCATTAAGGCCAGGATTGAAAACCCAATTGCAGACTGTGCAAGGAAGCTGATGAAACCATTGATCGTATCCTCAGCTGCTGCAAGAAAATCGCACAGACGGACTACAAACAAAAGCACAACTCTGTGGCCCAAATGATTCACTGGAACTTATGTCACAAGTACCACCTGCCAGTAGTAAAGAATTGGTGGGATCATAAACCTGCAAAGATCGTGGAAAATGAACACGCAAAAATATTGTGGGTCTTTCAAATCCAGACTGACAAAGTTTTGGAGCACAATACACCAGACATCACGATTGTGAAAAAGAAAAAAGTTTGGATTATTGATGTCACCATACCAGGTGACAGCCAAACTGACGAAAAACAACAAGAAAAACTCAGCCATTATCAGGACCTCAAAATCGAATTCCAAAGGCTCTGGCATAAACCAGTACAGGTGGTCCCAGTGGTCATCGGTACAGTGGGTGCCATGCAAAAAAGTTCTCAACCAGCATTATAAAAACATTGACAAAATCATTATCTGTCAACTGCAAAAGGCCACCTTACTTGGATCTGCATGCATCATTTGAAAATACATCACACAGTCCTAGACGCTTGGGAAGTGCTCGACTTGTGATTTTTTGATACAAAATCCAACATATATATTTTGTTTGCTGTGACATACTGTGTTTTTGTGTCAATAATAATAATAATAATAATAATAATAATAATAATAATAATTTATTTGTACCCTGCCCAATCTCTCCTGGGGTACTCAGGGCGGTTTCCAATAAAAGAGGCAAGCATTCAGTGCCGATAACACACAAACAACAGATAAACTCAAAAACAATAAATAAATACAAATACTTACAGTAACTAGTCCCAGAGTAACAAAAATTATCAAAGTCAACGACTTACTGTAAGTAAACAAATTATGATACATCACAAACATTTACTACATAATTAATTCACTGTTAAAAGCATTAAAATATGGAATAACTTTTGGTAACCAACAGGACTGAGGTGGGATTCGAGTATGTAAACAAGGATAAGTATGAAGATGTACTATTCCTCCTCCCCCTCTCTTTAAGCCAAAGTGCATAAGTGCATTTTAAAAAGTTTCTTAAGGAGAGGAGAGAGGGGGCCATCTTTAGTTCTTTAGGGAGGGATTACAGAAGCAGGGGGCATTCACAGAGAAGGCCCTGTCTCTTGTCCCCACTAGCCAACCTTGAGGTGAAGGGGGGACCAAGAGGAGGGCCTCCTCCACTGACCGCAGTGCCCGTGCTGGTTTGTAAATGAAGATGCGGTTTTGCAAATGCATTAGCTATGCATAACCGAGCTTGCCACTTGAGTGAGCTGCCTCTACTGTCTGGAGTATGCTGATCTCTGCCCACTCCTGTTCGACTCTGTAGAGTGGAGTGAACCCGACACAGCCATTTACCACTAGCAGCAGCAGCAGCAGCATGGAGTTGATGCAAACTGTTGAGTGAGCAAGCCATAACAAATCAAGTCTATATGAACAGCCCTCGAGTCTCACACCTGAACACTTTGTGACAGCATTAGTGATGCAGTAGTGTTATGAAAACACAGAAGAGGGAGTGAACTGCACTGGGTGTCACTGTGAAGGACAGTAAAAGTTGCAGGGAAGGCCTATGGGACAGGAGGAAGAGAAGGAGGAAGAGAAAAAATAGGAAGAGGTGGGATGGGGAAAGGAGAGCCATTGTGTTGCAAACAGCAGTGGCATCGGGTTGCTGTGTGTTTTCCGGGCTGTAGGGCCATGTTCCGGAAGCATTCTCTCCTGATGTTTTGTCCACATCTATGACAGGCATCCTCAGAAGTTGTGAGGTCTGTTGGAAACTAGGCAAATGAGGTTTATATATCTGTGGAATAATGTCCAGGGTGGGAGAAAGAACTCTTGTCTGTTTGAAGCAAGTGTGAATGTTGCAATTAGCCAAGCTGCAAAGCTATTCAATGCTAATCAAGCTAGCCAATTGCAAGATTCATAACTTCGGAAGATGCCTGCCATACATCACAGCAACTCATCAGTGGTTGACTTTCTATCCCTCATATTCTGTAGGCATGATGGTCTTTTTATTTGCTCCCCAATGAAATTTATAATGAGATTGATTTCTATAGCTGGGTTGTTGTCGAAATGATTTAGTGTGTCAGAAATAGCTATGTTTTATTGTACTTCCTTTACATTCAGCTCTGCTTAGCGCTTTTTAATTCCGCATCGGACTGCTTTCCTGTACATTCTCTGCATTAAGACATTTTTTTTTCCTGGGCAGTGTGTTGGTAATACTGAGAACACATTTAGATACTAACATTCTTCATGCTGGATTGAGATCCATGCTGCATGGGCAGAATTTTTCCTTTTGGTTTTGGCATTTCACTGAATCCTAAACCAGATCAGGTCACTTTGGATTTGTGAATCATAGCGTTGGGAGGGTACCACAAGGGCATCTAGTCCATCTCCCAGTCATGCAAGCTTCCTTCCAAAGTGACCAGAGTTTAGTGCCTAGTTCAACCACTGCTAGAGAGGAGCCTTCAACAGAAGCAAACACTCCCCAGCATTTTGCACAAGCCCCTCTAGAGTATATTTGAGCAAGCAACAGAGGGGCTAAACCTACCTTCACCTCTAGAGAGTAGTAAAGAATGGGCAGGGTATTGTAGGTCTCAGAGGTTAGCTGCAAAACAATAGTTAATTAAGCACCAACTGAGATGTCAAATATAAAGTTCTCAGTGTTGTGAATCTTTGCAGCAGACAATGTTATTACCTGGTTTCAGTGTGGAATCCGACTCTTGGTCTCTAACTCAAGGACTGCTTGTTTCCACTTCTAGTAATCTGCCTTTCGGCTCTGGTATCTTTGCTTGTTTGAACTTCATGTTTCTGGCCTTGGAATGGACTTCGGGATATTCTCCTGCTTTCTAAGGACTTTTGTAATCAACATTTCTGCCCCTAGACTGTTGACATTAGCTATCTTACACATCTCATTGAGTTTGTTTGGATTTTGCTCCTAAGCTTTGGCTCGGTTTATGACACCTTTAAGTCATTTCTGACTTCTGATGACCCTAAGGAGAACTTAACAGACTCTTTCAGAAGGGATTTGCTATTGCCTTCTTCTGAGGGTAAGACAAGGTCATTTGCCTCAAGATCATCCGATGAGTTTCCATCACTGAGTTAGGGTTTGAATCCTGGACTCTGGATGCATAGCTCAAGCCACTACACCATGTGGGCTGTCTTCCCTACTTATTTCTCAAGCAGACACTTAAAAGCATGAAGCCTTGAAACTTAGTCTGGATGGTTTAGATTAGTGCTCCCACTCTTCCTCAATGTGTATTTGATGTGTAATTTTGCTTCGCAAGTGTAGAGTTTAGAGCAGGCATGGACAATCTTTGTCCCTCCAGGTGTTTTGGACTTCAGGTCCCACAATTCCTAACAGCTGGTAAACTGCCTGGGATTTCTGGGAGTTGCAGTCCAAAACATCTGGAGGACTGAAGTTTGGCCATGCCAGGTTTAGAGGGCATGTTATTGAAAAATATACTGCATTCAAAAAATCTAAGCTGTCACCTACCTACTGTATTCCTCTCTCTACATATATCTATAATGGAATGTTGTAGATGTCTGAATGAAATGATTATCCTGGAAGCAGCTGCACATCATATGGATTTGTGTTCATGCGCCTTTAAATCACCTGTTGACCTCATGATTTTCAATGGGGTTTTCTTAAGGAAGGAATACTCCGGATGGTGGTTTTGACCATTCCTTCTTCTGAAATACAGCCAGGCATGTAGCTGGGGGGGGGGGGGGGGGGGGCTTGGGGAACTTCACCCCCCCCCCCGAAATTCTCATGGTGGTTCGCGAAAAGGCCTTACTGGTGCATTATTTAAACTGTTATGTTTATTCATATCATGATCTGATCACCATACTCAATATATCCCATATGCATGGGGGTATTGGGGTAATGATATAAAAGGTTTGCTAGGGTAGACCCTCTTTCACTCAGACTCACCCCCCCCCAACAAACTCAGCCCCCCCCCCCCCGAATCGAAATCTTGGCTACGGGCCTGAATACAGTCTACAGCCCCTGGTCATCAGTCATCATTGTTGGTCTCCCATCCAAGTTATGCAGGTCATATTTTAGGGTCTAGTCAAACCTGTACTAAGGTATCTCTGTCTTGACATCTCTTCCCTTAACGACCAAGAAATGATGCTATATTGTAACAGTCCTCATTATAGCTAAATGTATGTGGCAACCACACCTGGAATATTGTGTCCAATTCTGGGCACCACAGTTCAAGAGAGATATTGACAAGCTGGAAATTGTCCAGAGGAGCGCGACTAAAATGATCAAGGGTCTGGAGAACAAGCCCTATGAGGAGCGGCTTAAGGAGCTGGGCATGTTTAGCCTGAAGAAGAGAAGGCTGAGAGGAGATATGATAGCCATGTATAAATATGTGAGAGGGAGTCACAGGGAGGAGGGAGCAAGCTTGTTTTCCGCTTCCCTGGAGACTAGGACACGGAACAATGGCTTCAAACTACAAGAAAGGAGATTCCATATGAACATGAGGAAGAACTTCCTGACTGTGAGAGCCATTCAGCAGTGGAACTCTCTGCCCCGGAGTGTGGTGGAGGCTCCTTCTTTGGAAGCTTTTAAACAGAGGCTGGATGGCCATCTGTCAGGGGTGATTTGAATGCAACATTCCTGCTTCTTGGCAGGGGGTTGGACTGGATGGCCCATGAGGTCTCTTCCAACTCTTTGATTCTATGATTCTATGAATGTATAGTTTCACCTATATTATGAGTTAATGACATTTGACGGGTATATAATAAAATTATAACAGGGCTTTAAGGAACAACCACATGAAAAGGTTCATATTTTCACCAGGTAAAGTTCATTCTGCTTTTTGAACTTTTAGTAGTTCTTGGCAAATGAACCGAATGAAATTATGATTAGCTTGACTTGGACTGAAATAGGAATGTATAGTATCTAGATTCAGTAACAATTACCACTTCACCCAATTCATAGGAAATCTGCTGCAACACAGGAGCTTTTTTGTTGAGTTCTAGGGCCAGATAATGTGATTTAAATGTGATTTTCCTGCTTCTTGGCAGGGTGTTGGACTGGATGGCCCACAAGGTCTCTTCCAACTCTATGATTATATGATTCTGTGTTGCCAACAAAGTCCTTAACAGGTTCCCTTTAATTCACCAGTGATGTCTGGGTTAGTTGATGAATTGGCAACGCCGGTGCTGTTTCAGCATCATCAATTCTGCAGGAACAAAGTCTAATGAATTCTCAAGGGGGCAAGTTAGGAAGATCTCTGTGGAATGCTGCAAAACCAAAAGAAGTAATTGTTGCACATGGCACATCGACAGAGACATATCTACACGACAATGTGACAAAATACAAAGTGTCTGGGGGAAGAAAACAGCAAATGGCGTTCTAATTAATATGATCATTGGACAGCCATTCCTTGAAAATCATTAATCAAGGATAGCTTTTTTAAAAAAAAACTAGTGCCTTTGTGTGGGATTACATCACCCAAGTGAAGGTGAAGAGATTCAGATCAGTGAGCGCTTGCAAGGTGATTTTGATAAGTGATAAGATCATCAGGAGTGCAGAACTTCTTTCCTGAGAGCAGGCATTAAGAAGTATGAATGTGACATCGTTTCTTGCTCCACTCTTGTACTGCATGAATTGTTCCAGTTACAACATGGAAGCTTATATTAAAAGCTATGGCTCAATATGTCACAAATGATATTTAAAATGCTTTTAACATATTTCTTAGCAGTCTTTCATCCAGTGGAGTGTAAGATCTTGTACAGCAGTGTTTCTCAGTCTTCCTAATGCAGTGGCCCCTTAATACAGTTCCTCGTGTTGTAATGACCTCTAACCATAAAATTATTTTAGTTGTTACTTCATAATAGCAGTTTTGCTACTGTTATGAATAGTAATGTAAACATCTGATATGCAGGATGTATTTTCATTCACTGGAGCAAATTTGGCACAAATACCCAATATGCCCAAATTTGAATACTGATGGGGTTGGGGGGGGGGGGATTGATTTTGTCATTTGGGAGTTGTAATTACTGGGATTTATAGTTAAGCTAGAATCAAAGAGCATTCTGAACTCCACCAACAATGGAATTGAACGAAACTTGCCACACAGAACTCCCACGACCAACAGAAAATAGTGGAAGGGTTTGGAGGACATTGACCTTGAGTTTTGGAGTTGTAGTTCACCTACATCCATAGAGCACTGTGGACTCAATCTTTGCATGAACACTCTGGACCAAACTTGGCAGGAATTCTCAATATGACCAAATGTAAACACTGGTGGAGTTTGGGGAAATAGATCTTGGCATTTGGGAGTTGTAGTTGCTGGGATTTATAGTCCACCGACAATCATAGAGTATTTTGAACCCCAAACTTCTCACACAGAACCCCCATGCTTTGAGGGGACATTTTGGCCTGAGCCTCCCTCCAGCCTTGGATGTTCTCCCTCACCCACACATGTGCATTATGCTGCCATGTGCCGAACACGCCTCCTCTCCCCTCCCCACTTGGAGTCTCAGAAACAGCTGTCCCCTTAGCTGAGAGGCTAGTCAATCACAGCAGGAGGAGGGCTTTTGTTGGGAGGATTTGCCATCTGTTTCCAAAAAGGAAGAGAAGGACAGGCGGAGAGATCTTCAGCTTTCTCTGGCAAGCGGGGTCCTAAGACTCCCTTTTCTGATGATTTTTGGAGACCCCTCTGAAACCACCTCCTGACCCCCAGGTTGAGAGACGCTGTTGTACAGTAATATACAATTGCAGGCAAGCTGATGGAGTATGGGCTAGACCAGGCTAGACCAGGCATGTGCAAACTTGGGCCTTCCACATGTTTTGGACTTCAACTTCCACAATTTCTAACAGCCTCAGGCCCTTTCCTGAGGCCAGGAATTGCGGAAGTTGAAGGATCCTGAGGCCAGGAATTGCAGAAGTTGAAGTTCAAAACACCTGGAGGGCCCAAGTTTGCCCATGCCTGGGCTAGACAGTGTTACACTTAGGTGGATTGGTCAGCTAACCAGCCAAATCCAAAGGATGCCTTTAATGGCTCCTCTTGATCCCGGAGAGAAGTGACCAGCGGAGTGCCACAGGATTCGGTCCTGTGCCAAGTGCCATTCAACATTTTTATCAATGACTTGAATGGTGGAATAGATTGTAATAGATTCGATTTTAAGGCGAAGGCCAGAGAATTGGCATATTAACAAATTATAATAAGATCTTCTTCTGAAAGCTTTGTGGCTGAAGAGCGAGATATAAATACTCTAATTAAATAAACAAAATAGAAGGCACACTTATCAAATTTGCAGATGACATCAGATGAGAGGGGGTAGCAAATTACTCAGAGCACAGGAACAGCATTCAAAATGATATTATGTCAAAACTAACAAAATGAATTTCAACAAGGAAAAATGTATATCTAGACAGGAAACTAAAATGTACTGATGGGGGATGGGCAAGACCTGGCTTGAAAACAACAACAACAACTCTTTATTGATATTCCGTCCTATCTCCCCAAGGCGACACGGAGAAAATTCCAGCATACACAACACAAGGCAAACATTCAATACCTAGAAACATAGATAAGGTAAAGGTTTCCCCTTCTGCCTCTTGATGGGTGGTACTCATCTCCATTTCTAAACTGAAGAGCCTGCATTGTCTGTAGACACCTCCTAGGTTATGTGGCCAGCATGGCTGCATGGAGTGCCGTTTACTTTCCTGCCAAGGCGGTACCTATTGATCTACTCACATTCGCATGTTTTCAAACTGCGAGGTTGGCAGAAGCTGGGCCTAACAGTGGGAGCTCACCTGCAGATTCGAACCGCCAACCTTTTGGTCAGCAAGTTCAGCAGCTCAGCGGTTTAACCCATTGTGCCATTGGAAAAGGATCTAGAAGTCTTAGTAGACCAAAAGCTGAACATAAGTCAACAGCGTGATGCGGCAACTAAAAAAGCCAATGCAATTTAAGGCTGTATCAATAGGAGTATAGTGTCAAAAATAAGAGAAGTCATAGTCCCAGTCTATTCTGTTCTGGTCAGACCTCACCTGGAATAACGCTGTGTCCCATTCTAGGCACCAAAATTCAAGACGGATATTGGCAAGCTGGAAGTTGTCAAGAGAAGGGAGACCAAGCCTCAAACTCATTTTAAGCTCTTTCAAAGCCTTAAAGCTTTTTATCCAATGTAACCTTTCCAGCAGAAGTTCCGGAATCTTACATATTAATTCATCCAGCATTTTAAATCTATATCGATCTTTTCTCAAATTAATAAGTCTTGATATATTGCCCATTTTTCATTTATCTTTTTATTAATCTTATGAAATGCTTCTTGGATAAGAATCCACAAAACTGTTTTAGGAGATAACCTGAGTTTGTATCTATTTCATATTCTCATCATGACAAGCCTTACGAAAGGATTATTAAAATTCATATTAACTTTTGATTTATTATACCATAAGTAACCATGCTATGCAAACTTTGGGCCATATCCTTCCCATTGCAACAATCTATCATTATTTAACATTCATCATACTTTAAACCAGTGGTTCTCAACCTTTTTAATGCCGCGACCCCTTAATACACTTCTTCACATTGTCGTGACCCCCAACTATACAACTGACCTTGAAGGAGCTGGGGGTGATGACGGTTGACAGGGAGCTCTGGCGTGGGGTGGTCCATGAGGTCACGAAGAGTCGGAAACAACTGAACAAATGAACAACAAAACCCAATATGCCCAGATTTGAATACTGGTGGGGTTGGGCTGCTGGTGGTTGATTTTTGTCATTTGGGAGTTGTAGTTGCTGGGATTTATAGTTCACCTACATTCAAAGAGCATTCGGAACTCCATCAATGATGGAATTGAACCAAACTTGGCACACAGAACTCCCATGACCAACAAAAAGTACTGGAAGGGTTTGGTGGGCATTGACCTTGAGTCTGGAAGTTGTAGTTGCTGAGATTTATAGTTCACCTACAGCTAAAGAGCATTCTGAACCTCACCAATGATAGAATTGGGCCAAACTTCCCACACAAAACCCCCATGACCCCCATGAAAATACTGTGTTTTCTGATGGTCTTTGGTGATCCCTCTGACACCCCCTTGCAAGCCCCCCAGCAGTCCCGACCCCCAGATTGAGAAACACTGCTTTAAACCAAACTAAAGAACAAACTGAAAAGTATAGCTTCAAATCCAAGAGGCCAAGATCAGCCTATTTCTTACACTCTTGAAGGACCTTAAACCCTATCCTTGGTTTCTTGTCCTACCATTTTTATGTCCTACTATTTTTTGTGTGCTATAAATCCCTTTGCCAGTTTTGGTACATCTTTCAACAAAAATGTTATTTTTTTTTTAAAGAGAAACATTGTAGGCAAAATGTTTATTTCCATTGCTGAAATTCTTCCCAATAAAGACAGTATTATGCAATTTTTATTACTCAGTTCCTACATATTCCGCTTTTTGTTCTACTTCAAAGCCAGCTTTTCCCTCTAAATTTGTTTTGTATTCCTTTGGCAACTTCTTCATCAAAATCTTTGCCTTTTATTTGTTAATTCTAAAACCTGCAACTTCCCCTCCTAATGTTTTCAGAAGAGTTTCATTGTTTTCAAAGTTTCCTCTAATACTATCATTACATCATCAGCAAAAACTCTCCGTTTAATTGAATATCTCTTCTTTGTATTTTCTCCTCATATCTTATCACCCTCAGTAAAACGCCGGGTGTTAAAATGAATAATAATGGAGAATATTTCAAAGGAAAACTCTAAGATAGTTTTCATTACATTTTCAAAAAGGGGGACTTCTTATCAGTGGGGGCATAAACCCCCACCAACAGAATTTCTTTCCCCTTGGAATTCAATTTGTACTCCTAGATATCGGCCCAAAGGATCTGCAAAAACTTTCCCCGAAGCTATTGCTGATTTCACATATATCATTACCCCTTTCTTCTTATCTGCCACTGCCACATGATAGCCATCTGTTAATATATGAAGGCATGCTATGTAGAAGATGCTTCTGAAACTGGAATGCAAACCAGTGTTCAAATTCAAATTACAAGAAAAGTGATTTCACCTACGTTTTAGGATGAATTCCTGACTATAATAGCTATTTAGTAGTGGAATGGACTGTCTCGGAAAATGGTGGGCTTTTTTTCTTTGGCGGCTTTAAAGTTGGATGGGCATCTTTCAGGAATCGTCGTGTATGTAAGTAATCCTCCTGGTCCCTTCGAACTCTGAGATCCTGTGAGTCTAAACTACTAAAACAATACAAATACATCAAAAGAGCATTCTTCATTAAAACATTACCAACTGAGAAGCAGCAAAAGACTATTCTGAAGTGTGAAAAGGGGTTGCAGTGAACTTTTGAAACATACAGGCAAATAGCAACGATAATGTCAAGAACAATTGTCCCAGTGAATGCTTTGAAAAGGAATCAAACAGTGATCATCAACAATAGCAAGGCTGCCATTGTGTACTCTCTATCAAGAACACATGTGAAAGGAATAACACATTAAAATGGCTGAGCCTTCTGGTGTACATAGACTGGATTGGTTTAGTACAGTGGTGACGGTGGTCGGGCACCCGGACAATGTGGCCGGTCCAGCGGACTTGATGGCGGAGGACCATCGCTTCAATGCTGGTGGTCTTTGCTTCTTCCAGCATGCTGACATTTGTCCGCTTGTCTTCCCAAGAGATTTTCAGGATTTTCCGGAAGCAGCGCCGATGGAATCGTTCCAGGAGTTGCATGTGACGTCTGTAGATAGTCTACATCTCACAGGCAGATTATAGCAGGGTTGGGAGGACAATAGCTTTATAAACAAGCACCTTGGTATCCCTACGGATATCCAAAGCAGTTACTCTACTTCGAACTCAAGAACGGAAAACAGAATGTGGGTGGGCAGGAAAAGAGTTTTAAATCCAACCTTAAAAACTCTAGGTATAGACACTGAGAATTGGGAAGCCCTGGCCCTTGAATGCTCCAGCTGGAGGTCGGCTATGACCAGCAGTGCTGTAGAATTTGAAGAAGCACAAATGGAGGATGAAAGAAACATGCAAAGAGGAAGGCGCATCAAGCCAATCCCAACTGAGACCGCCTTCCACCTGGAAACCAATGCCCTCACTGCGGGAGAAGATGCAGATCAAGAATAGGGCTCTACAGTCACCTACAGACCCACCAATACACTGATCTTGGAAGACTATCCTACTCGGACAACGAGGGATCGCCTAAGTAAGTAAGTAAGTAAGTAAGTACAGTGGTTCCCAATTTTTTTGACCAGGAACCACTTGACCAGGGACCACTTGACCAGGGACCACTTTCCAACATTAGTACCAAAGGGATTACAAATCAGCATTTGGTCAACTTTAAATTCAGTTTGGTTATTTGGGATGCTGATTCAGAAACTAACAAGCATATAGACAGGCGGGTGGAAATTAACCAAAACAGACAGCTCGACCAAGGCCTTTGGCATTCTGCCAGGCTTCGACACATAAGGATAAGAGGCATTCAGGGGAAACAAAACCAATTTCTGAGTGCTTGGAATGGCTTAACAAGGGGATATAAAGTTCCAAGCATGGGAAATATAGTCAGATGAAGAATCGTTTAGTTTCCTTCTAAGTTCTTGCTCTTGTCTCATGGAAGCCTTGCTTGGAAGATTCATGTCTAAGGATTTCTTGTTTTATGGTTTGACTCTTTGTCTCTTGTGATTACATATTCATGCCTTGGATCAGCGTTTTCCTGGTTCGTTGGATTTTATTAGAGAAGTCTGGACTTCATTTTTGAACTTTGCTGAGCCATACCTTGGACTAATTTGTTCCTGCTTATCTTCTTACCTAATTGGATTTACCTATTACCTTAAAGTGCTTCTATTACTTTGCTGATTTTACTTATCTTCAATAAAAAGGATTGTTTTCCTACTCAACGTATGGTGTTTTAAAGTCAGAGGGTTATTACTGTCCTGGAGTGCAACAATGGAAACCACATCAAGCGGGGAGGTATTTTAGAACAAACAGTTTATGAACAAAGAAAGCTCTTTGGCAAAGAGATTGAGTGACAGCACCCTTCTGTGATTGGTACCGAGCACAGCCTCCAAAGATGCCAAATGATGAGGAAATGCCTATAGATACCTCTGTTGTCTGTCTTGTCATTGTATCAGTATTGAGTGTTTGGTGTATATGTGTTCTGTGATCCACCCTGAGTCCCCTTCAGGATCAGAAGAGTGGAATATAAGTACTGTAAATAAATAAATAAATAAATAGTGAATTATAAATCTGTCCAGCCATATGATTGCGGGACCATGGAATGGAAAATTTGTGCAATTGCCCTACTTAAGAGAAGTGCAATATTGAAGGCGCTTAACGCAGTATATATTCACTGCTTGACTCTGCTTGGCACTGCAAAGTCAAGAATGCCCCAGAGTGGGCTGTAGTAATAACCTTAGGTAGTTGGAATGACCCAAAGTATGCTTCCTTTTTCTCTACCAATCATGTCTCCTTTGTGGTGTAAACAACTACCCTTAGAGATTCCCCCCAACCTACACACTTTCTCTGTTGGAGAGAGACTGATGCATGATTCCTGGAGAACTGCCATTTGCCATAAGTTCTAACCTTGCTTATACTTTTTATATATTTGACAGGAGATGGGATTGGCATGAGAGACTGTGGAAGTATTGGCATGCGAGACTGGGTCCAGTTTGGGGATAGATGGTATCTGTGAATCTGTCATAACTGGTATGATGTGTCTCTTAAGTGACCTTGGGGAAGTAGACAATACCCTGCTTGGAGACAGATGGCTCTGCCTTACTCCCAGGTGGCAGACAGAGGCTTATGACCAAGTGCATTTCCACATCTGTTATTCCATGTTACCCAGCAGGTGAGTTGGGTTAATGGATTGTTGTTAGCTGCAGAGGGATCTCTCTAGACCCATACTCTGGAAGCTAAAAATGTCTAGCTTTTTCTATATCAACAAATTATGGTCTGTGATCATTCTTGCTAAATCCAATGTTTCATGGTTGCTGCTGAATCTGCAAATGACAAGGGCATGTTTACCTATTTAAGCATCAATGTAGGGGGCAAAATGAACATGAGTGCATTATGGGATGTTTTGGAATGGTGATTTAAATTACTATAATACAATAATAGGGGCTGGGCTGTAGCACAGCTAGTTAATTGCCAGCAGTAATAGATCACTGCCGACTGGACTGTTACAAGTTCGAAGCCTCAGTTGGATTGAGCACCCGACTGTTAAGCCTAGCTTACTGTCCACCTAAGCAGTTCGAAAATAGCTGAGCTGTGAGTAGAGAAATTAGGCACCACTTAAAGCAGGGAGGTATTTTATGACACCATAAAAATACTGGCAATCAAAGAGCAAGAAGGAAATACGATCAAAAGGACTCAGCTTCAGAGTGGACGAAGCAACAGCACTCCCATGTGGCCAGAATCAAATATAACCTCCAGGTGCCAAAATTGGAAAATGCCAAAATACCTCTGTCTGTCTGTCTGTCTGTCTGTCTGTCTGTCTGTCTGTCTGTCTCGTATGTCTAAAAGTAGCATTGAATGTTTGTCGGGTATGTGTGCATTGTGATCTGCTCCGAGTTCACTTCAGGTTGAGAAGGGCGGAATATAAATACTGTAAATAAAATAAATAATAATAATTTTTATTTGTTACCTGCCTTCCTTTATGTCTGGAGGCTGGGGACATCATAGTTAAAACACCCAGATAAAACACAATACCATAAATACATATATGAAAATACATAGGACAAAGATTAAAATAGAATAGCAATAGAATGTAAATTTAAAATTCATTGTTTAAAATTACCTGGCTAGGCCTTCAGGATGAAATAGGTTTTTAATTGGATCTTAAATTTTGGCAGATCATTATGTTGTCTAGGAGTAGAAGATGAAAAGGTCCTCTGGGTGACCATTGCTAATCGGGTTCTTGCTGGTTGAAATAAATATCCCCTAGCTGACCTGAGTGTCCCAAGGGGTAGATAACACAGGGGAAGATGATAATGTAGATAATCTATACAATATTTTGTACTTTGTAGCCAGTGGAGTGATTTTAGTATAGATATAATATGCTCACTCCTAGGTGTTGCCATCCAGCTGTGAGGTGTCTTTCAGGGGGAGTGTAACCGCATCCAAACTGATTGACACACATCCAATCCTAGGTTAGAACCTTTAATGACAAGCACCTCTGTCTTAGGTGGATTCAGTTTCAATTTGTTTTTAATTCATTTAGCCCATTACCTTCTCCAGGCATTCATTCATCCTTAACTATGGCTGTTTATATAACAAAATATATTTGGTTGTCATCAGCATATAACAGCACTGCTCCATGCTCTGTGTCCTACTCTGAAGCCAGTTTGCAATGGGTGAAGAAAGTCTGTGTCATTCAAAACAATCTGGACTTGGAGGGCAAGTGTCCTTTTGATAACCTTTCCCAAGAAATGTATATTAGACACTGGTCTGTCATTATTACAGCATAGGGCAACGCAGGCCCATAGCCAGGATTTTGATTCGGGGGGGGGGGGGGGGGGGGTTGAGTCTGAGTGAAAGAGGATCTACCCTAGCAAACCTTATGTATCATTACCCCAATACCCCCATGCATATGGGATATATTGAGTATGGTGATCAGATCATGATATAAATAAACATAATTTAAATAATACATCATTAAGGCCTTCTCACGGACCACCATGAGAATTTCGGGGCAACGGAGCTCTTCGGGCTCCATGAGAGACACTGAGGGGCTCCACGTGGGCACTACACTCCTTCCCACTTCTTCCAATGGTAAGCCTTGCACCGACCAATTGTCTGTCTGCCCAGCACTTCGGGAGAGGAGCCAGCCCTAGCACACACCCCTACCCTTCCTTCTCCTTTCTTCCTCTACCATTCAGCTGTCTCAGCTCCATCAAGGCAGAGAAAGTGCTGTCAGCTGAGATTTTATCTGGCACCCTGAATTTGCACACTGGAGGAGGCTCACTCAGCCCTTGGTGGGTGGTGAGTGAAAGCAGCCCCAACCTGGCCCGCCTCCCCTCTCACATGGAAGGGATTCCTTCAGCTGGGTGTTGAGAAGGGGGGGGGTGCACTGGAGGGAAAGCACATGCCTATACAGTGCATTTATTTGGCTTCCTCCATCAACTAAGCCTGAGCAGACTTGATCTCTGGTGTGCCATTATCAAACAGCACTGTACACAATCAAATCCAGGATCTATCAACCTATGTTAAAGGTAAAGGTTTCCCCTTGACATTAAGTCTAGTCATGTCTGACTCTGGGGTGTGGTGCTCATCTCCATTTCTAAGCCGAAGAGCCAGCATTGTCCATAGACATCCACAAGGTCATGAGGCCAGCATGACTGCCGTTATCTTATCGCAGAAGCAGTTCCTATTGATCTACTCACATTTGCATGTTTTTGAACTGTTAGATTGGCAGAAGCTGGGCCTAACAGCAGGAGCTCACCCAGCTGCCTGGATTCGGACAGCCAACCCGCTGCGTCACCAAGGGGGCAATCAATCAATGTTAAAGATATCATAATTTCTGTCAAACAAAATTTTCACTAAAATTGGACAAATCCACGGACATTGCCAGATTAACTGTGTCAATGACATTTGTATAAATTTTCAGGCTCTTTTCATGAGGATATTCTGTTCTGCAAGCCACTTCAATCCTTTACAAGCGGTAGTGAAATGTTTTCCCTGCTCGATGCCTTTATTGAGAACCCAGTACTGTGGGACAATTGCATTGATATGCGCACTGATGGCGCAAAGGCCATGGTAGGTCATGTTTCTGGAGCTGTTACAAGAATCAAGGAAGTTTCAAAAAGCTGCACAAGCAGTTATTGTGTACTACACCGACACTTCCTCACAATGAAAAAAATGCCAGTGTTATTAAAGCAAGCACTAGACAACGCCATCAAAATTAAGTCACAACCTTTGCAGTGTATGCTGCTCAAAAGACTGTGTGAAGATATGGGAAGTATACACAAGTCATTGTTATTGCACACAGATAGATGTACGATGGTTGTCACGAGGTAATGGTTGAGCAAATTAAGTTACCTGGCAGACATTTTTTAAAAAATGAACAAATCCGGCACATCTGTACAAGAGCAACAGAAGACTATATTCAATGCTAATGATAAAATTGCTGCACTGAAGAAAAAGATAGCGTTCTATATGGAAAGTGTGGAGAAAAAAATGTCTAACATGTTTCCCATTGATTTCAAACTTTCTAGAAAAAAATAACATAATCATGAATGAATCATTGCCAGCAATAATAAAAGAACACCTTAACAATTTGCTTCAAAATTTGAATTCATACTTTCCAAGGGACACTCAGGAATCAATTCGAAATAATTGTAGATCCATTTTCAGTGACGTCAAAGCCAGCCGCAGAAAATGAGATTCTGAAAGACATGGCTTCAGACAGCCACTGTCGGGCAGCATTTAAAAGAAAACCACTCCTCAAATTTTGGGCTCAGTTAAGGGAGAATCTTTCGACATTGAGTTCAAAAGCTAAATTGCTCTTTTGGATCTATGTTCCTCTGTGAAATGGCCTTTTTGAGGTACATGGCTATAAAAACTAAATATCAAGCTAGTTTGGGCACAGAAGACGATACGTGTTTTCAGCTGACTTCTGTGACATCGGGCATTGACAAACACTGCCGCAAGAAGCAGGCACATTGTTCGCATTAACTTCAATTGTACAAGTAACATTGTAACATTTTTCAAATATCTTAACTAGTTGTTAAATCATCTTGTAGATTTAAATAATGAATAATATTGTCTCCTGTTCTCTTTTACTATATATATATATATATATATATATATATATATATATATTCATACTTCCATATATATACAGTATGCTTGTGCATTCTGGGCAGAGGCCGCCCTAGGTAATTTTCAACGGTAAGCAAACAGTATTTTGCCCCCCCCCCCCCAACTAATCACTGATATATATTTTCTGTTCATCATGAGAGTTCTGTGTCCCATGTTTGGTTTAATTGGTGGAGTTCAGAATGCTCTTTGATTGTAGGTGAACTATACATCCCAGTAACTACAACTTGCATATGTCAGGGTCTATTTTTCCCCAAGAGTACCTCAAGAGCGCTCCTGGGCAAAATCAACTATATTGCAAATGCTTATTTTGCGTAATGGGTTGAGCCGCCCCTGATTCCGGGTAAACCTCAATCCGTGTTGATGTCTTGGATTTCGGTGAGGGCCTGATCTGTTTTTTGGGAGCCCCCAAATTCGGGAAGGCAGATATCTGTTTTCTGCTCTCAGTGCCAAAGGATTAGTTTTCTATCCGGCCCATTATGGGGAGAGGCTTCCCAGGCTCCCCTTCCTGTCATTTTAGGGATTTCAGCTATTTCTACTCTAGAGGAGGGGCACTGCAGGCATGTACATGCGCTTTAAGGAGGCTTCTTACCTGTTTCTACTCTAGCATTTCAGCTATTTCTACTCTAGAGGAGAGGCACTGTGTGATGAATGCCCTACCTGTTAGGCTAGGAAAGGCCTAGAAAAGTAGGCCCAGGAAGTTTGGCAGCCATTTTGGAGAGGGTGCTGTGGGAATCAATTTTAGATACTCATTTCCTGAAGGGGGCGTGTTTAGAAACAGCTTGGAAGGAAATGAGGGGAGCTAGAGATTGGCTGAGAGAGAGAGAGTGGGTGGAGCTTAACTTAGAAAAGGAAAAATTGACTCTAAGGGTGTGTTTTAAAACCCTGTCAGCTCAGATTGAGTCTGGGTGTCAAAGGAGAAAGAGTGAGGAGTTTGGAGTGGAGAAGAGAATAGTGAGAGAGGCCTGAAGTTGGTCAGTTAGCTAGTAGAGATAGCTAGTGATAAATTTTACAGCTATTAGGGAAGATAGGTGGTGGAGGAGGGTAGAGATAGATCTAGGAAAGGACTATCTGTGGTGGAGTTTATAATTACTTTCAGAGAAGAAATCCTGTCAGTAATTTCTGGAGGGAGAGAGGAGTGTAACTTGCAACTAAGTTTGAACTGCTTTAAGAAACCACACACTTTTAAGTCAATACTTCTGAACAGCTAAGCTTATTGCCTGTTTTGGTCAAGTTCTCTTAAATAAACATCATTGTTTTATTGTTCACAACATCTGCCTCACGTGTGCCTCTGTGGGTGAAGTTTTAAAAGCGGTTTCCTACAGCAATACAAAGACAAATGGTGGCAGTGTATATTTTAAAAGAGTAATCTTTTCAATGTTACCTCAGAACACAAGCCTGAGTGCTAATCCAGCACACTCTTGCCTAAGATACCTCAAGTAAGACAAGGGTTTAACTTTCCTTTTAAGTTGGGTGGGTGCTAGAGCTCTTTCAAATGGTTTTCCAGCCAGAAGTTTGTTCCAGCTTATTACAGCTTTTTGATTTTGGGTTTTTTAAACACTGAAGCCACATTCAATCACAAGTGATGTACAGCTGGTGGGACTTTATAGTCTCAACCTTTTATAACTGGTGGCAAGCACTGGGATTATTTCCCCCAAAATAAGCCTCTATCTTTTATAATTGGTGTCAGCTTGTGGGATTTTGTTCCCAAATAAACCTCAACCCTTTATACACTGCAAGCAGGTGTATGTGCTTTAAGGAGGCTTCTTACCTGTTTCTACTTTAGAGGAAAGATGCTGCAGGCACTGATGCATGCACTTTCTCTCCTGGGCCTGCACCATGCCACACACTCTTTCCAAAGCATTTAAAGGAGATTTTAAGTCTGTTTCTACTCTAGAGGAGAGATGCTGAAAGCACTGGTATGCATACTTTCTCTCTTGGGCTGCACCATGCCACACAGGCTTTCCAAGGCATTTTAAAGAGGCTTCTCCAACCCCCATTTCTAGGTAAGGAAGAACGATGCCCTCTTGAAGCTATCCTCCCTGGGCTTCCTTAAAAAAAACCCCTATTTTTTCCTGGCACGCTTCAATATCCTTTCTGCTTTGAGCTTAATATTTTCTTGCAGCTGTTTCTACTCTACTCTAGAGAAGAGGTAACTAGTAGTCGTTTTCAGGCAATGGGGTTTTTTGTTTGTTTGCTGAGATTAATAAAAAAGATGAGATGCCGAAAAGCAGTGGAGGGGCCGAGATCGGCTCCCACTTGCTTTCGTGTTGAGTGGGTTTTCGTACTGGGAGTGCCTTTACCGTTGCGTGCTCCTGAAGGTACCGAAGGAAAATAGATCCACGCACAAGTCTAATGTATAGTGTGTAATATACCTCATACAATACAGACAAAACTAAACAATTAAAAGTTTTGGGTGGGATGGTTATCTGTTTATGTGTTTTTCTTTTGTACTGTTGTGACTCAGCTGGAATCACAGACTGTCTCTGATGAGGATGAGTCTGTCTCTGATGAGGATGATGGGACTCAGGTTCACAGTTTGGTTCAAGATGTCCCTGTTATAGACAATGAAGAAGTGCAGTTTCCCACAGCAAGGCATGAGAGTGTTGATACTGAAAATAGCCAGGTGCAGGTGCAGATTGACTCAGAGAAGGAAGATAATTCTCAGCCTGATAATGAGCAAACAGGAAAATAGGCTGACACTAACAAACAGACTGACCTTGACTAAATGGGAACCTTAGATCAGGCTGACCGTTTGGAATTCCAAGTCCGAAGGAGTGAAAGGATAGCTAACAAGAGGGAGGCCAGGGGCCAAAGAAACACCTTCATGTTTTACAAAGGATATTAAGCCATGTGTGTGAGATCAAATCTTTGTCAAAGCAACTTTGCGTTCTACTAAGAAGTTTGCCTATGCTTGTCTGGATTGAACTTACAGTTTTTGTGTTCATGATTTCAGGGCCTTGTCATGTTCTCTTAGGTTTTTGCTTTGCTGGTGCCTTTTTGGATTAAGCTTCAAGTGCTTTACGATACTGATCTGTTGGAACATTAACCTTTGCTTTTACGAACCTTTTACCTTTTATTTTTAATAAACTATAAAGGCTTCTGGCTGTGTGCGGTTTGGTATCTTCAGCAAGGGAAGCTACTCTGAGGTGCAACATGTACAGCATTGAATGTTTGCTGAGTTTGTTGTTCACCATCTTGAGTCCCTTTGGGGAGATACAACAGTATATAAAATAAATGTTTATTGGGGCTCCACGAGAAACTTTTGCTTCAAAAAGAGCTCCGGGCTGAAAAAGTTTGCGAACCCCTGATCTAGGGGATCCAGGGAGGGCTTTTGTCAGACTAGCTACTGCATCTTTTAAACAGAATGAGAAATCCAGAATGCTCTAACTTGAGGAATCTTTGACAAGTTTGTGAAGGAGCAATGCGTAGACATCTGTTCTGATACTGTAATTGCAGAAGTAGAAATAGCAGTTCCAGGCACATGTACAAGAATCGAGCTGCTCCCTGTGTATTAATTAACAAGCTCAAACTGCACCTCTTCCCACATTGGTTTATTATTAACCAGGGTTCAAAAGGCACAGCATGTTACAAGACTGTTAATTCAATCTATTTTGTCCCACCCACAATTCCTTTTGTCTGCTTGACATGGTTGTTGGTCTGTTGAATCTAATCATATGCTTGTCCTGGTAATGTGCATCAACCCTTCTGAACCAGAAGCAATCCCAAGATTAGTCAAGTGCAATGGGAGGAAAGGTTGCAAAACGGTGCCCTGCTGCTGTTCTCAAGGCAGCCTGGTGTGCATGGCAATGTGCTGTGTGGGTCCTCAGATGCCGAGTGCTGCAAAAGTGACAGAAACGAGTTTATTAGCTCATTTGGTATTTCAAGGTCAGGCAGTTCTGACAAATAATGGAAATCAAGATCTGGCTCCCTGTTTTTCACATGTCATTCTTTCATTTGTACTTAGATAATTTAAATATTTTCAGTGTTTCATTAAACTTTTAGTCTATCTAACCAGTAATTAACTTGATTTGTGTATTTAAAAAATTACAGTCACAAATGCCTTCATACTGAATCATGGATTTTTGGTATGGTGCAAAAGAATCCAGAGCTTGGAAGTAATGAGTTAGAAGTAATATTGCCAAGAGTAACTAGTTATTTTGGGCACAACAAGAGTGTAAGGAAGTGAAAAATTTGAAAGCAATGACTGAACGTTAGTACTGTAATAAGTAATATGTAATAGTTATCATCACAAGAGCCATTTTGATTGACTATTTTCATGATTTATACCATTCTGTTACTAGTCCCAAGGGTTTCCCTCCACACACACACAAAACCAGAAAATAATGGGAAAGTAACAATCATTGAGGAGCCCCCGGTGGCACAGTGGGTTAAAGTGCTAAGCTGCTGAGCTTGTTGACCAAAAGGTTGCAGGTTCAAATCTGGGGAGCGGCATGAGCTTCCGCTATCAGCCCCAGCTTCTGCCAACCTAGCAGTTTGAAAACATGCAAATGTGAGTAGATCAATAGGTACCGCTCCAGCAGGAAGGTAACTGTGCTCCATGCAGTCACGCCAGCCGCATGACCTTGGAGGTGTCTACGGACAATGCCGGCTCTTCAGCTTAGAAATTGAGATGAGCACCAACCCCTAAATTCGGACACGACTGGACTTAATGTCAGGGGAAAACCTAACCTTAACAATCACTGAAATATATAAAAAGTAAAGCTTTTCCATCACTGTCATCAATAATAGGAATAGATATTGGAGCCCTTGGTGGCACAATGGGTTAAACCCTTGTGCTGGCAGGACTAAAGAGCAATAGGTTGGAGGTTGATGAGCTCCCTCTGTCAGCTCCAGCTTCCACAAGGATGGTAAAACATCAAACATCCAGGCATTCCCTGGCCAATATCCTTGCAGATGGCCAATTCTCACACCAGAAGTGACTTGCAGTTTCTCAAGTCGCTCCTGACACAGAAAAAAAACCAATAGCAGGAATAGATTACTTTTAAAACATTGCACGAATAACAAAAAATCCTTGTGAAAAGTGACTTCCTAGACCCTGGTTCTAAAGCTATATAAAATTTCAAGGACACCAGTTGGAACTTTGAGTCTCATTCCACATGTTATGTATAGTTATAAGTATTTTTTAAAAGTAAAACTCACTATACTGTCCAATAATTTGAACTGTTATGGTTAGTTTTAACCTGAACAGAATTATCACTCCCTTCCAGCACTAAGGAACTTACTGGGCCAGATGTGGCTATTACTTCAGATAACCTGGTCCCAGAAAGAAGGTTTTGCCTTTTGCCCAGACTCAGCCATTTTCTATTAGCAGCAAACCACTGTACAAAGAGAGATTTCCTTGTCTGGGATTTCTATGATGACGACGATGATGATGATGATGATGATGATTTATACATGCTTTTTCTCTCCGCAAGGAGAATCAAAGGAGTCTCTAAGGGAGGGGATGGGACCAGGGAAGAAGAATGGATGCATTGTCATAGGAAATAATAATAATAATAATAATAATAATAATAATAATAATAATAATATGAACTTTATTTGTACCTCACCACCATTTCCCAGAGGGACTTGGGGTGGATCACAAAGTACTCAAAGGCGCAACCACACAAGATACAGAAAGTGTAAAAACAATAACATAATACAATAAACAACCGACATAAACATCCCAACTTCTGGTTAAAATAATAATAACAACAACGTAATAATAATAATAACAACAATAAGAACAATATACTACAATAATAATAACAATATACCATTCCACTCTATTTCCCCAAGGGGACTCAGAATGGATTACAGAACACATATATGGCAAACATTCAATGCCGTTTACAATTAACAAGGATAGACAATACATAAACAGAGGTAAAGGCTTTCCCATCTTTTTCCATTTCTGGCATCAGTAGGCTGTGCTGGACTCTGGCCACAAGGGGGTTCTGTCGCTCCATCTTACATGCCGAGGAGCATTGTTGTCCATTGACGTCCTCCCGATTGAGTCGCCTGCATGTCCTTATAGCCGCCTTTTATTATCTCCCCACATAAACCAGTACCTATTTGTCTACTCAAATTGCTGTTTTTGATCTGTTAGGTGAGCAGAAGCTGGGGCTGACGGTGGGAGCTCACCCCAACCCAGGCTTGAACTGCCAACCTTTCGCTTGGCAAGATTTTCTGCAGATTTGCGGCATAACTCACTGTGCTAAGCCCAGAAAGGAACAATAGTGGGCAAATGGGGACAGAAAGGAATACAGAAAGTGTGTTAGAGAAAGATTTTGTGTTAGATTAGTATAGTTTAAATGTACGAACTGCTTGAGGAACAATGGCCAATCCTGAAAAAGAGCAGGATAGGTATCCATGGAACATAGGAATGACTTCTTCGTTTTTCATGGGCAACAATGGTTCAGATGGCAGTTTCCCCGAATGGAGGTCTGCACAATAATAATAATAATAATAATAATAATAATAATAATAATAATAATAATCTATATATATAAATTTGTTAGGGGCATCCAACGAGGAAACAAAACTCAAAAACCCCCCAACGAAACTTAACCAAAATTCCCATGCCCATAACACAACCCACAAGGTACAAACATATCTACTCAAAATGAAAAACAACACAACAACACACTCACAAAACGGCAAAACAACAAAACTCAAAAAAACCCCAACGAAACTTTACCAAAATTCCCATGCCCATAACACAACCCACAAGGTACAAACATATCTACTCAAAATGAAAAACAACACAACAACACACTCACAAAACGGCAAAACAACAAAACTCAAAAATCCCCCAACGAAACTTAACCAAAATTCCCATGCCCATAACACAACCCACAAGGTACAAACATATCTACTCAAAATGAAAAACAACACAACAACACACTCACAAAACGGCAAAAGGATAAAACTCTAAAAAAAACCAACGAAACTTAACCAAAATTCCCATGCTCATAACACAACCCACAAGGTACAAACATATTACTCAAAATGAAAAACAACACAACAACACACTCAAAATGGCAAAAAAACAAAACTCAAAAAAACTCCAACGAAACTTAACCAAAATTCCCATGCCCATAACACAACCCACAAGGTACAAACGTATCTACTCAAAATGAAAAACAACATAACAACACACTCACAAAACGGCAAAACAACTGAGCATGCGCATTGGCGCCCAGCCGGAAGTTCCCTGGCGCGCGCACATGCCCTTCCGGCCAACGTTCCCTCTGCGGAAACCATGCCCACTCCAAGCCCCGCCGCGCTGCTTCCCGCACACACACACACCCCTGCCGCACACACACACACAACCCCACACTCCATCACTCCCCCGCCGCCGCACATACACACGCAACCCCACTCCCCCCGCCGCCGCACACACAACGCAACCCCACACTCCATCACTTCCCCCGCTGCCGCACGCACACACGCAACCCCACTCCCCCCGCCGCCGCACACACACACGCAACCCCATGCTCCATCACTCTCCCCGCCGCCGCACGCACACACGCAACCCCACTTCCCCCGCCGCCGCACACACACACGCAACCCCACGCTCCATCACTCCCCCCGCTGCTGTACACACACACACAACCCCACGCTCCATCACTCCCCCCGCCGCTGTACACACACACACAACCCCATGCTCCATCACTCCCCCACCCCAATCTTACCTCCTTTTACTTCACGCCCCCTCCAAACCCCACCCCGCCCCTTCCCGTCCTGTCAAAATCTAGGAAAGACAGGAAGGAAGGAAAGAAGGAAGAAAGAGAAAGGGAGGTAAAGAAAAAGGGGGAAGGAAGGAAAGTTAGAGAAAGAAGGAAGAAGAAAAGGAAAGAAAAGGAATGAAAGAAAAGAGACAGCAGAAAAGAAAGAAAAAGGGGGAAGGAAGGAAAGAGATAGAAAAAGAAGAGGAGAAGGAAAGATGGGAGGGAAGGAAGGAAGGAAGGAGGGAAAGAAGGAGAGAAAGAGGGAAGATTGGCCACAGCAACACGTGGCGGGTAAAGGTTGTTATTTCTATTATTATTATTATTATTATTATTATTATTATTATTAATATTATTATGCTATTGTTCCTATGAGACCCTGGAGGAATGGGAGAGGTGTCAGGTCCCAGAGGCAATGCATTGCATTATTGTTATTGTTATGATGGTGGTAAAATAAAAGGAAATAAAAAGTGAAAGAAGGAAGCAAACAGGGAGGGAAGAAAGGCAAAGGAAGAAAGGGGGAGGGAATGAAGGAAAGAGAGAAGGATGAAACCAAGTAGTGAAAGAAAGAAAGAGGTAGAGAAGGAAGAAAGGAGAGAAAGGGGGAGGAAAAGGGGGAAGGAATAGGTAGGTACCTCTCTTTCATAATAGTCCAGATATCTACCTCAACTTTGATAAGTTTTACTATAGGCCACAGCAACGCGTGGCAGGGCACAGCTAGTAATAATAATAATCTTTATTTATATCCCGCTACCATCCCCCCAAAGGGGACACAGGGCGGCTAACGTGAGGTCAAGTCCAAAGATACAATACACCAAAATAAAAATACAAAATGCAGACAACAAAATTTACATCAGAATAAAATACATACAGTAGCAAAATAAAATAATGCAAATTAACACAATATAAAATCGAAGCACAATGGGCAGGCCAATGGATGAAGTAAAATGATAAAACTCTGGATGAGGTAGGAATAAAAAAAATGTAATTGAGGGGAGCCCAAAAAGGATAAACAGTGGGGTAAGGCTTTCAGTTTAAGGCAGGGGGAAGAGCATCATAGGGGCAACACTATAAATGGGGCAAACAGAAATGGGATAAATGGTCACTCTCCAAAGGCACATCGGAAGAGCTAAGTTTTCAGGTTTTTCTCAAACGCTGCTAAGGTGGGAGCTTGCCTAATCTCACCAGGTGGCCGTCCTGTGGTCATCTAGATATTTTGGGCTTCAGCTCTCAAGATTCCTGACCTCTGGATAAGATGACTAGGGCCTCAGGGAGTTGGAGTCCCAAACCCTTGGAATGCCACAGGTTGTCTGCCACTGTCTTAATGCATGCTTGAAGCAAGAATGACATCCTCTAAAATAAGATGTGGAACAAAGTAAGTTATGGTAGAAGTCTACTTAGTGAATTTAAGGCAGGTATACAACCCCGATCTCTGTCCTGTATTCAATTAAATCCAGCCCCCATACCCCAATCCCAACCTGACCAGAGCGAAATTCTCAGGTGTTGCTCTGTGTAGAGAACGCCCTTTTTTCCGCACGGTACCATGAACATTGACGAAGCGGGAGACTAAAAGCAAACGGAGGTGGCCTGTTGGGAGAACCACCGTGGAAACCTGGAATTCTGTTGGCGGCAGGAGCAGCATGTAAGGATAGAGAAGGCTGAAGAAGAGCCTGAAATAGAAAGCGTGGAGGC
Organism: Anolis sagrei; assembly: GCF_037176765.1. Lineage (NCBI taxonomy): Eukaryota > Metazoa > Chordata > Lepidosauria > Squamata > Anolidae > Anolis > Anolis sagrei. The sequence continues at coordinate 197,606,875 of NC_090022.1, forward strand.
AGCCGTGGGGAATGGAGCGAGCGAGCTTTCTGCTCCCCGCCTTGCTCTTCCTTTTCCTCCAGTTATTTCTGTCCTTGCTCCTCCCTCCCTGCTGCAGCCTGAAATTAAAATGTTACAACATCCACGATTTTAGGAGGGTAAATGGTATGTTACAGGCAAATCAGCAATTACAGAACAGATCATGGAAATTCAGAGGCAATCCTACTATGAGGTAAGAGGAGTCAGCTCCTTTAGGTGGCATTTTTTGAGGAAGGTGGATCTGACTCAGGGCGCATCATCCTTTGGGAAGTTCTTCTGGGAGACTGTACAGGAAAACTTACCAGTGGTTGTATCCCCTGTCAATTGTCTGGAAGAAAGATGCCATTTAGACTGACAACTTCAAGCAAAAAAAAAAAAATGCCTTGGGTATGGTCTGGTTATCTGTGCTGGGGGGTATTTCCATGTGTATTAGCTGCTAGCAGCGAGGTCCAGGAGCAATCAAACATGAAAGGTGCAATCCTATTTATGCCCATTCATAAGTAAGCCAAATAGATTTCTATGCAATTTGGTGCCTAATAAATGTATTTTAAACGGTAGCCATTATCCTACTTTTGCATGGAATCAACATGCCAAGTTATGACTTAAAATTTTCTCAGTGCCTTGGATAAGATATCTTGCTGTAAAGAAAGAACATGCGGTCATAAACTTCCCATCCAACTATCTATACTGGATAATGCTTTTGTCCCAGACTAGGATTCAAGACATGTTATAAAAGGCAGAAAATACTATAAAAACACAAAAAATATATAAAATTAAGGTTATAACCATGTTAAATTGCAACAGATTAAAACCATTTAAAATCTTATTTTCAATTAGATTTAAAACTGTGTGTATATGTACATATGTGCCTATGGGTTTATGGCAGTGGTTCCCAAACCTTTTTTTTTGACAGGGACCACTTGACCATGGGCAACATTAGTACCAACAGGGTTACAAATCAGTTTTTGGTCAACTTCTGATTTGGTTTGGTTATTGGCTGGTTCAGAAAATTGCATTGGATAGACCACATCAGCTCTAGTTTCTGATAAAGAACATATGCCATTCAGTAGTTGCCATTTGCTCGCCCACAGAAAACCATATTTAATAAACCTTGGCACTATAAGAGGGTTTCGCAAGACCCGTTGCTCTTGTTGCAACGGTGTAGTAACAGTGAAGCTGAGAACCATATTTTAGTTCTTCTGGACTACTGGTGGTCCACGGACCACAGGTTGGGAACTACTGGTTTACGGTGACCTCATGGCTTTCAAAAGGTTTTCTTAGGCAAGGAATACTCAGAGAGATGGGTTTGTAAGCATCTTCCTCTAAGATATAGCTTTCATCAAAGTGCTAACCAGGACTGACTTTGCTTAACTTTCAAAATCTGATGGGATCAGATTTTGCCTAAGGTGTTTAGGCATTACGGCATCATAAAAACTAATTTCTTGTAAATATCAATTTCCAAAGCATTGCTGGAAAAGAAAGGTCTTAACTGGCTGCCAAAAAAAAAGGGGGGGGGGGAGAGACAGAGTCATCAAGGGGGAGTGGGAAGATCAGTCAGTTGCTTTCTGATTGACAGGGAAACAATAAATTAGTACTAGGAGACTTTCACAGTCCCAAAGCATCCTCTAAAGTAGTTAATATTTAAGAGTGTGTGGATCTAAACCAATTACAAATTTGTCACTCAAAGTTAGACATTCATAACTGCCTCAGTGAATTCCACTCTCCAAATTTGGCTGTCTTGGAGGAGAGTGATGGAGTGTTGGAAACATGTTTTGTTTATTTTTGTAATATTTGGTTTATTAATAAATCTACTAAAAACACAAACTTCCATTGTGGAAGCAAGTCCTACAGACTTAACTAAAATGGCAGACCTGCTCCCTGCTTCCAGAGAGACTCCAAAATGCATCCTCCGCAGGCTGTTCCCAGATGGCTAACACACATGTCCCCTTTGTTTTAGTTAGAAAGATAGGGATGTGTGACACTTCCCACATTCTGATGGCTTCCCCACACCAAGAGAAATCAAAGTGGCATTTTCTAGCAAACTGCCTTCCATTAAAAGACATGTACTGTCCACCCAGAGTCATTAGGGAAAAGTTATATGAAAACAGATAGGTCTGCTCAGAATAATCAGACAACTCAGTCCATAAAGAGCACACACCAAGCACGTGCCTTTGGTATTTTCCAAAGTTTTATTTTAAAAATGTTGAAACTTAACATCCCACAAGTTTTTAAGAATTTTACCACAAGGAGAAGAGAACCCTACAAAAATATATCATACAGTTCACAAGGTGGTAGGAAGGGGGGAAAGACACACAGAGACCCTGCACACACACAACAAGTGTTCTATACCAGGGATCGGTGGCATGTGGTCTGTGGGCAGCACCCCCCACGGAGTCTCCCATTGCCATTGCTGATGCTGATGAAACTGAAATTGGAGGAGTTGCTGCTGCCGCCACCATCGACAGACCTTGTTGCCAAACAACAGCACCGCCTCGTTGGAAAATAATGATGATAATAGAAAGTAAATGGCAAAACTGCTTCTCCTCCCACCTCAGCACAAGTCTATTGCTGTGCAAAGCCACCAGCAAACCCTCCCCACCCCTTCCCCTGCAAAATCTTGCTTTGGGAGGTGCTGCTGCCATCACCAAATCAACCATGCTTCCCCTTCCTTTTCCTGCACCATTATAGCTAGATGTCATAGTGCTGCTGATGCTCAAGGGCAATTCTACTTCTGGTAGCAAATTAGCCTGTAGCTAGACTGTCAAGAGTAAAGTCCTTCATGGTTCCACGAAGTTCCTCATCTCTGTGTTGTCAAAGGCTTTTGTGGTCAGAATCACTGGGTTGCTGTGACTTTTCCAGGCTGTATGGCCATGTTCCAGAAGCATTCTCTCCTGACGTTTCACCCACATCTATGGCAGGCATCCTCAGAGGTTCCAACAGACCTCAAAACCGCTGAAGATGCCTCCCATAGAAGTGAGTGAAACGTCAAGAGAGAATACTTCTGGAACATGGCCATACAGTCTGGAAATCTGTTTCTCATCTCTATTTTACACAGACACCACTTCCAATAAAGAAATATCAGCCGGCATCCTTTTCAGCAGTTATGAGATTGTAAACTGGATTTACAGTATCATCACTGCAGGGAATTCACATTTATATTTGCGAATTACTCAACTTGATCCCACCCCCAAAAATCTCTCTTTGCAGCCTGGCAGCACTCTGACTGAAGTGTTTCTGAGGCCCTGGAGATCTGGGTGCTCAGAAATGACATATGCAGCATTCTCCTGGTTGCAGGACAACTCAAGACAAGCAGCGGTGACAAGATCCCCAAGGGTTTCTCCCCATTGTCTGTTCCCAAGGCACCTCACTGGGAGCACACTGTGGGCACCATTTCCCAGCAGTTGCATCACCAGTGGCTTGGAAACAGGGCACCGCCAGGCTGGAAAGTTAGGTTGGGGTTGGGGTTGGGTGAAGAATGCTGTCATCAGCAATGACACAAGATCTCAGCCCATTATCTAGATTGTAATAGTGTGACAAATGTGCACGTCTATTTTGTTACAATAATTTCAATTGGAAACAAGCTTCCATGGCATGAACACAGAGTAAAATAGGCAGGCACCCATATCTGACAGATAATTCTGAGCTAAGTTTTGCAGCCTCAAACCTCCCCTTTCACTTATGCCCATTGCTTATTGATCACACTTCTTCCTTTACATGGCTACATCCCAGTTTTTCAAGAATCAGTTTAGCTGGAAAAGGTCTATGGCATTAAGAATTTCAATTCTTATGAGCAGAAGTCCATCGTGGTAAACTGGTGCCCTTGCTCAGCCTCAGACTGCTACTCCACACTTGACTGCTCCCTTTCACTACCACAATTTCCTATGTGGAGATGGCATTCGCACAGGAAATTTGTCACTGAGTGAAGTAGCCAAGGTGGGAAGACAATGTGATGGAAGGAAGGAAGGAAGAGCACAATGAATTGCAAAACTGAATGGCAGAAACATCTATCTTGTGCACTAGCCCAAACTTCTCCTGGCTGCAGCCACCATGGCCCTGGCTGCCTTCCTCACCTCCCATATTCCATATCACTCTTCGCTCTTCTCCTTTCAAGCCATATTCTTGCCTTTTTTTCCCTTTAAGACTTCCTCACTCCACCTGTCTTTTCCCTGATTTCATTCACAAAAGCCAATATAATATCAGGTTGTGATCACTCGAACAATTGGAAATTGTTTCATTGAACAGTGCCTACAACTAAAAGGTTGTAAGCTAGTGCTCGGTGAAACAGTTTTTAAAAAATGTATCATTTTAGCACAGTGTATGCCACCCTGAGAATGTTTAAACTGTGGCCATTTATTTCCATCTTGGCACAGAAATTAATCAAATAAACACATAAGTGAATAATTTAAAATCACGTGATTCAAATTAGTTGCACTTCGTGTGTTCCACTGGTTCCAAGGACAGCTGAATGACAATTAAGTTTTGCAGATCTGTGCCCAATACGCATATAAAAGGGGAGGAAGTAGTGAAATAAATAGAAATCTGACAAGCCAGCCAGCAGAACAAACAAACAGGACAAAAAGCTGTGATGACACAGCAGGAAAAATAGCCAAAAAGGGAGCATAAACCTACCAGGAAATGAGAAGAGGGTATATTTTTACTCCCTTTCTGCAGGGCTGGCATTGAAGAGACTTGAAAAAGATGGGGAACCCAGAAGCCACAAGCAATGCTGATTCAGCAGCTCAGCTCAAGAAAATGGAATCCCCGCCAGGATGTGATGGATACAGTAACTTCGTCTACAGCACGTGTTAACATGGAAAACATTGTATTTTAAAACGATTTGGTTTTGTGGAAGTTTCACAAAGGACTTCCTAATTAAAGCACATCACGCAGCGGTTAGTTTTGCCATTATCAATGAAATTATTTCCCATGCAAACTTCTTTTGTGGTGTCTTCTGCTTCCTCCCATTTTTATCTTTGCCTATCCAGTGGAAATGCCTTGCTACATCCTTGCTAACAGCAAAGACCTTGGATTCCTAACTTTAAAGCTTACATGGATAGTAGGGATACAGAGTCCTCAATAGGGACACCATTTTTATTGAATGCTTCCCTCCTCAACTGTCTGCTTCTAGATTTTACATTGTGAGCTTTTACCTTTATTGTTTGTACGATTGCTAAAAACTACTGAAATGTTTTAGGGCAGGAAAAAGATATTATAATCACTTTATTATGAATCTTATAGAGACACGAGTTGCCAAACGTGTTGGGAGGGCTCCTGCGGTTTTTAGTTAAATAAAGAGAGGTTTTGACAAGTGGAGCGCAAATTTCCCTTTTGACTAAAAGCATAAAACAATTCTGCACCACCCCTGGGACTAACTGGTTTACTCTAACCGAAGCTTTTATGGACTCCTGTCCATTTGTATCTAGCTGATGCCCATGAAAACCCACATTAGAGTATATGAGAATAAGGTCTAATGGTTTGAGGTTACAGAAGAGTAGATTTCAACTGAACATTAGAAGGAACTTCTTGACAATATGAGTGGTCTAACAATGGAGCCAACTTTCTAGATCAGGGGTCCTCAAACTTTTAAAACAGAGGGCCAGGTCACAGTCCCTCAAAATGTTGGAGGGCCGGATTATAATTTGGAAAAAAAATGAATGAATTCCTATGCACACTGCACATATCTTCTCTGTAGTGCAAAAAAAAAAAAGCCACTTTAAAACAATACAATAATTAAAATGAACAATTTAAAACTTATTAGTATTTTAATTGAAAGTGTGGACCTGCTTTTGGCTGATGAGATAGGATTGTTGTTGTTGTTTTCTTTCAAGTCGTTTCAGACTTATGTTGACCCTGAGTGAGGGCCAGAAAACGACAATGGAGGGGCGTATCCGGCCCCTGGGCCTTAGTTTGAGGACCCCTGTCCTAGAGCAATGGTTCTCAGCCTGTGGGTCCCCAGGTGTTTTGGCCTACAGAAATTACAGCCAGTTTACCAGCTGTTGGGATTTCTGGGAGTTGAAGGCCAAAACATCTGAAGTCCCACAGGTTGAGAACCACTGTCCTAGAGGGATGGGTCTCCTCTTGATGCCTTCAAAAAGAAGCATTAAGAGGATGCTGGGGATGCTTTAGCTGGAGATCCTGTATCAAGCAGGAGGTTGGACATGATGGTCCCTCAGGTCCCTTCCAATTCTTACGAGTCTATGATCAAAAAGGCATTTAATAAAATGTATTTAACTGAAACATAGAATCATAGAATTAATGAATTGGAGGAGACTTTGTCCAACCCTCCGTCAAGAAGCAGGAAACCCTCATTCAAAGCACCCCCTGACAGATGGCCATCCAGCCTTTGTTTCAAAGCCTCCAAAGAAGGAGTCTCCACCACTGCTGAACAGCTCTCACAGTCAGGAAGTTCTTCCTAATGTTCAGGTGGAATCTCCTTTCCTGTAGTCTGAAGCCATTGTTCCATGTCCTAGTCTCCAGGGAAGCAGAAAACAAGCCTGCTCCCCCCTCACTATGACTTCCCCTCACGTATTTATACATGGCCCTCATCATGTCTCCTCTCAGCCTTGTCTTCTGAAGGCTAAACATGCCCAGCTCTTTAAGCCACTCCTCATAGGGCTTGTTCTCCAGACCATTTGAAGGGAGGCATGTGTACTCTGTTGCCTGATGCAGGCATTGAACCTGGGCCAAAAAGAGTATAGCCCTCTCTCCCCATCTATCCATCAGGAACAGAAACTCACTATTGTAGCAATTAAGATGGCCTATTCAAGGGACAGCTTATGAGCTATGTATAACCAACTCCCAATGGCTGCCATCAGGAAGCAGTGAATGGGCTTCAACATATAAGAGGACGACATAATTAGCACTACCGGATAGCTTTGCTGAAAAGCTTTTATTTGGGCAAACATTACTTGGCCGTGGTTAAGAGAGGTTATCTGGGGACCAAATAAGAGTTTGTTACTTATCCCTCCTCACCTATGCTCACTGGGAAGTGATAAAACTGAATGCACTTGTAGCCAGGACGCCTTCAATTAGAAAACAAGGAGCCTTTAAAAGCCTTGGTGGTGGTTTGCAATGCCAACTGGCGTTCTAGTTATATTTTTACTATCGTCTTCCCCTTGCTAACAATAAAATTGTTTATAGTGAACAAAGAACAGCAAGTCCAAAGAAAATGGGTAAATCTGGAAGTGATTATGGAATGCTGATTAACAGAGGAGAAATGTGATTAGTTTGCTACTATTCGTGGGTGTCTAACTCTCCTTCACCCAATCCCTTCTGCCCATTCCCACAATGCATAAGTTTTCAGCATCTTCCAGAAAGAGACGATGGCTAAACTCTGGCTCTTCAGATCACATGATTTTTAAAAAATAATAATATTGGTGTTGAGATGAGGAGACACAGAGTATTCTGCCCTGGGTATCAAGCATGCTTACTAATAAATAAATATATATCAGTGTGTGTTAGAGCACAAGATGGACACCTTTAGGTTATTATAATGCGAACAGCTCTCATCCTCTTGCCCTGACTCCTGCCTCTCTGCTCACGTGAGACCACCTCAGCCATCCCTGTGGCAAGAGCCCACTCAGAAGCCCAGCTTGGCAACGGGCACCTGAGCCCACCTTTCTATGTTAGGATGGGCCTGCAAATGATGATGGAGGGTCATGGCACAAAAGGATCCACGGTGTCAGGAGTGGCAGCACCACACTCACAGGACGAAGGGGCTAAGGGGAAGGCTGCCGGTTTTCTGGGATTCCTTGGAAACTTCAGCATTTGGTCTCACCACAAAGCAGCCGGATCTTGCTGCCTCCCAAGAGGTCACAGGTTCACCAGTGGAATCCTGGGAAGGAAACAAGAGAGACAAGTAAGAATGACAGCCCCAGTGTTTGGAGCTGTTTCACCCAATTTTTTGTAGTTTCGGGTGGGGAGCACTACCAAAACTTTCCTAGCCCCTGAATGAGCACCAAAATCACGTTAATGCATCGAAATGACTTTCCAACAGATCACTTTTAGGAGAATTGATTATACTTGATTAATGCTCTGCCCTTTAACTGATTAAATTTAAATGGATTTGCATCTTATCAAAACTTCAAGAGCCCCATGTTGGTTTTCCTCTTCACATAAGTATTAATGAGGGGAGAGGGATGTTGCTCATCACATGTTGCATGTTGGGAGGGGTGGGAATCTGTATCGGAGAGATTGCCATCTACACCTTTGGACTTCCCTAAGATGTTGAATCAATTTGGAGAAGCATACAATGGAGAGCAATTCCTCTTAGATAATATATTTCTGGCCAACACGCAGTGCTGGTAGGTTAAGGAAGCAGGGATGTGATGGCCAGGCAGTGTGCACTCCTAGCTCCACTTGATTACAATAGTCTGTCATGGAAGGTCAAGTCAGGGTAATCTGGATATCCTTCTGAAATTATGAAGGTCAGCACATTTAACATTAGAGAAACAAGCCGTCATTTGTTTTTGGAGATTTTAAGAAATGCATTCACAATTTCCTTTAAAGAAATATGCAGATCTACACTGTATGGCCATGTTCCAAAAGCATTCTCTCCTGACTTTTCATCCACATCTATGGCGGGCATCCTCAGAGGTTGTGAGGTCAGTTGGAAACCAGGCAAGTGAGGTTTATGTATCTGTGGAATGTCCAGAGTGGGAGAAAGAACTCTTGTCTGCTTGGGGCAAGTGTGAATGTTTTGGAGTTGTAGTTCACCTACAGCCAGAGAGCATTGTGGACCCAAACAATGATAGATCTGGGCTAAATTTGGCACAAATACTCAATATGCCCAAATGTGAATACTGGTAAAGTTTGGGAAAAATAGACCTTGGCATTTGGGAGTTGTGGTTGCTGGGATTTATAGTTCACCTATAATCAAAGAGCATTCTGAATGCCACCAACAGAATTGGGCCAAACTTTCCACACAGAACCCTCATGATATAGGACAATATAGTAATGTATAATACTGATATTGTACTATGCTAATACTATAATATATTGTATATATATATATATCTTGTAAGCCGCCCTGAGTCCCCTTCGGGGTGAGAAGGGCGGCATATAAATGTTGTAAATAATATTCAATACTGATATTGTACTATGCTAATAATATAATATATTCTATGTATGTATATCTTGTAAGCTGCTCTGAGTCCCCTTCGGGGTGAGAAGGGCGGCATATAAATGTGGAAAATAAATAAATAAATGATCAACTGCATTTTCTAATGGTCTTGTGCGACCCCTCTAACACCCCCTCGGGACCCCTCCATGGGTCGTGACCCCCAGGTTGAGAAACACTGCTATAGATGTACGGTGGGAGTATTGCAGTTGAATCCCATTTAAGGTCAGGCTGTGACCCATTACTAGATCCTGACCCATCGGCTGAAACTGGATGCACTAAATGTATCTATTGCCTCTGAGCCAACATAGCCCATTAAGGGAACTCAATTATTGCTGCTGTGATCAGAAGATGGACCTTGCTGGTAATGCATGATGACAAATAATAGAATTTGCTGTTCCATGACCATGCCTTTACATTTTTTTCTTAACAACATAAATTCCAAAACATCGACTGCTGTATCATTTCGATGTGGGAACATCCATTGAGATGCGGTTTCTAAAGTGGAGAACACAAGGCTACTCTTCCCCCCTCAGCAATGTTTCACTGTTTATGACACTTTTCCTTTCAATTATTTTCATCTAGGTCTCTTAAATCTCTGCAAGTCCTCCACCTCCAGTTCAGGAAAGAACACAGCTCTTTATGGGGTTTCTTATGAAAGGCATGCAGAGCTGTTTAGCTAACATACAAATGCAGAGACGGGGTGGAGGGTGGGAGGAGATGATCTCCCTTCTCCTTCTCCATTCATTCTGGTTTGGCTGAATCCTGTGCTAACGTCTTTCAGCTAAAAGTGTGTTTGGAGCACAGCACATAATCACTACCCGAACATCTCCATATCCTTATCCTCCAGAGATTTTGCTGGTAGCCTTGTTGTATTCAGTATTTTCTTATCAAAGACAAGGAAGAGGTTCGTAGCCTAGAATAGAATAGCTTTTAAAATCTCAAAAGTAATAAATGGTGAAAGTCCCAGGTGCAGAGGAAGAATCTGTTATTCATCATCATTCATATCGCAGAAAAGGTCCAAGAGGTGACTGGGCTCATGCTGGAGAAGAAAAACGCACAGCCTTCAAAGAACTAAGGATGCAGAAAGGAGAATTAAAGAGAAAGATTTGTGAAATAGTGGGACATTTTCTACAGGAAAAGGGCATATTCTGCATGGCAGCAGTAAGAGATAATTGAAGCGCTGTATTTCTCAGGCACAAACTTTCTTTTTTGCTGGAGAAAGATGAGGTTCCTGCAGCAGAAGTATCACCTCACCTATGTGTATGAAATGGTCAGTGCTACCACTGAACAGTAGAGACTGTTTGACTGAGTAGTTAGGGTGGTGCATATCCTTGTAGGATTTCTCGGCTCAATTTTGTCTGCTGTGTTTTCCACTTACCGCATATACTTGAGTATAAGCCGAGTTTTTCAGCCCCCCTTTCAGGCTGGAAAAACCCTCCCTCTGACTTATACTCGAGTCAAGGTTATTTATTATTTTACACCTAGTACCTTAAGATTGTCCGGGGAGGTCCTGCTCGCTGTCCCCCCATGATTGCAATCATGCTTGGTGGGTACAAGAGACAGGGCCTTCTCCGAGGTAGCCCCTTGGTTATGGAATTCCCTCCCAAGTGAAATCAGATCTGCTCTATCTCTCCTGACTCTGGGATCAGGCCTTTAAGGGTTAATTTGACTTGGTGGCAAAGCTATGGTTTTAATGGATTCTGAAGGACAGTTTTTAGGACGATGATTTAAATTGGTGATTATTTTAATGTTTTTATAATGTTTTATCCAGTTTTTTTTAACTTGATATGTATACCTTTTTTTTTTTTTTGTTATTAGCCATCCTGAGTGATGATGCTGTGGAGGTTGAGATAGGACGGGATATAAATGTCCTAAATAAATAAACATGTTGCTGCTGCTGTTGTTGTTGTTATTTACTGTTTTACTCTATTTTATTATTGTTACATTTACATTATTTTATTTTATTTTTTATTATTTTACTCTATTTATTATTGTCATTATTACATTTATTATTTTACTATATTATTATTGGAAGGATATTTCCATAGAAGGTTAGAATAATAGTTTAATCAGAGTTGGACAGTCTTATCTTGAATAACAGTTTTATGTAAGTATTCGAAAACATTGAATCTACGGATGTCTTAATTAATGTATTTTTATTGGTATCTACTTTTATTTTGAAATTTATTGGTAGCTGCTGCATTTCCCACTCTTGGCTTATACTCGAGTCAATACGTGTCCCCGTTTTTCTGTGGTAAAATTAGGTGCCTATTATTTTTGGGTCGACTTATACTTGAGTATATATGGTAATTTTCCCCTTCTACTTCTCCTCTTGCCAAGCCAAGCCAAGCCACTCCACTGACCTCTTCCTAAGTGTGTTGCTTACCTGTTGAGCTGGAATGCACTGGTCTTGCCTAGGCCCTCTAGCTTCTCCATGCCTTCTAGTACCTGTGCAGTTTCCACCGTCTCTGGCGTAGGAGCCTGTGAGTCACTGTACGGCCCCAGGATGCTGACGGTGGTGGGAGACAGGTCCGTTAAGGGCTGTTGGCTGCCTTGCTGCTGGAGTCCGCTTTGCTGGCTGGAGTGATGACGCCGCTTCTGGTTCCGGTCCCAGCTGCAGGGAAAATAGGGGAAAGTGTCAGTGCTATAGCAGCAGCTTCCTATATAGGGATGCTCTCTGCAACATTAATTCATGACTTACTTAGTTGTTTCAAGGAACACAAACTCTTTTTTTCCTTAGCTGTTACAACAGCTGTGAGGACAGCATATTTCCCCAGAGTGTGAACTATTTCAACTACTAGGAAATTAAGATCTCCACCTGTATACTTGACAGGAAATGCTGTGCTGAAGTGAAATGATGACTAAACATTATTTCTGTGCTAAAATATCCCACGCTGCAATGAATGTGATACAGAGTCCTGTTTGGAAGGAAATATCATTGGTGACCTCTAGATATTAATAAAAAATGGAGTTCCTTTAGCCTCATGCACTCAGCTATGTTTCCCAGCAGGAAGGCACTCTGCGAAGGCATCAGGAGGTGGCTGTACTTTACCTTCCCTCCTTATCAGAGTCAGGGTGATCCTGGGCCAGGATAAAAGAGGGCAATGGGAGTAACCTGCTTTTTCTTTGGAACTTCCTGCTTAAGGAAGACCTCTTACAACAATTTTACACCTCTCTTTTATTGCCATGTAAATGCTTGAGAGGGGTCTCCCCAAGTATATTTATTATTACTAAACATTTTTTGTTGCTGCTGCTATTTGCTTGGATCTTTTTAATATTGGTTTCAGGGTGGTATAACATTACATTGTATGAAATATTTACCTATTCCTATACCTTAATTGTCTCTTAAAAAAAAACCTAGGCAAATCTGCATGCTACAGATTCATGTCAACAATGCCAGCCTCTTCCCATCTTGCCATCAGATCTCCTAGCCCTGTGACCCTGTGACCCTTCCTTCCAATCACAGGGCAAGAAGATCAATTGAGATTGAGACGAGGAAGAGATAAGTGGAATGTTTATGTTAGCTACAGACTTGCAAATGTTGTTACATATCTACATAACACTGCTGGGAGAGATCATCCGCAGTTTCGGAGTTTATGCCAATGACACCCAACTCTGCTACTCTTTTCCACCTAATTCCAAGTATGACATCCTGCCCCTAAACTGGTGTCTGTCATCAGTGACGGATTGGATGAGGGCTAATAAATTGAAGGTAAATCCAGACAAAACAGAGGTACTTCTGGTCAATCAGAAAGCGGATCAGGATGTGGGATTACAACATGTGCTGGACAGGATCACACTCCCCCTGAAGACACAGATTCGCAATCTGGGGGTGATTCTGGAACCCCAGGTGTCAGCGGTGGCCAGGAGCGCCTTTGAACAACTAAAACTTGTGCACTAGCTGAGCTCATACTTTGAGATGCCATTTCTGGCCATGGTAGTCCATGCCTTAGTTGCACCCTGTCTGGACTACAGCAACACTCTCTATGTGGGGCTGCCCTTGAAGATAGTTCTGAGGTTACTAACTGAAGCGCTGTACCACTCCCATGTTACAGCATCTCCACTGGCTGCCAGTCTGCTTTAGGCTAAATACAAAGTGCTGGTTATTACCGATAAAGCCCTAAAGGTACAGGTCCAGACTATCTGATAGCTGCCTGCCTTTGGAATTCCTTCCCCAAAGAAATAAAAATGACCCCCTCCCTCTTTTCTTTTCAAAAACTTTTGAAACCCTACCTATGCACCCTAATATATAGAGAGGAGGAGGACTAGAATACCTTAAAACAATCTTGTCTGGATTCTGGAAATCTATCCTGGCTCTGTTGTCAGCTGAAAATCACTCTATAATTTAATACATTTTAGTTGTCCAGATTTTATTATGTTGTGAATGTGTTTATTGTAGTATATTATGTTTATTTAAGTACTAGTTTGGGTCAGTTATTATAAGTTATCAATGTTGTTTTGCTTACTGTTTGATTTCGCTTATTTCTTGTTCTGTTTTATTATGACATTGAATGTTTCCCACTTTTTTTGGGAAATTGCCCTGAGTTCCCTGGGGAGATGATGATGATTAATATTATTGCAAATATTATTGCAAATAATCAAATGTACAAAAGCAAAATCTATGAATAAGGAGGGCTGCTATATATTGTTTCCTTTTTAAACTTTAGAAGCATGTGTATTTTCCACCTGTGCATCTGTAGTATGGGATTGTTTCTGAAACTCAGTAAATTTGATCTCATAACAAACAAAATATCACCAGAGAAATCCACTCTACGTAATGTCAATCTGAGGCTTTCGGCTGTGTCACGGATATCCATAAATTGATTTGGGGTAGAAGCTGATGATGGCTCATTCCCTGAAACCCTAGATCTCTCTTGCTTTCAAGTTTTCAACAGACTCCCTTGGGCTTGGTGTGCTATTTTTATTCAGTTTCCACTCCAGGGCAGGATATTAGAGACTGTCTGACAGATCTCTAGTATAGTGAGATCCAGGAATAAGAGCTTGACCATAACCTCTTTGAGACAAGATGGAAATCTCTTCATGTCAGCTGAAGAAACTCAAGGGGACCTGGTGGATTGGGTAAGGGGAGTAGTGATTAACTTTCTCTAGTGAGGCATTCACTACTCTCCTGACCCAATCCTCCAGTTCCCCTCGAGTTTCCTTCAGCCAACATAAAGAGATTCCCATCTTGTCTTAAAAGGTTATGGTTATGATACCACCATACTGAAGATCTGTCAGACAGTCTCTAATATCCTGTCCTAGATTCGGATCTGAATAAAAATAGCAAACCAAGCCCAAGGGAGTCTGTCTTTCTATCAGTTGAAGGAAACTCAAGGAGAAGTAGTGGATTAGGTAAGGGGAGTAGTCAATAACTTTCTATAGTGAGGCATTTACTACTCCCCTTACCTAATCCACTACTTTTCCTTGACCTTCCTTCAACAGATATAAAGAGATTGGGCTCAGTATGCAAGCGGTGATTCTCACTTCTATAAAAACCCTCTCCGATTCTCAGGTTGTGCAAATAGAAATGGACAAGAAGGAACCAAGACTATATCCACCAGACCTATATCAATTGCAGAAATAAAGTCACAGCAGATTTAAAAAAAAACTTTTATCTACATAGCAGTGTGCAAACTCTTCACAATGGGGTGCTGAGCGGTATATCAACTATTCCTCCAGGGCAGAAAGTAAAAGGTCCCTAACCGCTTGGGACAGATCTGTTGGAGGACACTGTTGGAGCAGTGAGGGTAGCAAAGATCTTTCTTCATTGCCACCATTTCCATTTCCAACTTTTCCTTGGAAATAATGCTCCAGTATGAAAAAAGGGTTGCTTCTGTTGACTGGATTCTTGAAAGAGATGACATGTCCTAAGGACAATTTTAAAGCAGCTGTAAAAAAAACATAAGAAGATGGCACGTCTCAAGGACAAGCTTTAAAGATATGCTTCAGTATTGGAGAGCAGGAAAAGAGGGTTGTTTTTGTTGCCTATCAGTTCTGGAAGAAGAAGATAACAAGTAAGAAAGATGACTTTTAAAGCTATGTCGGTACTTTCAGCGTGGGAGTACTTATCCTTCAAATAGTTTATTGTGCTTCTGTAACACACTGATGAGGAAAACAAAATAAATACAATCAATGTGCCTAGAAAGAATCTCTTGAAGAGAACTTGAACTATGATGGTTGAGTAAACCAAGCCATTAAGTGCTTATGTGGT
The DNA here is from genome assembly GCF_037176765.1 of Anolis sagrei. NCBI lineage: Eukaryota > Metazoa > Chordata > Lepidosauria > Squamata > Anolidae > Anolis > Anolis sagrei. Next base: position 197,622,225 of record NC_090022.1, read on the forward strand.
GTCTTGGGAAGACACAGATGGTGTCTTAAGGGAGAAAGCAGACTTTATAGAGAAAAAACATGTATAAAGAAACCTTCACTAGCAACGTTAGCTTATATTCCCTTCAGAAGCTCTCAATGCAGAACAAATGTGCACTCCACCAAGCAGAACTCTGATTCAGACATCAATTTTGCCTCTCTAGCACAAATCAAGCTTTATATCATATTTCTGTAAAAGTGCCCTTAGAACATAGGAAGCTGCTTTATCAATCTGGTTTTTCATTGTCTCAACTGATCAGCAGCAACTCCCGAGTCTCAGGACACATATGCACAAATATTTAAATTAGGCCTGATCTGGTGTGCTAGATGACGAATCAGTCCCAGTATGTGTTTGCATGAGGACTCCCCCAGCTTCTGTGGGGCAAAGGAAGTCCTCCCCACCGGGTGGCGCCAAACTCTGACTGTGATACCGAATCTACCTGTTTCCCATTGCTAGTCCTGACATCAGTCAGAGCAACTGGGCACTAAGGGAAGGGAGAGGAGGAATTTCCCCTTTCTCTCTCCTCTTGCTTCTTAGCACTCCCTGTTGTCTTGGCTGATGTCAGGCCAAGCAACGGGGAAGAGGCAGGCTCCATGTTGTGGCCAGAGACAATCATAAACCAGGGGAGTGGAGGGGGCTGCTGTCCCTTTTCCTTAGATCGCCCAAGACCAAGAAACACAGGATGCCATCCCCACTGGCCCCAAAGTTGGGGAGAAACTGAACTCTGAGCCAGAATTTGGTCTTTCCCCCAACTTTCGGTAACATGGGGCCAGGGTGCGTTATGGTGGCCTTGCCTCACATTACCATGGTTCAGCCTTGTGGGCATGTAGCCACCGCAGGGCTGATCCTCATCTACATTAATCTAAGTGGTAAGTGTAGATGTGCTATCTCTTCTGGCTCAGAGGGTTACATTGCCACTGTGGAATTCATGCAGGTTGACACTAGTTTAACTGCCATAATTCAGTGCTATGGAATCATGGAAGCTGTAGTTTAATAAGGCCTTTATCTTTTTCTGCCAAAAAGTTCCTCATCAAACTACAAATGCCAAGAGTCCTTGTGGCACTTTTTTTCGTGCCAGGAGTGACTTGAGAAACTGCAAGTCACTTCTGGTGTGAAAGAATTGGCTGTCTGCAAGGACGTTGCCCAGGGGACGCTCAGATAGAATCATAGAATCATAGAATCAAAGAGTTGGAAGAGACCTCTTGGGCCATCCAGTCCAACCCCCTGCCAAGGAGCAGGAATATTGCATTCAAATCACCCCTGACAAATGGCCATCCAGCCTCTGCTTAAAAGCTTCCAAAGAAGGAGCCTCCACCACACTCCGGGGCAGAGAGTTCCACTGCTGAACGGCTCTCACAGTCAGGAAGTTCTTCCTAATGTTCAGATGGAATCTCCTCTCTTGTAGTTTGAAGCCATTGTTCCGTGTCCTGGTCTCCAAGGAAGCAGAAAACAAGCTTGCTCCCTCCTCCCTGCGGCTTCCTCTCACATATTTATACATGGCTATCATATCTCCTCTCAGCCTTCTCTTCTTCAGGCTAAACATGCCCAGTTCCCTAAGCCGCTCCTCATGATGTTTTACCATGGTTGTGGGAGGCTTTTTCATGTCCCCACATGAGGAGCTGGAGTTGACAGAGGGAGCTCAACCCACTCTCCCCAGATTCAAACCACTGACCTCTCAGGCAGCAGTCCTGCCGGCACAAGGGTTTAACCCATCGTGCCACTGGGGCTCCTCTTGTGGCACTGAGTCACGGCAGTTAAAACTGTGGCAAACAGCATTAATTCTACAGTGTAGATGCATCCTGGGCATTCAACACAGGATCTTTTGCACATAATATCTGTGCTCTCTAAAGCTATGGACCAAACACCTTGAAAATGTCATGCCAGTCTACATCCTAAATTGAATACAGCAGAAATATAATGATCTAATTCAGGAATGATAATAATAAAAAGTTGGACTAAAACAAATATGAGTTGAGAAAAATGACCTATTTTTTTAAAAAGATCAAATATATATTTGCAATGTATAATTTAAAATTAAAATATTTTTACAGTTTAAAATAAATCCACATGAATGTTTGGATTATATATATGGATGCTACTAATCTGTACACAACTCATATGCACAAATCAGTATGCCCACTGGTGTTACACAAAACAAACAATCTCTTGTCAATGTGAAAATGCCAAAACCTTAGATGTTTCCAAATGCATTTGGAAAAGCTCAGCAGCTCACTGTTGTTAAGAAGCAGCTGTTAGGAAAAACATCAGGAGTCTGTTAAGGTAGTGTGAGGCAATGTGTAGCCTATGGATTTTACATAGCATAGACCAAGGTATTCAAAGTAGGGTGGAAAGATTTGCCCACAGGAAGAGAAAGAAGTGAACTGTGAAGAAATAACATGGTGCCTTTCTTTGATATTTACATAACATGCCATGTACATATTCCTATCCAGCGCTACACCTGGAAGGACATGTTCCATAATACAGAGCTGTTGGATTTAAGTGACTTGATTTATGAAGCCTGACCACTTCTGAAAGAATCGGTTTGTGCAATCAGGTATACTGCCAGCTCACAGGCAAACTGCTAGCTTTCAATGTACTGCCTTCACATCCCATAGTAACTTCCCTCATATTAGATGAATTGTGGAATGGTTCTTTTAGCCTCCTAAAATCTACTCACCAGAATTTGAGTATTATTCCCATAGCAACTAGAACAATAATGACAGAGATCGTAATGGTAACATACAGCTGAGGATCCACACCTGGAATACGTAAAGACAGGGAAAGTCAGTGAGAATGATGAACATGCAAGCTGTAAGTCTTATCTTGGATTGTCAGCTTTTCTGGCTGGGCGCTTTTGTGTGCCTTTAAAAAAGAAGTCGGATCTAGAAAGTGGAGCATTGCGGTTGTAGTGAAAGGAAAGGCCTCACCTGCCCAATTTCTGCTTAATCACTCAAATTCTTAAAGGCACACAGAAGCTCTGCTCTCTCAAAGAAGTTGGCACACCTTAGCTCAGTGGTTCTCAACCTGGGGTCCCCAGATGTTTTTGGCCTTCAGCTCCCAGAAATCCTAACAGCTGGTAAACTGGCTGGGATTTCTGGGAGTTGTAGGCCAAAAAACATCTAGGGACCCCAGGTTGAGAACCACTGCCTTAGCTGGTATCATGTTTGCAACATACACATTGTGTATTGTAAGTGTAACTGAACGTTAAGTAACATTTTTTGGTTCTGTCGGATGGAAGAATTTAGCATCCACTATGATTATCTCCCACAGGGATTAACCTGTTTGATCAATGGCCACTGCTTTCAATGGCCAGCCAGTTCTCTTGCTACAGCCACCTACAGGGAAAACAAGCATCCTGTGGATCCTATAGAGCAGTGTTTCTCAGACTTCCTAATGCAATGACCCCTCAATGCAGTTACTCATGTTGTGGTGACCCCACACCATAAAATTCTTTTCGTTGCTACTTTCATAACTGTAACGTTGCTACTGTTATGAATCATAATGTAAATATCTGATATGCAGGATGTATTTTCATTCATTGGACCAAACTTGGAACAAATACCCGATACACCCAAATTTGAATACTGGGTGGGGATTGAGTTTGTCATTTGGAAGTTGTAGTTGAAGGGATTTATAGTTAACCTGCAATCAAAGAGCCTTCTGAACTCCATCAATGATGGAATTGAACCAAATTTGGCACACAGAACTCCCATGACCAACAGAAAATACTGGAAGGGTTTGGTGGGTATTGATCTTTAATTTTGGAGTTGTAGTTCAACTACATTGAGGGAGCATTGTGGACCGAAACAATGATGGATCTGGACCAAACGTGGCACACATACTCATTATGCCCAAATGTGAACACTGGTAGAGTTTGGGGAAAATAGACCTTGACATTTGGGAGTTGTAGTTGCTGGGATTTATAGTTCACCTACAATCAAAGAGCACTCTGAACCCCATCAACTAGAGAATTGGGTCAAACTTCCCACACAGAACCCCCATGACCAACAGAAAATACTGTGTCTTCCGATGGTCTTTGGTGACCCCTTTGACAACCTGAGGGTCCCCACTCTCAGGTTGAGAAACACTGCTATAGAGATCCAGGAGGCTGACATCTTCTTCTTGTTACCTGTTAAGTTATAGCCAGCTGGTTGCGTGGCTGCTTTTCATTGTTCGCCTCCCCCTCCACCACTACCACTACTATCTTGGTCCCATAATGGCTGATGGTAACACTGCCCAGGCAGAAAGCCGGTTGATAGATATATGGGGTAGGGTAAAGAGAGGTCACATAGCTACATTTAGCAGAAACTTGGGATCCACCAGAGCAATGAAGGATCTTGGTCCCATCTGTTCTTGGGCATAGAAGGAAGTGGGTGAACATTACCCTCTCCTCGAGGTCCAAAGAGGAAGGGCCGTAGTGTGGCTGGAGTCTGGCGCAGGTTGAGCCCTTCATTGTGTAACAGTGAATGGGAATTGGGTTGTGCTGTCGCCATCCCACTTGATGAGACAAAGGTATAATCCAGGGGCGGTAAGCCTGGGTTGGCAGAGTTGGCATCACCTCCATCCTCAACTGATATTGTGGGCCCCCAAACTATGGCCCAGGGGTACTGTGAGGAAGACAGCCCATCCTCAAAGCCCGACGGGGTGGCAGGCCGGCTTCCCTGGGCCTGGCGCCTCAGCCGCGCTGCACTGCGCAGGCCAGCTCCCCTGGAAGCCAGGGCCCGCTGGCGCTGCAAGAGGGAGAGGGAGCCTTTCTCCGGAGCAAAGTTCTTGTCCCGGAGGCAAACGGATCTGAGAGCTGAGGGATTGCGATGGCTGCAAAGTGGCCGTGCTTGTGCCAGCGTGTCCCGGGTGCGAAGAGACCAAGCGCTGCATGATGGAGCTGCTGAAGCGAGAAGTAGCAATAGCCAGAGCCGAAGTAAACGGTAGCAGGAGATGACATGGAGCCTTGTGTTGCTGCAGAGGAGAGGGAAAGGGAGAGGGAGGGGAGTGGGCATGAGAGTTGGGTTAGTACTCCGGAGACCATGCCCTATAAGATTCCCTGCTCTCAGGCTATGGTGGTTTGGTTTCCATTTGAGGGAAGAGGAGAAGGCAGGGGGAAAGCCATCAGGAGGTTCCCCTCCTTAAGTCTTGTGGGAAGCTTCTCTCATGTTCCTGCATGGGAAGCTGGAGCTGACAGATGGGAGCTCACCCCACTCCCTGGATTCAAACCACCAACCTTTTGGTCAGCAGTCCTGCTGGTACAACGGTTTAACCCATTGCACCACCAGGGGTGCCATGGTGTCTGGTGGTGCCATCTGCAACCACTGAGTAAACAGGATTGCCTGAATGGATGTGTTCTGCAGCCTTCCTTCCCAGATCCAGCAATCTCCCACTTCCCATTTTTTGGTAGTCTCCCTCCATCCATCATGCCTGTGAGTGAGAGTGGGTCCATTGTAACCCAATGGTGGTGCTTAAACAATTTCCCATGCCTCAGTTAGTGAAATTCCCAACAGGACCCTGTCTAAATCTAGCTAAAAAGCAGGTCATACTTTCCAAGGTTATTAGCCCAATCCAGTCCTAATCAATTAAACCAGTCCACCCAAACCTTTCCAGTAACTTTCTTCACTGATGCCTCCCCTCATCACTCAGCTACCTGTGCTTCTTTTGCATACTGCAGTTACTAGATTGGCACTGTGTTTTGCAATAGGAGCAGCCATGAATTTCTCTTTAAAGAAAACATCCCCAGGCAACTACTTGGTCCTAGCATTACCCTGTTTGTATCATACTTTCTAAAGTACATGTGAGCCTACCTGGCACTGGTCTCCATCTCTAGAGGCAACAGTTTCTCCATTCAGCAGTAAATCCGTCTCATATTCTTCACTAAAGAAGGAAATAATAAAAAAGAATGGGGAAATGTAGATTGCATGTTACCCAAATGATTTCCAAATTCCTGATGTATGAATACCCAGTGACCACCAACTTCTAAACCATTCCAGTGGGTCCTTTCAGTTTCCACGAACATGCCGTGTTATGAATACAAGCAGATTGTGCAGAAAATATAAAGGAAATCCCATCCTGGGCTGCTTGTTGCCCAACATTCACAGCAGAACGAGGGTCCGGGGAGGGAGAATGTATATACAAAGGCGCTCTCTATTAGCAGGAGCACGTATGCAGCCCCTCCTGGGACTGAGAGCGAAGTCTGGCGCCTCTGATTTCTTATCACTTAAAACAAGTTAACAGAATCTTAATTCCAACATTTATTTATAGCACAGAGCATGTAATCCATTTAATATGAAGAACCATTTTAATTGTGTGTGAAGACAAGAAACAGAACATGAATAAAATTAGAATGATAAACACACGAGATACCTAAAGGGAATGAATCAGCGAGGAAAAACCCAAGTCTGCTTAAGAGTTTAGCGAGGGGAAATTGTGTCCATGAAATATTTAGTATTTACTTTCCAGTGGGCTCAAGCTACTTTCGCATATTACCCTTTTGCTCTTTTCTGCCCCTTCCTCTCCCCTCTCACACAGGCAAAATAAATCTTGATTCAAAACACAGTTTTTAAAGAAAAAGCAGCAGCCAGCAGCAAATGGGCACTTACGCTACTTCTCTGGGCTTTTATATGTTTGTACAGACAAGCTTTTGGTTGTGTAGCTCAGTTTTAGACTCCCTCTGCCCACCCTCAGTCTCCTTTCTCAGATACTCAGTTCTAGTGTGTTCCAGCTTCTGTGTCTTCAACAATGACCTCATCACACTAGAGAATGAATCCACTTTAAATCCAGTTTCTGCCTCTTGCAGAATTCTGGGCTTTGTAGTTTAGTGAGACTGTTAAAAGCCTCTTCCCAAAACTACAAACCCCAAAATTCTGCAGGAGGCAGAAACCAGATTTAAAGTGGATTCTTTCTCTAGTGTAATTGAAGGAGGTTTGAGAAAATGAGACAAAAGAGAGTTCCTGAGGTCTGCAAAGGTACGGTTTATTTTCAGTTGGCGCCAACCAGATATGGATCCTGCTGGTATTCCAGGAAGACAGTGAACAAAGGAATTGCCTTGGTTCATATACCCTTTATAATAATATGCATATATCATACAAGCATCATAATGTGCGTCACAAAATTTCATTTTACATTGTTTCCAACAGCATATTTTTAACTCCAATACCTTTAATCTTCCATCAAGCACCTTTAGCTAAAGAGTTGCTCCTAGAGGACCACCCTGTACCCCACCGAGCCAGAGTGTCTACCACCGGCTACTGATAGCAAGAACTTCCATCCATCTTGAGATAAGTCCCTCCTGAAGAAGCCTCTTGATGGCAAGGCTACATCATTAATCTTACAATAAGCCTTGCTTGGTACAGTATGGAAGGGTCTCTTGATATTTGCTAGAAGCCTAAGACATTTATTTCCTATACCCTGGCCTCTTTCTGGCCTCTTTGTGGTATCTAATTTACAGTTTTTAGGAAGAGCATCTCCTCCCAAGTGAATATTCATGCATACATATCCCTTTGTGATTTCATATATATTTTCTAATTCCTATATTTGATATTTTCCAATATGTGTATTAAGTATTTTCATCATGCCTTCATCATGATGAAGCCCTCAATATTAAGGCGGGTCTACAGGCTGAGAGGTCCCAGGTCTGACAGCCAGTCATGCAGTCCATCCAAGAACTGGAAATAATGTCCAGTTCAGCTGTGCCCTCCAAAATGAGCCCTACCAAATCCTAGGTTTGCTCCTGTTTGTGCTGGAGTCTGGCAGCTAGTCCTCGGTGTGTGGCTGAAACCAGCCTTCCAGCCAACTAATTTGGAAGGGAAATCCAATGTGCTAACATTTTCCTGTCTTGTTCACTAGAGCTGCCAGACAGACCTCTGCTTTGAGGGAAAGTGTTGCTGCTCAACTCTCTTCTTGGTGAGAGTCTTCTTCCCCTGATTTCTTTTGTGTGTACGCCTGCCTACACCTGATCAGAGAGCAGAGGGAAGAAGAGATAAATGGGCAGATAAAAAAAGTAACTGGAACAGATGGCTGCAAAATGTAAAGAGTAAATTTCTGTCTTAGAAAATAAATTCACTCCTCATTCTATATGCTGGTAAATCTGATGTGCATTTTTACTACCTGTTAAATCGCTTTTTTATTGCAATCTTATTACTTTAATCTCTTGAACATTGTTCTCATGGAACATGATTCAGTTGTGATTAGACACTTTATCTTGTATTTAAATTCAGATCCAGATCCCTTGCAAACACACATTTGAGTCTCTGCAAAGAGCCACAGGGATGGGACAGGGGAAGAGATGGACACCGTTTTCCTTGTTTTGTAAAAGGCTGTTCTGGTGTCACACAGTGACTAATGTGGCCCTGAGAGGATTGCTTTTTCTGAGCAGATCCTTTGATTCTGAAGAGAATAATGCAATAATAAGGACATATGTGGAAAATTAATCATAGAATGTGAGGAAAGATGAGGTTATCTAGCAATTTGATTTCCAGCACAGTGATGATCTGCATCCATTTGCAGAACAAGAGCGGCACAACCTTGGCTAAGCTTCAGGGTGGGGTGAGGAGTAGGGGAGAGAGTTATATAGCTGTGCATTTTTTCTAATGTTTTGCACTATCATTCATTCCACAACTTCAGTGGTTAATATAGTCTAATATATTCCTAAGGAGAAAACTGATTTCTGGCAGGAGGTTCCTTCATATATCCCAATTTTGCCTCATTCCAGCTGTTGCGTCAGCTCCACTGGCTACCAGTCTGCTACCAAGCACAATTCAAAGTGCTGGCTTTAGCCTATAAAGCCTTAAACCAGTGGTTCTCAACCTGTGGGTCCCCAGGTGGTTTGGCCTTCAACTCCCAGAAATCCTAACAGCTGATAAACTGGCTGTGATTTCTGGGAGTTGTAGGCTAAAACACCTGGGGACCCACAGGGTGAGAACCACTGCCCTAAATGGTTCTGGCCCAGATTACCTGTCCAAACATATCTCCCTCTATGATCCACCTTGGAAGCTAAGATTGTCAAGGGAGGCCCTGCTCTCGGTCCCACCCCCCTCGCAAGCGCGAGTGGTGGGGACGAGAGACAGGGCCTTCTCAATGGTGGCCCCTCATCTATGGAACTCCCTCCCCAGTGAAATTAAACCGGGCCTCTCCCTCCTGGCCTTCAGAAAAAAACTAAAAACTTGGCTCTGGGATCAGGCTTTTGGTCAATAATGGGACCGAGGCAATAAGAGATTGTAAATTGATTTTAATGACAACCTGGACTAGCCTTGGAATATGACCTGGTCTGTGTGATTTTAATTGTTGTTTTAATGTTATGTTTTAATTGGATGGTTTTAATGTTTTGTTTATCCATTGATGTATGTATACATGTGGCATTGAATTGTTGCCTTTGTAAGGCCTCCTTGAGTCCCCTTTGGGGTTGAGAAAGGCGGGATACAAGTATGGTAAATAAATAAATAAATAAATAAATCTGCAAATGCTCTAAACTAGATGGGATCAAACAAAGTCACTGCCCAAGTTCCACCCCCAAATGGAAGGAAAAAAGAAGAGGGGCTGATCAAGGGCAAGATGCATGGTATCCTTGAAGTGACTGGCTTGACCTTGAAGGAGCTGGGGGTGACCACGGCCAGCCAACAGGGAGCTCTGGCATGGGCTGGTCCATGAGGTCACGAGGAGTCGGAAATGACTGAACAAATAAACAACAGCAATGCCTGACTAAAGTTGCATGTCTATAGAATTTTGATCCTGCTCTTCAACCAATCCATAACTAATGTCTGCTGGTCAGATGCAACCCTCCAAGGCCTTTTAACCGCCCCCCAAACCTTAGACTTTGGGTCGCCCGAAGTCTGAAATGACTTGAAGGCATACAACAACAACAATCCTAATTAATTTGACTATTTCACCATCCAAAAGCAGGCCCACACTTGACACTGAACTACTGGTAAGTTTATATTAGTTAAAACTGTTCTTTATTTCAAATATTGTATTGTTTTTCGTATTTTTGGCACAACAAATAAAATATGTGCAGTGTACATAAGAATTCCTTTCTGGTTTTTCTCTCTCTTCAAACTATGGTTTGCTCCCTCCAAAACAGTCTCGGGGACTGTAAACTGGCCCTCTGTTTCAAAAGTTTGAGGACTCCTGCTTTATACAGTCCATCATGAGTGTAATCCTTTACAAAGAATTTTTGAAAAACAAGTTATTTTGCAAAAATCAGTTGGCAATCCTTGTCCTCAGGTTCACAATCTAAAGGACTAGAGAGAAACATAATGAGACTGGAAATCAGAAGGAAGAAAAAAGGATTTGTGGTTGATTCAGGTCTCCCCATGGATCATACATCATATTCCGCTTCTGGGATTGCTGGTTCTTTGTTGGCTTCTCCTTCATTGCTTTACCTTTCTTCTCATTCTGTTTTCTGTTCATAAGATCAAGCTTCATCATCTTCTCCATCTTCTATTCCTAAGGAAAAGACCACTCCTTAAAACTCCTTCTAGTGGCAGTTTGAGGAAGGAGAGGCCAGTCTGGGCTCTTCCACACAGTCTTATAACCCAGAATATCAAGGCAGAAAATCCCACAACAGGGGTCCTCAAACTATGGCCTGAGGGCTGGATACGGCCCTCCAAGGTCATCTATCTGGCCCTCACTCAGGGTCAACCTAAGTCTGAAATGATTTGAAAGCAGACAACAATAACAACAATCCTATCTGATCAGCCAAAAACAGGTCCACACTTCCCATTGAAATACTAATGAGTTTATATTTATTAAAATTGTTCTTCATTTTAATTATTGTATTGTTTTTAAGTGTTTTTTGCACTACAAATAAGATCTGTGCACTGTGCATAGGAATTCATTCATGGTTTTTTTTTCCAAATTATAATCTGGCCCTCCTACAGTTTTGAGGGATTTTGACCTGTCCCTCTGTTTAAAACGTTTGAGGACCCCTGTCCCATAGTATCTGCTTTGAACTGGCATCTCTGAGTCCACACTAACATATATACCAGTCTTCATTGCTATGATACTTCATCTTGTCGATGGGAAGCTTCCCACCAGAGTGGAAATCATCTATCTGACAGATGGCAAGTTATTTAACCTCAGCAGACTGAAAGCCAAAACCAAGGTTACAACAACATCTGTTATGGAATTCCAATATGCTGATGACAACATCATTTGTGCGCATTCAGAAGAAGAACTACAAGCCACTCTAAACACATTTGCAGAAGCATACAAGAAGCTTGGCCTGTCATGGAACATCGAGAAAATCGAAGTGCTGTTCCAGCAGTCACCAGCCAATCCCTCTCCAATGACAGAAATACAGCATAATGGTGTAACATTAGAAAATGTTGACCATTTCCGTTACCTTGGCAGCCACCCCTCCACCAAAGTCAACATTGACACTGAAATACAACACCACTTTTGCTCTGCGAGTGCAGCATTTTTCCAAATGAAGCACAGAGTGTTTGAGGATCGGGACATCAGTAGGGAGACCATGGTGCTTATGTATAAAGCTACTGTCCTCCCAACCCTGCTATACGCCTGCGAGACCTGGACTATCTACAGACATCACATGCAACTCCTAGAACGATTCAGAATGGGGGATGCCTGGCTTGAGAGCAGTATGTGTGAAAAAGATCTTGGGAGTCCTCGTGGACGACAAGTTAAACATGAGCCAACAATGTGATGTGGCGGCAAAAAAAGCCAATGGGATTTTGGCCTGCATCAATAGGAGCATAGTGTCTAGATCTAGGGAAGTAATGGTACCCCTCTATTCTGCTTTGGTTAGACCACACCTGGAATATTGTGTCCAATTCTGGGCACCACAATTCACGAGAGATATTGACAAGCTGGAATGTGTCCAGAGGAGAGCGACTAAAATGATAAAGGGTCTGGAGAACAAGCCCTATGAGGAGCAGCTTAAGGAGCTGGGCATGCTTAGCCTGAAGAAGAGAAGGATGAGAGGAGATATGATAGCCATGTATAAATATGTGAGAGGAAGCCACAGGGAGGAGGGAGCAAGCTTGTTTTCTGCTTCCCTGGAGACTAGGACACGGAACAATGGCTTCAAACTACAAGAAAGGAGATTCCATCTGAACATGAGGAAGAACTTCCTGACTGTGAGAGCTGTTCAGCAGTGGAACTCTCTGCCCCGGAGTGTGGTGGAGGCTCCTTCTTTGGAAGCTTTTAAACAGAGGCTGGATGGGCATCTGTCAGGGGTGATATGAATGCAATATTCCTGCTTCTTGGCAGGGGGTTGGACTGGATGGACCATGAGGTCTCTTCCAACTCTTTGATTCTATGATTCTATCAGCGTTGTCTCCAAAACATCCTGCAAATCTCTTGGGAAGACAAGCGGACAAACGTCAGCATGCTGGAAGAATAAAAGACCATCAGCACTGACGCAATGGTCCTCCGCCATCAACTCTGCTGGACCAGCCATTTTGTCCGGATGCCCGACTACTGTCTCCCAAAACAGTTGTTCTATTCTGAACTCAAGAATGGAAAACGGAATGTTGGTGGGCAGCAAAAGAGATTCAAAGATGGGCTCAAAGCCAACCTTAAAAACTCTGGCATAGACACTGAGAACTGGGAAGCCCTGGCCCTTGAGCGCTCCAGCTGGAGGTCAGCTGTGACCAGCAGTGCTGCAGAATTTGAAGAGCCACAAATGGAGGGCGAAAGAGAGAAACATGCCAAGAGGAAGGCGCTTCAAGCCAACACCTACCGGGACCGCCTTCCACCTGGAAACCAATGTCTTCACTGCGGGAGAAGATGCAGGTCAAGAACAGGGCTCCACAGTCACCTACGTGCCCATCGCCAGTATACCGATCTTGGAAGACAATCCTACTCGGACAATGAGGGATAGCCCCTAAGAATATATATCAGTTCAAATTAGATAATGTGGGATTTTATTCAGCTGTGTGGAAGGGGCCTGAGATAGTGACACCCTATCAAATTAAGTCTCTTCTTTTCCAGCCTCCCATGGGTCCATTTGCAGCTAGAGGCAACAACTTTCTTTGACTCACTCTTTCTTCTCTTCCTTCCAGTCTCTCTCTCTCTCACACACACACACACATACACACATTGACACAAAGACAAGCACCTCTGGCACAGCACAAGTCAATGAAGTGGCTCAGAGTCAAGGAAGCTTACAATGCAGTGCCATCACATGGCGTGTTTTGCACTACTGAGGACGGATCCCTGCCCAGAGAAGCTTCCAATGTGAAAATGCACTTCAAGCACTTGAAATGTGTTATATAAAAGACAATTATTCTTATTGGAACAAAATGTCCACTCGCAGATGCCTGCCAATAATCCTGTGACTTCCCTTCCCCAAGTACCGGGTTTCTGCTCCCTTCCTGCTCACCTATTTTCCATTGCTTTTAATGCAGGTTGTCTTTCCCAGGGTTTAGCTTTAAAATGACCACTGCGAGGGTAATTGCGAATTGCAGTATTACATGGTTAAAGTAACTATAATTGCCATTGCCCATTACATTACATCAGTGAGCATTTCTTTCACTCAATATTTAAACATCTCCACTCACTCCTCCTTTCTCTAGGCACATCAGGCTCAGTATGTTTCGCCTTCCCCCACACAAGTGGGCTTCAGACAATTTTATCTTCCCCACTGCTCAAATCTGACCCCCTCCCTCCCTTCCCCAGCCGCTGCCTTTCAGCTTCCTCCCAAATTCAGCTTCAAACTCCTATTATATTTTGGACAGGATTTATTCTGAAAAGGATTTTATTTTTAGTGTTGTACTTATGTTAGTACTCAGAGCCAGTGACGATATTCTGTACCTACACAGCGTGCGGGGAGCTCTTGTGTGTGTGTGAGAGAGAGAGAGTGTGTGTGTACATGAATGTGTGTGTGTGTGAGAGAAGGCAGATCAGCTGCAGGAGGTAGCCCATTTATTACTTCTTTTTTTAAAAAAAAAAAACCCTAAGAGACGTTTGCCTTCTGCTTGGAGAGGGGCAGCTAATGATTCCTCTCTGTCCATGTGCAAGAACATTCCCGGGCTAGTGTTCTTTTCCACCCCAGTGAACCTCCATCTTCAGCATACATACAAATACAGCTGTGTGTACATGCACACAGCCATATGTGCTCATTACTGTTTGTACAAAAGGGACCGGATTGAGCTGAATAAATAGACAGGAATTGTGTAATGTTTTTTATATATACTAGCCGTCCCCTGCCACACATTGCTGTGGCCCAGTCTGTGAATATGTGTTTTGTGTATGTATGTATATGTAATTGTGTATATATGTGGTTTTGCACATGCGTTGTAAGGGATGTTTTATTTTTTGGCTTTTAAGGCCCTTCCGCTGTGTTTTTCAGTGTTTTTATAAGTGATGGTCACTCGTTGGCCTGATAGGTGTCTTGTGTCCAAATTTGGTGTCAATTTGTCCAGTGGTTTTTGAGTTATGTTAATCCCACAAACAAACACACACACACACATGAGAACATATTTCATGTTTGCTTAAGAATAACACCCCGAGAACCCACTACTTTGAATGGAGTAGTGCTCATACAGTACTAAACTTTAACACACGTGTACACACATGGTGGCGCAGTGGGTCAAACTGCTGAGCTGCTGAACTTGCTGGCTGAAAGATCGGTAGTTTGAATCTGGGGAGCAGGGTGAGCTCCCATAGTTAGCCCCAGCTTCTGCCAACCTAACTGTTCGAAAACATGCAAATGTGAGTAGATCAATAGGTACCGCTCCAGCAGGAAGGTAACGGTGCTCCGTGCAGTCATGCCGGCCGCATGACCTTGGAGGTGTCTATGGACAATACCGGCTCTTTGGCTTAGAAATGGAGATGAGCACCAACCCCCAAATTTGGACATGACTGCACTTAATGTCAGGGGAAAACCTAACCTTAACAATCATTGAAAGATATAAAAAGTAAAGCTTTTCCATCATTGTCATCAATAATAGGAATAGATATTGGAGCCCCTGGAGGCACAATGGGTTAAACCCTTGTGTCGGCAGGACTGAAGACCAACAGGTGGGAGGTTCAGATGAGTTCCCTCTGTCAGCTCCAGCACCCCATGTGGGGACATGAGAGAAGCCTCCCACAAGGATGGTAAAACGTCAAACATCCAGGCATCCCCTGGCCAATATCTTTGCAGACAGCGCTTCATACACTCACGCTGGCTTGTTTGCTGCTGCCCTGGAGACTAGGAAGTGGAACAATGTCTTCAAACTACAGGAAAGGAGATTCCACCTGAACATTAGGAAGAACTTTTTCACTGTAAAGAGAGCTGTTCAGCAGTGGAACTCTCTGCCCCAGAGTGTGATGGAGGCTCATCCTTTGGAGGCTTTTAAGCAGGGGCTGGATGGCCATCTGTCGGGGGTGCTCTGAATGCGATTTTCTTGCTTCTTGGCAAGGGGTTGGACTGGATGGCCCACGAGGTCTCTTCCAGGTTTATGATTCTATAATTCTACATACCTCATCACACTAGCCCACAAGGTCTCTTCCAATGCTATGATTCTATGAGATGTCTATGGACGCCGGCTCTTGGGCTTAGAAATGGAGATGAGTCCCACCCCCCTCCCCAGACTTAATGTCAAGAGGAAACCTTTATGTTTTACACACAAAAATAAAACTTTAATGGCCAAGGACAGAACATGCTGGGTAGGAGAGAGATGTGCTACTTGTTCCAACTGAGATCTGCTGTCATATTCCATAAAATACTCTGGCTGCAATAAAAATGCCACTTGAGAGCATTGACCGTATCAATATACGTGGTCTTTTCTACAGCTCAAGCAGAGGAGGCAGGTCACCGCATCCTGAATACAGGGCACTTGGAACCAAAAGTGTGGTCCAGGTCCAGCCCTGGTGGCCTCAGACATGCACCTAAAAAGATATCACACATACCGTGATCCTCACAAAATGGGAAGAAAACAGAAGACAAGGAAAGAAGGTAAAAGACAAAGCGAAGGAATGGACTAGCGGGAGCAAATAGATTCATGTAAACATTGACTTTAATGACATTAAAGTTGGATGTGAAGGTGTGTGTTGGGGAGGATTGGAAGGGCTTCCCCGCAATGCTGGGCTTTGAACTAGAATTTGAAAGAAGAAAGCGAGCAAATATTGGCTTACTTAATTCCCTCTGAATTAATGTCCTACAAGATTTTGATGGTTTAATAGCATCTAAGATTTTTCACAAACACTGCAAAATCAGAGAGGTAGAAAAATCATAGTCCTTCAATAATTAGTATGTTATTTTTATATTGAACACACACACACATATTTATAAATACATACATAACATGTCTAGGGCAGCTGGAACCTCACTGTGAAATTCCATAATTCATTCTTCCTGCTTTAGATCTTCAGTTCTTACAGGCTTCTAATTAAACCCAACTTTCCTTCTGCCACTTTCCTTAATTGAACTTCTTTACCTGCTACTTTGATTCACAGCTTTCTCCATGTGAGTGCCCTTCAAATGTGATGGACTAGAAGTTGGATCTGGCCATGGTGGTCCACATCTTAGTTACCTCCAGATTGGATTATTGCAATGCGCTCTACGTGGGGCTGTCCTTGAAGACAGCCCGGAAATTTCAATTGGTCCAACGGGCGGCAGCCAGATTACTAACTGGAGCGAATTACAGGGAGCAGTCAACCCTCCTGTTTAAGGAGCTCCACTGGCTGCCATTCATCTTCCAGTCCCAATTCAAGGTGCAGGTTCTTATTTACAAAGCCCTGAATGGTTTGGGACCCGCCTACCTGCGTGACCAAATTTCCGTTTACGAACCTACATGTCATATGTTCTGCAATTGATGGTAGTGGTGATGGAAGGGTTAATGTGAGTATTCTAGAGGGTTTGGTAATCTGTAAGTGGGAGTTCATGGATGAAAGCAATTAGGGGTGGAGGTGTGCAGGAGATGGGTTGCAGCTGGGTGTTACTGGATTTAAGGAGCTAACCTTGAGACTGATCTTTGGGAGAAAAGTATCTGTTGTATTTTGGTGGTGGATGCTGCTGGTTTTTCCCCCAAGTCTGTTGGATTTTTTGGTATCCTAACCTATCTCCTGTAATCTTGGAATCCTGGAACCTTGAACCTTTGGACTGGCTTTTGACTACGGTGTAGACTATTGATCTCTGGACTTTGTTTATTGAATTTTCGGCATTTGACCACTGGACTGGACCTTTTTGACTATGGAGTTGTTTTTGCTATCAGTTTTTATTTATTCTGTGGCTGGGTGCTATATGTTTTATGTT
Source organism: Anolis sagrei (assembly GCF_037176765.1). NCBI lineage: Eukaryota > Metazoa > Chordata > Lepidosauria > Squamata > Anolidae > Anolis > Anolis sagrei. The sequence continues at coordinate 197,639,428 of NC_090022.1, forward strand.
TTGGTCTATTAAAACAGCCAGCAAGTAAGTGCTGTTTTAATTAAACTGTTTGATAAAACTGGGAGTTTGGTTAATCTCTACCTAAATAAGATAGAGCCCTGGCAACGTGTCACTACACGATCTCTTCGATCTTCCCTTCTCTAGCTCCCGCCTCCATCGCAAGTGCGACTTGTGGGGACAAGGGAGAGTTCCTTCTCTGTGGTGGCCCCCCAGCTCTGGAACTCACTCTCCAGAGATATTAGACAAACCCAAACCCAGGCAGTCTTCAGGAAGAGCTTGAAAACTTGGCTGTTCCAGTGTGCCTTCAATGAATGAATAATAATTCCCTGACCTGACGAAGTCCTGCAAGTGCCCTCACAAACACTTTATTTTACCTGCTAGTGCAACCAAATTCTACTTATCTCCTGGATCCCCTGTCCAGATACATTAAACTGTTGTCTCACCCAGTATTTTAATTTTTAATCTATTGGAACTGGCCCTGCCCACTGAGATTGAGTTCCTTGACTTAAATGTGCGACTTTATATTGTTGATGTATTATTTATAATGGTTTTGTATTGTATTTTTATTTCTTTATATTTATGCTGTGTTTTGCTGTATATTGATGTATTGCATTGTTGGGCTTGGCCTCATGTAAGTCGCCCCGAGTCCCCTTGGGGAGATGGTGGCAGGGTACAAATAAAGATGATTATAGTTGTTATTATTGTTATTATTATTATTATTATTATTATTAGAACTTCCATCATCCCAAGGCAGCATGGCCAATGACCAGACTGGCTAGGTTAACTGAGGCACATCTAGAGGGTACTCACTAAGTAGAAAATGTTCTGGCAGCACTTCAACAGCCATTCACATTCATGTGTAATGTACCATTAAATACTAGTTTACATGTGAGAAATGATTCACCACAAACACTTCAAACCAGTTTGCATCATGTATTAAATACATTTTTTTGCCCCCACAGATGGAGTTTACATTTTCACTCGTGACTGATTAGGAGTTTAGTCACCAGGTGACGTACCTATACCTGTGCTCATGGGCAAAGACACTGAAGTCATAGATCATAGGGATGGAAGGGAATGAAAGGGTAATTCTGTCCAACCCCTGGCTCTCATTTATTTTCATTGCAAACCTCTTATCGCTCTGGCTATACAAACCTAAAGGCATTTGCCATTAGTTTGATGCCTCCATATTAATCATAAAGCCTTCCCTCTGGATTCACCTTTTTACTTTTCCAAAGAATACCTGCACCTTCCAGTTGTTACTGATCTTAGTTTTCATCTGCCCTATGAGCTTGATGGCTTAGCTGTCCAAGAAGAGCAGATGTCATGGGACCCTTTCTTACTATATAGTTATAGCAGTTTCATTCCATTTAAACATATATGATTGCATCCTATGAAATACTGGAATTTGCAATGTAGTCATTTAGAAGTCTCTGCCAGAGAGCTCATCTGGTACCTCTCCAAATTATAAATCTCAGAATCCCATAGGATGCTGCCAAGGCAGTTAAAGTGGAATCATACGATGAGAATTCTAGTACAGCACATCTGGAAGACACAACCTCAGGGAAGGCAGTTTTTTCCCCTATCAGGAGCAACTTGAGGAACTGCAAGTCGCTTCTGATGTGAGAGAATTGACGCCCGGATGTTTGATGTTTCACCATCCTCATGGGAGGATCTCTCATGTCCCTGAATAGGGAGCTGGAGCTGACAGAGGGAGTTCAACCCACTCTCCCCGGATTCAAACGACTGACCTGTTGATCAGCAATCCTGCCAGCACAAGGGCTTAACCCATTGCGCCACTGGGGGCTCAGGAAAGACAGTGCAAAGTAGTTTATCAGCTGGAACAGAAGTTCATATGAAGAAAGTGGCAAAAAAATTGGTTTAATAGGCAGATTGGAAGAACAAGAATTTTAAAGAAGACTTATAAAATCCCAATGAAGCAGCTGGATTCAAGATGAAATAATGTTCAACAATGTACAGTATATTCACAGAGACAAAAGGAAAGTCCAAGCATGCATAATACATATTGTTGGAATATGAACTGTGAGAAGCATGAATCAGGGGAAGCTAGGTCTTGTTATGTAAGAAATGGAATGCATAAACATTACAATACTTGAGGTGAGTGGGCTATTTTGAGAAATAGAAATCTCCATAACCTTTTGGGAAATTGCATTCATAACCTTTTGAGAAATCAGGAATCCCCTGTGAAAGGAATCTAGGAGTCTTAGCAGCCTACAAGATGAACATGAGTCAAGAATGCGATGCAGCAGCTTAAAAAGCCAATACAATTCTAGGACGGTTTTAAATGGTGTATTTTAATATTTTGATAAATGTTTTTTTAATGTTTATGTATTGTATGTGAATCTGTGTCCCGGCATTGAATATTTGCCATGTATATACTGTGCTTCGCCCTGAGTTCCCTTCAGGGTGAGAAGGGTGGAATATAAATGTTTTAAATAAATAAATAAATAAATGAGAAGAGTTAAAACTTACTTGATTCAATCTTCTCCTTAGTGGTAAATATCCACTAGTGTACATGTAAGACAATTAGGTTTCTCGGCTGTTAAACCAATATACCTAGATATCTTTGAACTGTTAGGGACAAATATATGCCAATACACACATAGCAGAGTTTCAGAAGTGTTCTTTCAGTTTCCCAAAAACATCTACTTTCCCTTAAAACATCTTGGTTTAAATCATCCTCCCTAAAGACAAAAAAAAGTAGTCTTGTTAAAATAACATAGTTGATTTACTCACAAACTTCATGTATTCAGCATACAGGTATATTTCTTATCAATCCAGTTACAGATAGGGTTTGAAGTAGTTTCTCAATGCAGATAACACTGCACATCTTTTTCAGAATTTTAACAATCCAAAGTCCAAAGCATCTCTGTTCTGAGAGTCTAATAGAGTCAAAAGTCTAGCATCCTGTTTCTAGTGACTTCTAAAAGCATACTGGCTCTAAAATGGAGTTTGAGTCCTGAACAGGCCCAGATCTGGTCACATGGTCTGCAGTTCCTCCCACAACATAGAGTTAAGGAAATCTGCATATCAATACATACATTTACAATATAGTAAGCAATCTGAACTATATACATAACTAATTACTAGTATAGGAGGCTTGTAGAAGGTTGCTATTTCCAACAGACTAAAGTGTAAATACTGCGACTTTAAAAAATTTTTTTATTCAAAAACAAAAAACAGGATTTGTGAACTAAAAATAATATGAATAATAGATGAATATATTCCATATTCTAATACTCAAAAGATTGAAGATAACTGAGGGTTAATACTTCTAAATCAGAATAGAAATGCATATAATTTCAATGATGTGGATTATACAGCTATATGAATCTATCTATCTATCTATCTATCTACCTATCTATATCGTGAAGCCTCCAAACCCCTTTGGGCGAGGAGGAATGGACAGAAAGCGGTCTCATTTGTAGTATCCACATCCCTTTTGCTCCATTTGGGATTCAAAATGGCACAAGAATCCCTGAAGCAAAGGTTGCGAGATATTGCCCTGGGAGACCTAAGAGCCTGCTCAAATTTACCATGCTTCCCCAGAAACTCAAACTTGCCATACGGAAAGCCATTAAAGACATGCGAATATCGAAAAAGCCTTGCAGTGATCTAATATCACATATTTTTTTACAAAGGTGAGATTAAATTTATTTCCCTTTGAGCTGTTAAGAGGTAGATTGTCTGGAACTCCTTAATCCCAAAGACTATGTCCCTGTGAAGGAAATGAAGTAGAAACAATAGAACACATTTTACTGAAGTGCTGCTATTACACAGTGCAACGTAGCCAACTCTTATATCCAATTTTGGCCCGCATGACCAGCCGTAGGGGATTGTTAGATATTTTTTAGAGGACAAATGCCACAGGGTGACCCTCACAGTGGCAAAATACCTTGCAATAGCAACAAGGCTGAGAAAGAAACTAACCTCGGATAGGGGTATTACTTGAAAACATGTATATTGATTTTGGACAATGAGATGGGAGAATTTATTAATGACTGTTTGTTCACTAATGGGTCTATGGACCATAATAAATGTTGTTGTAGTATATGTATGTGTGCGTATACACGCACACATATATACACAAAGAAAGAGAGAACCTGCGTAGACTATAGACTAATATAACAAGTATTTACATATGTATTACTAGTAACAAAGGAAATTAACTCAGGGATATTTAAATGGATATTATTAAAACTAGGGGGGAATGGAGTATGTATAAGTAAAACTAATAAAATAATTAGAAGGAACACTTACTATGCAAGCTTGGAGAAGGCAAGAAAAAGATGGGACAACATGAAAAGACAGAATATTAACGTAAACGCAAGGTGACAAGAATCTACTTGCTCTTGATATACAAGATATTGGAGATGGAATTTCTTTATATATTTGAGAATATGTATAACAATACCCTCCCTTTACACATCACTGGCGATACAACACACTCTGTTGTAGATTTAATTTATGAACAAAACTCCGTAACCTATTATCATACTTTTTTGTGTGTATAAACATGCTTTTGTTTATTTTTCTCCCCTTTCCCTTTCCTTTATGTTATAAAACTGAAAATGAAATAAAACCTGTAAAATAATATTTTTAAAAAATGGAAAAAGAAAAACAAACAAAACACAAATTTGTTTTTAAAGAACTATTTAGTAAACATAGAAAGAACAAGGACACAAACATATACAATAAGAATAAAACTAACTGACAGAAATACTAATATACAAACCTCTTGCTGAATGCTTTTATCTCTATTTACTCTTTTCCCTTTAAATGCTGTTATATAATCACCCTTCTACTTATAATAACATTCAACTAATTCCTAAAACCCACAACAAACAAATGCCCCCCCCCCTCATTATTATAAGAAGTAGATTAGTAAGTCCCAGTCTTGCTTGTAATTGGACAAATATTTCCCTTCATCAGCTTATCTCAACAGATTCACAAATCTTCATCAGCCGTTATCATTCTTCATTCTCTAGGGATGCATTCCTCCTGCTTTTCTCTTCCCCTTTATATGTCAACCTTGCTTCCCCATCTCTTCCCCAATGCAATTCGTTGATAAAGAATCAGATGACCAATCTGCCATCTTATAAGGTTCACCACCACATATCTATGAAGATTTCTCTGACCGATCTCTTTAAAAATCCTTTCAATAGATCTTATTCACCACACAGGTGTGATCTTTGTATGGAACTTCTGCAATATCAGTAAGGACCTCAGACACCATGAAACAGATCACTTCCATCAGCTGATTCAGCAGATCTTGTGCATGGATTATTTTGCTCTGCTCTTTGACCTCTGGGAGATTCGTTACTTCCAGGATTTCCTCCTTGTTGTGCTCTAAGGCTCCTTCCACATCATCTGCTTTGAACAGGAATATATGGGTGCAGTGGGTTAAACGGCTGAGCTGCTGAACTTGCTAACCGAAAGCTCACAGGTTCAAATCCAGGCAGCAGGGTGAGCTCCTGCTGTTAGCCCCAGCTTCTGCCAACCTAACAGTTCGAAAACATAGGCATGTGAGTAGATCAATAGGTAATGCTTCAGCGGGAAGGTAACGGCGCTCCATGCAGTCATGCTGGCCACCTGATCTTGGAGATGTCTACAGACAACGCTGGCTCTTAGAAATGGAGATGAGCACCAACCCTTGGAATCAGACAGGACTGGACTTAATGTCAGGGGGAAACCTTTATCTTTATCATATGGCAGTGTGGACTCAGGTAACCCAGTTCAAAACAGATATTGTGGGATTTTCTGATATTTTGGGTTATATGGCTATGTGGAAGGGACCTGATTTTCCTAACATTTATGTCTGTTTTTGAGTCCCAAATTTCAGTTTTACTAATTTCTGATTTCTCTGTGTTAGCTGGCCAGTGAATTTGTCCAACAAGATATGAATCTCTTTAAATTCCACTGACAGCTCTTGTCTCATCAATTCCAGTTAGTTAAGAATCTGGGTAAGGAACCATCGGTTTTTGCTTATTTAAGCTCATAGTGGCTTTATAATGTAAATTTCTTCTGAGTCCTTTTTGGTATCCTAATATTCACAATTGACTACTGCAGTTGAATACACAGTGGTACCCTAGTATACTTCTTTCCTCAATAGGTTGCTATAACCAACAAAGGGGGGAGTTCTGCCTCCAAAGGTTCAGATATTTACTTTTAGTGTACTTTTCAGCATGGAAACTTTCCTTTGTTTTGGCTTTGTACAAACAAAACCTAACCCTTTGCTAATTGCTAGGGTTATAGCTAATAAATGTCCCACTCTTTAACTCTGAAAATTGATTAGTTTTCAATGGCCTTCCTTGATGTCTGTTAAATCATCTTGTAAGGGAGGAGTTCCTTAGCAGTTAGAATTTCTCTGCTAGATTCCTTTAAAAGATCTTAAGCATGCAGAAGGTCATTCACCTGAAAGGCAGGATTATTGATTCAACATGCAGGAATGAATTTCACAAAATATTCTTCCATTTTTCTTCATTAAAAAAGCAGGTTGGCATAGTTCATGCTGTGGGAACAGCGACTTTCTTCTTAGCTCTGGTATCTCCATGCTGTGGCAGATGTCAAAACAAATGCCTAAACACAGCATTAGAAAGCCGAAACTGGAGCTTATCTGAAGAATCTCTTCAATCTTGTCATACCAGGGAGGAATTCCCACCAGTCTGAAGGTGACCCAAGCTGTATGGTATGATCACCACTGGTAACGTTCTCTTCGGGAGATAACAAGGGGGCTGTTTTTCACTTCACTATCTTGTTGAGGTTTGCCAAGTAATGGGACATTTTGGGTCAGATAATTACACAGTGTTTTACTCAGGAAATGAAAATCTAAGGAGAAACGGGGTGCCATTAATAGGGAGGTGAGATGTAGCAAAAGCAGTCAAAGTGTAAAATGCAAAGTCTGACTGAAGTATATCAGTGAGACTTCAAGGGAAACGCATCAGTATGACAAAAATCCAAGTATATGCTCCAACTACAGAAGCATAAATCGAAAGGAGGAAACTGATACAAACCAAAATAGGATTTCCTGTTATCCATAGGTGATTGGGTAACAAACAGAATCAAAACAGAATTTGACCTACGTGAAATAGGAAAGCAACTGATTACATTTTGTGAGGACAATAGTTTTTTTGTCGCAAACACGTTCTTCAAGCAAACAAAGAGGTGACTGTATCCATGGACATCACTTGATTTGTCAATGTAGAAATCAAACAGACTGCCTAATTGGAAGCAGAAGACAGAAGCGCTCCATTCTCTCCGCAAAAATACAAAGACTTGGAGCAGATTTGTGACACAGATCATAAACTGCTAATATAAAATATATAGAGTAAAGCTAAAGAAGAATACTAAAGTAACCATCCTACCAAAATATAATCTGAAGGTAGTTCTTTAGAATTTAAAGAAATGTAAAAACACCGATTTGTGCTATTAAACTTAGTTGATCAGGAGCCAGAAGAACTCTGGACTGAAGCCAGTCACATTGTCAGAGAGGAATGCAAAAAGATAATATTTGTAGCCAAAAAGAAAAATGTTGTCACAATGGATGACAGATAAAACTCCTGAGACAGTTAGAGACAGACTAAAAGCAACAGTGTGCAGGAGGAAAAAATACTTACTATAACCAATGTAGAACAATAGACTATGGCAGCAGAAAAAAGAAAGAAAGAACCAGAGACCTCTTCCACAAGATCTGAGAAATCAAAGAGAAATGTAAACCAAGAGTGAATGTTCTACAATCAGTAGAATACATTACATGACCAAGGACAAAAATCGATGGAAACACATTGAAAAACTTTATACAAAAAGATGAGAGAATATGTCTGATACTGTAATCCTGGGCACCGCATTTTAAGGGAGATGTTGACAAGCTGGAATGTGTCCAGATGAGGGCGACTAAAATGATCAAGGGTCTGGAGAACAAGCCCTATGAGGAGCGGCTTAAAGAGCTAGGCATTTTTATTCTGCAGAAAGAAGGCTGAGAGGAGATATGATAAGGGCCTTGTATAAATATGTGAGGGGAAGTCATAGGAAGGAGAGAGCAAGCTTGTTTTCTGCTGCCCTGATACTAGGATGTGGAACAATGGCTTCAAACTACAGGAAAGTAGATTACACCTGAACATTAGGAAGAATTTACTGACTATGAGAGCTGTTCAGCAGTGAAACTCTCTGCCCCAGAGTGTGGTGGAGGCTCATTCTTTGGAGGCTTTTAAACAGAGGCTAGATGGCCATCTGTTGGGGGTGCTTTGAATAGATTTTCCTGCTTCTTGGCAGGGGGTTGGACTGGATTGTCCACGAGGTCTCTTCCAACTTTATGATTCTATTATTCTTTCAAGGAAGAACCATTTGAAGATAAAACTCCAGTTTTAAAAAATGAAGTAGAAACAACACTTTGGGCACTTGGGAGAAATAAATCACCAGGAATAGATGACATACCAATAGAGCTGTTATAATCTACAGAGACAGGATCTATTTTCGTGCTAACTAAAATCTGTCAACAAATAAGGAAAACAAAACAATTGCCCAAAGACTGTAAATGCTTGATATACATTCCAATATCTAAGAATGGGGAGAATAGAGATTGAAACAACTGCAACTTGCATTAATCTCCCCTGAAAGGAAGTTGATGCTCAAAATTTTACAACAAAGCCTTTGACCATATATGAAACAAGAAAGGATGGCATTGAAATACTGGTAGCTGAAGATTTTCCATAACTTGGTTCAGTCTTTAATAAAAATGGAGAAATCAGAAAACTATGGGGCATATCTACACTGACCACTTAAGTCAGTTTGAAACTAGTATTGAAGAAAGCAGTTTGGTTGTTTGGATTATTATAAACCCTAGAACCAGTTTGAAGTCTGGATGGTGATTACACAGAGAGAGAGGCCAGTGTCAAACTGGATCCAGGATCCACAATATTTGCAGCTTGACAGCTATGGACAATGTGGGATTTTTTTTTTCAACTAGCTCCTCTGAGATCCACGTGTGTACATCAGTGGAATGGTGTTTGCACAGTGATTCACATTCTGCAGAGCTGAATTTGCCTGCCACGCGATTTACATTACAGCATGCTGATGCACATTAAGGCTTCATTTCATACCTTCTCCAACTTTGTTTGCATCAGATTATTAGGCTTAAAGCATGCTGAAGCCCACTTTTGTGGTATGCATAGTCTAGACACCACATTTTGAAGATAGGTTGAAGTTACATTATTGAATACTAAAGTTTGGGTTGTCTATGCCATTGTATTTCCCTTTCAACACACAGTTGTGAAAGCTGGACAGTGAAGAAGATAATCAACTTATTTGAAATGTGGTGTTGGAGAAGAGTTCTTCAGATTTGTTGTTTATTCGTTCAGTCGCTTCCGACTCTTCATGACCTCATGGACCAGCCCATGCCAGAGCTCCCTGTTGGTTGTCCCCACCCCCAGCTCCTTCAGAGTCACACCAGTCACTTCATGGATACCATCCATCCATCTTGCCCTTGGTCGGCCCCTCTTTCTTTCCCCTTCCATTTTCCCCAGCATCATTGTCTTCTCTGAGCTTTCCTGTCTTCTCATGATGTGGCCAAAGTACTTCATCTCTAATATCCCTCCTTCCAATGAGCAGTCAGGCTTTATTTCCTGAAGTATGGACTGGTTGGATTTTCTGCAGATACCAGTGCTGATTTTTTTCATGTCAGGAACGACTTGAGAAACTGCAAGTCACTTCTGGTGTGAGAAAATTGTCCAGGGTCACCCGAATGTTTTAACATCCTGTTGGAGGCTTCTCTCATGTCCCCATATGAGAAGCTGGAGCTGACAGATGGGAGCTCACCCCACTCCCCAGATTCAAACCACTGACCTTTCGATCAGCAGTTCTGCCAGCACAAGGGTTTAATCCATTGTGCCACTGGGGGATGATAGAATGACATATCAATTGGTCCTAGAGCAAAGCAAGCCTGAACTCTACCTATAAGCCAACATGACCAAAAGATATTGTTATGCTTTAGTCATATTATGAAAAAACATGATTCACCAGATTGACAGCAAATGGATAGACTTGATCAAGGAAAGCCATGGTTGCCCTGAATCTGCAAGACCTAGGACCCTTCCACACAGCCCTATATTCCAGAAGCCCTATAAAGGCAGAAAATCCCACATTATCTGAGTGTGGATTCATAAAACCCAGTTCAAAGCAGATATTGTGGGATTTTCTGCCTTGATATTCTGGGATATAGGGCTATGTGGAAAGGACCCTAGATAGGGCTATTGATGATCAGGGGATTTGAGGGTCTCTCATTCATGGAGTCACAATAAGTTGAGGTTGACTTGATGGCAGTTAATAATAATGTGGTATATTAGGGTCCATACTGTGTGTCATAGTATTTCCAGTTTCTATGTGTGAAAGCTGGACAGTGAAGAGACATGTCATGAGTCCAAGTCAACATGATGACAGTTACCAACAGCAACAACTGGGCCAGAGTGAAGAGAGAAGGGGCCAGGGGACAGTTCTACCTTGACTCCTGTGCTATGCTAATAATATAATATAATGTAATGTAATATAATATAATATAATATAATATAATATAATATAATATAAATGTATATACATATAATATTTATAATATTATAATGTAATACAATATAATACTAATAAAAATAATATGATATTATAATTATATGTTTATACAGCACTAGCTGTCCCCTGCCACGCGTTGCTGTGGCCCAGTCTGTTGATCTGGAAAATAAAATAATGAGAAAATGTTGGTTTCTAATATATGTAATTTCTTTATGCTTGTGGGTAAACAGCATTTCTTGCTGTTTCTTTGTCAGTGTTGATGTGGAGAGTGTCTGGTTGCCCACCCTGGAACATGCAAGATATCATTGTCCTTTTTTAAGGGTCCCTTTCAGGTCTATGATACTATATCTGTGTGTGTATTAATTATATATCTATCTTTCTATATCTATGGCTGGATGGCTATTTGTCAGGAGGACTTTGATTATGTTTTCTTGCCCCGATGAAGGGAGTTGGATTGGATGGCCTTAAGTATTTTCTGTTGGTCATGGGGGTTCAGTGTGGGAAGTTGTAGGTGAACTGTGAATCCCAGTGACTACAACTCCCAAATGTCAAGGTCTATCTCCCCCAAACTCCATCTGTGTTCATATTTGGGCGAATTGAGTGCTTGTGCCAAGTTTGGTCCAGATCCATCATTGTTTGGGTGCTCTCTGGATGGAGATGAACTACAACTCCCAAACTCAAGGTCAATGCCCACCAAACCCTTCCAGTATTTTCTGTTGGTCATGGGAGTTCTGTGTGCCAAGTTTGGTTCAATTCCATCATTGATGGAGTTCAGAATGCTCTTTGATTGTAGGTGAACTATAAATCCTAGCAACTACAACTCCCAAATGACAAAATCATAATTTTTGAGTGATGGCCACTCCTTGTGCTGTGAGACGTGTTGTTGCCAAATTTGGTGTGATTTCGTTCTTTTGTTTTTAAGGTACTCATTATGCACAGAGCATTTTATATATATAGATTACATGTAATATTACTAATATTACAATATAACGAATAGTACAATATAGTAATATTGTACTATGCTAATAATATAATATATTGTATGTATATATATCTTGTAAGCCACTCTGAGTCCCCTTTGGGATGAGAAGGGTGGCATATAAATGTCGTAAATAAATAAATAAATAAATAAACTACAACCAGAGTGAGGTTTTAGCTGCACTAAATATTGACAAGGAAATCCATTATAAAAAAGTGTTGTGTGAGAAGGCCTAGGGAAAACTGTCCCAAGGATACATCAATCCAGATTACAGATGAGAAGTCACGTGGCTAAATGATGTATTCATCTATCTGTCCATTCATCATTCTGCATAAGTTAGTGGATATACATATGCAGTATAATACCAAGCAGAAGGATAGCTTTCATTCTTGAATTATTTCAGTGTGAGGAAGATAGCTCCCCCCATTCTTTTTCATGTCAGGAAAATGCTTCTCCCACCTCAGATGGAGGTGTGGGGAGTCATTTACCCGAATGCTACACCATAAGCATTCAGTCAAATGACTCCCCACACCTCCATCTGAGGTGGTGGAGTTGAAGAAGCATTTTCACACCTCACCTGCTGTTCATGTAAAAAGGCCAGCTTGACTGCATTGTTCCTGGAACCAAATGAATTGTAGTTCTTCGACTTTCACGATATTTAATACAAAAGAAGGAAAGTCTCTCAATTCCTTCCAAACCAACCTGCAGAGCAGAAGTGCTCCCTTTGGTTTTAGGGTGAGAGAAATCTCTTTCCAATCTAGCCTCACGTGGAGGGGTGGGTAGAAAGCAACCGTCTTACAGAAGGAAGGTGCGCACAACACCACACTTAATGCTTTGTGGGGATATTTATAGGTTGTTTCTTGCTAAATGTTTAAACAAGCTTGAGTGAGAAAGAAACTCTTCCTGCATCTACAACGAACACAGTTTTCCTCCTCCCACACAGAGCAGTAACACCAAATTTAAAGAGAGAGCTGGGGGTGGTTATTGGTGCTTCCTCGAGCTTGGAGGAAGGCAAGGAAAGTAACATTGTTCGGATGCGCTGGACTAAGACTCTATCGGGGAACAGAAGGGCATAAACCAGAAGGAGAAAGCTTGTGATGCCGCTAGGACTGGCCTTTCTTTGTCTTTATGAGTTTCATATAAAAGTCTGTTTCTTTTTAATAAAAAGCAGAAGGAAGCTGCAATGCCAGAATAGGACAGAAATACTATGCCACTACCTCACATTTATGTAGTACTTTCAAACAAATACAACAGATCACATATTTTATAAGGTTACAGTTGTTCTTGGAAATTTGTTTTCAGTTATTGTATTTCTCTTCGTCATTTCATTTCTTCACTGTGGCATATTTAACTGTCCTGATTGTTTATTACATACTAGCCATCCCCTGCCACGCATTGCTCTGGCCCAGTCTGTGAATATGTGTTTAGTGTGTGTATGTATGTGTATAAATGTGGTTTTGCGCATGCGCTGTAGCATCTTTTTGCTTTTTGGGGGCTTTTTAAGTCCCTTCCGCTATATTTTTCAGTGTTTTTATGAGTGATGGTCACTTGTTGGCCTGATAGGTGTATTGTGTCCAAATTTGGTGTCAATTTGTCCATGGTTTTTAAGTTAATCCCACAAACAAGCATCACATTTTTATTTATATAGATTATTTGAACTTTCTTTTTTCAACTTCCCCTTCCAGAATGCACAGGTGTGCATCAATGAAGCATTTTAGGTGTCCTAGGTTGAGTAGAACAGCTGAATAAATGGGATTTAAGTAAATGTTGATTTGCCACTGTAATTTTTTTCCAGTGGGCAATAAGTCTAGCACAGGCATGGGAAAACTTCAGTCCTCCAGGTGTTTTGGACTTCAACTCTCACAATTCCTAACAGCCAGTTGTTGTGGGAGTTGAAGTCCAAAACACCTGGAGGGATAAAGTTTGCCCATGCCTGGTCTAGCAACTGGATTTAGATGAAGCAGAAACTCGGTGTCATTTAAGTGTTTCTGTTTTGTTAAGTGTATAGAATCCAATTGGATTCTTTTCTCTACAGAAAAGAACAGTGGGTTAAACAGTCAGCTACAGAAAATCTTGCTGACCGGAAGGTAGGCAGTTCAAACCGCTGGCAGGGTGAGCTCCCGCCATCAGCCCTAGCTTCCTGATTACACTTAGTGATGTGAGTAAATAGGTACCGCTTTGGCAGGGAGGTAAAAGGCACCCCTGAAGACTGCCGGCAATTCGATCAGGACAACAGAATCCTCGGTGTGGAAAAATGGAACAACAGCACCTCCCCATGGCCGAGAAAGCACAGCCTCCACAGACAGAGTAGAATATAAAGTATATTATTACTTTACTGTGCTAAAACAGGTAAAGGAAAAGGTTTCCCCTTGACATTAAGTCTAGTTGTGTCCGACTCCGGGGGGTGGTGCTCATCTTAATTTCTAAGCTGAAGAGCCTGCAATGTCCGTCGACACCTTCAAGTTCATGTGGCTGGCATGACTGCATAGAGTGCTATTACCTTCCCACAGAAATGGTACCTATTGATCTACTCACATTGCTTTCAAACTGCTAGAGTGGCAGAAGCTGGGGCTAACAGCAGAGCTCATCCCGCTCCCTGGATTTGAACCGCCAACCATTCGATCAGCAAGTTCAGCAGTTCAGTGATTTAACCTGCTGTGCTACCTGCAGCTCCATGCTAAAATATTCACACTTTTTTTTAACAAGACTCTCTTTTTGCTCTTCTTTGTATTAATCACTCCATAACTTGTTCACTTTGCCTAATTTACCCTGCTTTCTTGTCATGGAGATCGACAAAGGAAAGAAAAATTAATCCAAATATTATTCAGCTATTCATTCTGAGTTTTTTCTAGTCTTTTTCCATGCTAGATGTACACCTGGACAGGAAGCTGAAATCTGTCCCTAATACCATGTACCGTGCAGCTTCATACAATGCACAGAGCCTTACCTCCTGTGGCAATTCTTGCATCTGGAAGAACAAAAAAGGCTCGGTGCTTTGTCGATAGAGGTATTGAAAAGCCATGAATATGAAGATGATCTCTCAAACAAACTTCCCCGTTGCCTCATGTCCCCAGTTTATCAAGTGAGTCAGCTCTTCTCGGGGCATTGTCTGTTGTCAGCCAACTGATGACCTAGCTTAGATATATATCTAATTTGATTAGATCATGCACAACTCCCTCAAAGGCTTTTTTGAAGGCAAATTATATTTCATTGACCACATGAGAACTTATCTAAGCCAGCCGTTAAAGATAGAAGGTACATGATTAATACTTGATCTACTTTATTCTTCATAAATAGATATTAGGTTTTAATTTCTCTCTATCTCTGCTTTTCTCCTTTGGCTGAGGAATTTATGAAGTCAGTAGCACATTCTGTACTCGAAACAGGCAGTCTTTTCACAACCTTCCTCCAGATTTCTTGTGGTACAAAGACTCGACTGCATCCAGACATGCCAGGATGAGCATTCAGCCAAACCCGACTGGGATTTATCTAGAGCAGACTGCTGACACTTCACTGGCTTAGTAGATTTCATGTTATGGGTCCCAAGAGCACAGGGAGGATGGGGTCAAAATGGCAGTGTTGGGAGGCTTCCAGGCTCGCAGATTTTCACACTGCACCATTATTGCTTTTCCCCTGTAAGCTGCATCATCATTGGCAACCACCGACTCTTCTCTTGGTTACAAAGCTTTTTATGTGTGAACACAACCCATGGTGTCCTGCCATAAAAGGGGCGTGTCACAGCTGCAGGAATGGCGAGTGACCCACACATCTCAGTCATTTTAATAGCATTGCTACTTTTAAAAGATATTTCTACTATTTCACTAACATTTTAGTAATCCTTATTCTAAATATAAATAAGAATTGTTTTAATGTAACTCAAATAATGTTTTTAAAGCATTAGAATTGGAAGAAGACCGCACATTAATTTTTACAATGACTTTAAAAAATCTGCTAGTATGCTATTTAATTTAAGTACTACTGCATAAATGTTAATGTTTTAATGTACATGAAAAAAAAACATAAACTGAAAAAGTAATTGAAGAAACGAATAAAGCTGTTGCTAAAATGGAACCTGCTTGGCCACACACAAACAACTGTACACAGTAAGTTTTTTTACTTTTTAAAAAAAGATGGAACATCAGGTCTAAGGAACCTAAGGCTACATAGATTGCTTTATTCTTCTGGCCTTTCTCTAAAAACAAATGAACAAACAAAACAAAAAAACCACCCCCCACCCACCTCCAAAAAAACCCACTGGCCAAAAAAGAAAAGCAGAAAACAATTCTGCTTTTCTTCCATGACAGCTTCAGAAAGCTTGTTCATCGTTGGCAGAAATGTATCCAATTGTCTGGTGATTATGTGGAAAAGTGAATAGTGGTAGTTAAAGAGCACATTCTGAGGATTATTTCTGCTTTTGATTTATTAAAATATTCCCATCCAAACCCAAGTAATGAAGGTGGAGGTATTACTTTTCATTCAACCCTCATACTCGATATTGCCATTACTTTTTAGGCACTCCAAAAAAGGTAACTGAACAAGATGTGGCAACTCTAGAGTAAACAGCCAGTGTTGAAATATGTTTTAATACTGCTATGGCTGCAACCTGCTACCCAACTACAACAGAAAGCTTTTATTGATTGATTGATTGATTGATTTCATTTATACCCCGCCTTTCTCACCCTGCAGGGGACTCAAGGTGGCTTACAGGCTTTGGCAAAAAATCAATGCAGCATTTAAACAAAACAATAAAAACATATGCCATCAAACTATAAAAACAAGTAAAACACATGCACAAATAAAACACATAGAGCATAAAACAGGTTAAAAACTTATAAAGTGCCTGGTCTTGATTTCATATAGTTATTGATTGATCAGTAATTCAGGCTGTGTCAAAATCTGTAATATCTTATTCTCCAAAAGCCTGCATGCAGAGTAAGGTCATTAGCGTGGCCTGCCTGATGTCACTGGAGAGGGAGTTCCATACCTGAGGGGCCTCCACTGAGGAGGCTCTCTCTCATCCGCACCAGTTGCAATTGCAAACAGAGTGAGACCGAGAGTAGCCTCCCCAATAGATCTTAGCCTCCCCAGTAGATCTAGTTGGCTCATAAGGGGAGATGTGTTTGGACAGGTAAGTTGGACGAGAACCGTTTAGGGCTTAATTGGCCAAAGACTGCACTTTGGGTTCGGTACCAAACCGGCAGCCAGTGGAGTTAACGCAACAGAGGAGTTGTATGCTTCCTGTACACCACTCCAGTAAGGAACCTGGCTGCCACTCATTGGACTACTTGAAGCTTCCGGGCCATCTTCAAAGGCAACTCCATGTAGAGCATGTTACAGTAGTCTATTTGAGAAGTAACAAGAGCATGAACCACCATGGCTACGTCTGGTTTCCCATGATGTCTGTCCCAAGAAAGAATAAGAAATATCATTCCGATTGGGGAGGTATCCCAGCATCCTCACCGGCTCCCTATATGATGGGGATTGTAGTACAACAATTCTGGAATGCCATGATTGTCCACACCTGCTTGAAGGCAGGATGCAGGTTCATTTTCCAATTCCATCATTTTCCTTCTCTGCTTTTATTAGAGAAAGAGTTGAATGAGCTTGGCTTCACATGGGTGGGAAAGCCCCTTAGTATGGTTCACTGAAACCTTAAACCAAATGTAGACACAGAGTTTTGGGCACAGAGCTTTGCCCACCCCATTTAAGTAATACCAAAATTATTGGACCCCCTAAACAAACTCACTGCTGCAGGGAATCTCAACAGCCCCACACAGTAGATATTGCCCCATTCAACGTCCATCCGTGAGGGAGGTGCCCTTCCCAGCACTCAGACTAGATCCTTTCCCTTCAGATTTGTTTGTCTAAAACCTTTACATTAGTTAGAGTCAACTGACTACACATTATATTGCAGGTTTTGAACACAGGCTTCAATGTATATTAATGCATAAACAAAAAACCACAAAAATAATAAGTCCAGTCCACCACTTGGTTTTCCTTAGTATAAATATCAGGCTTCTGGGGCTAGTGCCTAGGCATCATAGCCTTGGAGTCCAAGCTCTGACAAGCACATCCCTTTCTATAATCTATATAAATAAAAGTGTAATGTTCGTTTGTAGGATTAACAGAACTCAAAAACCACTGGACGAATTGTAGCCAAATTTGCCCAAAAGACACCTACTAACCCAAGGAGTGACCATCACTCAAAAAAAAAAAAAACCCTGATTTTGTCATTTGGGATTTGTAGCTGCTGGGATTTATAGTTAACCTACGCATTCTGAACTCCAACAATGTTGGAATTGAACCAAACGTGGCACTTCTATGACCAACAGAAAACACTAGAAGGGTTTGGTGAGCATTGATCTTGAGTTTGGGAGTTGTAGTTCACCCACATCCAGAGAGCACTGTGGACTCGAAAAATGATGGATCCGGACCAAACTTGGCACGAATATTCCATATGCCCAAATATGAACACAGATGGAGTTTGGGGGAAATAGACCGTGACATTTGGGAGTTGTAGTTACTGGGATTTATAGCATTCTGAACCCCACCAATGACAGAATTGGGGCAAACTTCCCACACAGAACCCCCATGACCAACAGAAAATATTTAAGGCCATCTAGTCCAACTCACTTCACCAGAGCAAGAAAACGTAATCAAAGCCCTCCTGACAAAGAGCCATCCAGCCATAGATATAGTGTTTACCCACAAGCATAAAGACATTACATATATTAGAAACCAACACTTTCTAATTACTTTATTTTCCAGATCACCAGACTGGGCCACAGCAATGCGTGGCAGGGGACGGCTAGTCTATTGATATAAAAAAGTAATGTTCATTTGTGGGATGCACATAACTCAAAAGCTACTGGATGAAATGACACCAAATTTGGCCACAAGACACCTACTAACCCTAGGAGTGACCATCACTCAAAAAATCACCAAATGAACAATGAAAATAACTTTAAAATCCCAAAAAGGTAGAAAATGACACAGTGCATGAACGCAAATGCATTCCACAACCTTGCCCTTTCCTACAGGGAGACACAGCAAGTGCGAGAAGCACCACTGACCATCCTCCCTCTTCTGGCCAGAGCAGGAACTAGGAACGGACAGCACAATGGTGGTTCCGGTGAGGGCCACCAGGGATGGAAGGAAAGAAGGAGGGAAGGAAGGAGAGAAGGAAAGAAGGAGAGAAAGAGGGAAAGAAGGCAAGAGAGGAGGGAGGATGGAAGCAAAGAGCGAAGGAAGGAAGGAAAGAAAGAGGTAGAGAAGAAAGAAAGGAGAGAAAGTAAAATGGGAAAGAAAAAGGGAAGGGAAGGGGGAAAAGTGGTAGAGAAGGAAAAAAGAAGACAAAAAGGGAAGGAAGGAAAGAGGGAGGGAAGGAAGGAGAGAAAAAAAGGTGAGAAAGAGGGAGGAAAGGTTGACCACAGCAACGCCTGGTGGGTACAGCTAGTTATAAATAAAACTAGTAATACAGTGTCAGGGACACAGCTAATAGCCAGTACCAAGAGACTGTTTTCAAATCAAACAGAAAAATACATCAGTTCACGGGATAGATGGTTATAAGGGATGGATGTTAGGGAAGGAAACCCTCCCTCCCTATAGTATGTCCTCTAAGGACATTGAAAGTATGTTCTCTGCCAGGTTTTCAAGAATCCAATTGCATTTCCACCTTCCCAAACTTTCCTCCTACACCCATACAAACCTATGGCTGTGTGGGTAATCATACCTTCAGACACCTCCATCCTGCTGCCCTGTTTAGAGGTCTGTGGACTATCCTGCATGAATGCTGAAGGTTGTTTTAGCATGAGGGTCACCCTCTTTATTTCCCCAGTCGCTTCCTACTTCTTGCTTGAGGACAGGCCAGCTGGGCTGCTTCAGGACTGGAGGCCCATCATTAATCTATCTCATTCATTTTTAAAGGCACCAAATGAGTATCTTCTTTGCATTCTGTGGCAATTAATTTCATGCATTCATTATGGCAAAACTGTGCAGTCTTCACAAATAACTGGAGGAAATGTGAGAAAAGGCTGCGAGATCTTTTTTTTTTAACTCATCGTGACTGAGAAGTTTGATATTTAATTAGTTCGCTCATTCTGTTTCATTTTGTAGCTTTGGAGGAAGAGTGGAATGATATATTTTATGTCCTTCCAGTTTCTGCATTAAACCTATCTAGTCTCCCTTTGCTCTCAAGGACAAGAGGAGTCAAATTTTTGGGGGAACATGGGGTGGAGAAGCAAGGGGAGGCCCCATGTCATCAGCAGTGCTCGGAAGCTAGTATGGCATAGAAGCTAAGAGGGCTTTCGCTCAGGTTTGTTCTTAAGTTGAATTTGTATGTAAGTCAGAACAGATACATTTTTAAAGTTTAACTCCAGCCAAATGTGTGTGTGTGGTTTGAATAGCACAGAGAAGGGTTAAACCCCTGTGGTGTTTGTTTTGCTGTCTGTGCCCCTGTTCAGAATATTTCACCTCACTTTCTGTCCCTGTGAAAATTGGATTTTGAAAAATTTGGCTTGTTGTAGAAACAAGTATTAGTTATAAAGCTTCAGCTGAGACACCTTTTCCCCATGATAACTCTTTCAGGAGTGAATTTCCCTCTCGAGGGGTAGATTTCTCTCACTTCCTCCCGTTCTTAACTATGAGTCAAAAGTTTGTAACTTGGGGGCTACCTATACAGGGGGCTGGACTGCAGTCTTTAAAACTAGGCTAAGAACTGGAGAGGCTCTGGGTTGAATCTCTCCTCTGCCACGAACCTGCCAGATAGATGGCTTCATGCAACGAGCCCTCTGCCTCAGGTTGGATCTACACTGGCATATAATCTCAGGTTGAGTCTACACTGCCATATAATACAGTTCAAAGCAGATAATCTGGTTTTCTGAAACTGGATTATATGGCAGTGTAGATGGGGTCTCAGACTACCCCAACTCTCTTCTTTCCCACCTGCAAAATAGAAATATTGAAATACTTGACCTAACTTATTAATGTTGTATTGATAATCAAATCAAGATGGGCATTTTGAATGGTGAGGATTATTATTAGAAGTAATTATAGGAGCCCCGGTGGTGCAATGGGTTAAACCCTTGAGTTACTGAACTGCTGACCTGAAGGGTCTCTAGGTCAGAGCTAGGCATCCCTTCTCCTCTTTTCCTCCCCCTTGCTCCGCAGTGTTTTGACAATGCTTCTTGCAACAAAAAGGCCAGCTTTAGCACAGCAGATTAATCACCAGCTGCAGCTGTAGTAAGTCTTGCCAACCAAAAGGTTGACAGTTCAAAGCTGTGTCAGGATGAGCTCCTGACCTTCAGCCCAGCTCCCCACCCACGTGGTGGATCGAAAACAGCAATATGAGTAGATTAATAGGAACTGCATTAAGTGGGGAGGTATTTTAGGCACGGCATTTCGAAGGAAAGTTTATGAACAAAGAAAGCTCTTCAGCAAGGAAATGGAGCGACAGCAACCTCCTGTGGCCGGAACTGAGCACAGCCTCCAAAAGATGCCGATTGATGAGAAAAAGCCTAAATATATCTCTCTCTTCTCATTGTATAATCGGCATTTGATGTTTGTCATATGTGTGTTCTGTGATCCGCCCTGAGTCCCCTTCAGGGTGAGAAGGGCAAAATATAAGTACTTCAAATAAATAGATAGATAGATAGATAGATAGATAGATAGATAGATAGATAGATGGTTGGCAGTTTGAATCCATGAGACTGGGTGAGCTCCCATCTGTCAACTCCAACTCCTCCCAACCTAGCAGTTAAGTAGATAAATAGGAAAGGCAAAAAAGACGCTCCAAGCAGTCTTGCCAGCCACACAACCAGGAAATGACAATGCAGGCTCCTCAGCTTGAAAATGGAGAAAAGCACCTCTCCAGAGCCAGAGATGAGTACTGCCTCCAGAAGCCGGAAATGAAAGGAGAAGCCTCTGCCTTTGTTTGTGTTTGTGTGTCTTATTGTATATGACTGTAAAGGCATTGAATGTTTGCCTATGTATGTAAATGCTATAATCCCCTCTGAGTCCTCTAAGGGAGAAGGGTGGAATATAAATAAAGTATATTATTATTGTTGCGATCTGCATAGCCTCCATATAGCAATTCAAGATTTGCTCTGTGTGTGTCTTTGCCTCTGTGTGCACCTCCAAGTCACTTGTCAACTTATGGCAGTCTCATTTATTTCATAGGGTTTTCTTAGACAAGAAATCCTCTTAAATTGTTTTCACAGCTCCATCCCCTGAAATATAGCTTACCACACTTGGTATTTATTGGTGAACTCTCACCCAAGTACTAACTAGGACTGACCCTGCTTAGCTTCCCAGATCAATAACATCTGTTACCTTGGTGGTATTTAGGCAGCTCAAGACTGGCTGCCTGTCTTACAACCAAACAAGCTAGCTGGAACGATTGGTTTGAAAAGCACTCTAAGGGCCTTTCCGCACAGCCCTATATCCCAGAATATCAAGGCTGAAAATCCCACAATATCAGCTTTGAACTGGGTTATCTGTGTCTACACTGCCATATATTCCAGTTCATAGAAGATAATGTGGGATTTTCTTCAGCTTGTGGGGCCTGAGACCGTTGCTTTCACCCTATCTATGTATGAAAATGTTTTACAAAGCAATGTGCTCAGTAATTCATTATGTCGTTAAATAAATATAAAAAATATATGTGTACATGCTTCAATCAAAAGCCCATCAACAAGAGATGACACTCACCATATTCAACATTTCAGAGAAAAGTACAAAACTGTTGTAACCCAATTTGTGCCGTAACCTCCAACTGTTGTGAGATTTCAGAAAGACCCTGAGTATGAATTTGCATTTCCTGATTTATCTTACCTAATAGCTACTGACATTCTTTTTCTCCAGGAATTTTTTGCTACACTTAAATCTTGCATCAGCTTCCATGGGAGAAAACTCTTTGAATTTAATGTAGTCTTGCAAAGGATTATTCTGTCAGTCTTTCTTTTTTAAAAAGACTCTCACCGTTACATTTTCTGTCCTTCTAACATGCAGTGGCAACATCTGATCCATGGTTCAAACTGAACTGGACCCCTGAGTATATATTTTAAATCCTCTCCACCTCTTCAGGCGCTCTGTTGTTTTTATATAATCCATTGTGGCCAAATTAAAAACTGTCCTCTATTAACTCTAGAATTGTCATTACTTCCCTTCTATTCCCATTCATCTAATTTTTTCAGCCTCTGGTGCTATACAAGATATTTCATTTTTTTCTTGCCCTCATTGGCACATTTGCTCTTTATTCTGTAAAATCCATGTAAAATATAGGTGAAGGTGGGTGAGAAACTGATGTAGGTTAGAAGTACGAGTATAAGTACACCTTTGTTTCACAGAGTGACATTAAAATATTTGCTCTGCCTTTTATTTAACATGGATCTCTAGATCCTCTCCAACCATTGCCAAGTATGTAACACTTTGCAATACCTTACACTAAATTTTATCTGCCATTTCATTGCTAAAGTCACCCAGTTGTGTAATGACCTTCCAGAAGACAGCTATCTGCTTCGGACTTCAAAGCTTTGCCTGCTGTAAACATTTCCACCTCAGTCTCTCACCAGTCCTTTTCTGAGGTCAAGATTGAATACGCTTAATCGAGCTTTCCTGATACAGATGCTTACTCCCACCCTCCTATTTACACGCTCGAGCATGACAACCGACTATTTATTCCTACCTCATCATCATTCTAGTCCTCAGCATCGCACATCTCAACCAAACGTGGCAATAACAGAAAACATTTCAGTGCCTGAGGCAGAAAACCAGAGCAATTTTTCCAAAAACGATGCAACACTAACTGTCCACATCCTTTTAATGGTAATGTTGACCCAGACAAAAGAACCAGGGTTAGTGTCAGTACAACCTTCTGGCAGTTTGACTTGCAATGTTTAAAAAACTCATTACCAATTCATAAAAAGATGGCCCCGCTTATTACAGAATGACTTTGTTTTCTTAAGAGCCTTTGATGAAGGGCTCTGTCGAAAGCTTCTGAAAATCCTACAGCACTAAATCAACCAGGTTGCCCTGTTCGACAGACTGTCTGACATCCTCAGAGAATGTGGGGAGGCGTCACTTTCCCTTATTAATCCCACAGTTGACTGTTCCCTGACATATCCGTGTTTATCTACAAGGCTCCAATGTTTGTATCTGGGTTCCTGGAACTTCCGTGTATTTCTGGCAGTAAACAGATCTTCACTCGAGTCGATAAAGGCATGACGAGATCCAATGTGAGGAAACCATTTCAACGGGCAAACAAACACAGACCTTAAAAATAAGCAGGGATATTTTTTAACTGGGATTACGTACTCAGGAGTATGTCAGGATATGCATTCTGCATATTTAAACCAGCATGGTCTGTTTCACTCCAGCACTCCTCTTAGAGGCAGCTCTATCATGTACGGATGTGTGCTTCTCATTAAGACAGCAGATTTTCACCATAATCAGAGACCATTTGCACAACCCTGAATGCAAACTTGTGCAAAACCCAAGTGGATGAATGGAAATTGCACTTCAGTGGTCTTGTATGGCCCGTTTTATTCATGTCAGTGGGTCTTTGGGCAGGACCGTGTCCTGGTTGACTATGCCTGACCACAGCTGTGAGAAGGAAGGCATGTGCCCTTTGGATGCTCTGTTCCGGCTTTCAAAGAGTCTCTCCTGACAGGAGGATGTTCAAATGGCATACCAATATGGATGAATAGACTTTTATTCTCACCCAGGAGGAGTCAGAGCATCAACAAACCAGCTGCTGAAGCTGCATCTGTAGGTTTGGTGAGACAGAACCACTAAGATCTGGGAAAGGGAAAGAGGGGACCTTCGGCCCTTCCACACAGCCATATAACCCAGAATAACAAGGTAGAAAATCCCACAATATCTGCTTTGAATCAGGTTATCTGAGTCCACACTGCCATATATTCCAGTTCAAAGCATAAAATGTGGGATTTTATTCAGCTGTGTGGAAGGGGCCAAAGAGGTGCTTCAAAAGGATCCTGATAGACCTATGCTCGATGATTACAAACAGTGTAAACAGGGAACAGTCTAAACAAAATTGATTGGCAACAGATTCATGACATGAAAGAAAGACGTTCTTTACGCAAACACATTTAAGCAGCTAACTTGCAGAATTAATTAATGCGACACGCAGCAAGAACCCCCCCTAGGTGTCTGTTTGTTTGTTTGTCTTAAAAGGAACAAGTAAATTAATGAAAGATAGTCCTAACTGAGGCAAGATGAAGAGAGCCTCCAAGATGAGATGCAGTCTACCTCTGACTGCTAAAAGCTGCAGGCAAAGAGGATCTGCATATTACATCATGCCGTTGGGAGCTTTCTGGGCACTCTTTGCTGGTCACTCTGGGAGATCGTGTGGGGAGTAGCTGGACCCTTGGTCAGATCTAGCCGAGCACCTCTTATGTTCTTTTATAGATCTGGCAAGCTATAAAAGGAAAGCATGGCGAGGCTGGGACCAGGAATGCAAATACAGGAGCTGTCCAACCTGTGAGCCCCGCTGTGTTCAAAAGCTGGATGGTGACTTCATGTTGACGGTGGCTAATTGACTGTTTACAAAAACCCAGCAGTCTTTGCCAGCGCGCCCAGTCTGGAGGCTCCTTGCCTAAAAGACAGTGCTGCTGCTGCTGCTGCTGCTGAGGCTGCCTCTGAGGAAAGGAGCTGGGTTTTCTGCTCACTGCACCTACCTGTGGCGCAGATGGCCGGGAATCTCAGCTCTCATGGGCAGGAATGGATGCATTCCCAGTGCAAGGAAGAGTGGGGCTGGGTTGCTGTGAGTTTTCCAGGCTGTAGGGACATGTTCCAGAAGCATGGCCATACAGCCCGGAAACCTCACAGCAACCCAGTGATTTTAGCCATGAAAGCTTTCGACAACACAAGAGTGAGGCTGCTCCCAAGCAAGCACTGCTTTGGCAGAGAAGCCCCACTAGAGTCAGGCTGGCTTCTGGGTGACGCTGCTTAAGTTCAGTGCATACCTCAGCATACAGAAAGTGGCTTTTATACAACCCAGAAATATTCAATAGGGTTTTTCAATTTTTTTTAGTCCTGACTTATTTTAAATTTGTATTACGGACGTGTTTATTTCTTAGGTAGCTTGAATCCCTATGGGGAGAAAGGTGAGGTAGAAATAATGTTAATTATTATTATTATTTATATTATTCATCAAGGAAAAAGGGACATTTTAAAGCACTGGCAGGTTTTGAAGATTTGAAAATTAGGTGACTTGAGTCTCTATGGGGAGAAAAGTGGGTAGAAATAATAATTATTGGGTTGCTGTGAGTTTTCCGGGCTATGTGGCCATGTTACAGAAGCATTCTCTCTTGATGTTTCACCCACATCTATTGCAGGCATCCTCAGAGGTTGTGAGGTCTGTTGGAAACTAGACAAATGGGGTTTATATATCTGTGGAATGATGTTCACGGTGGGAGAGAGAACTCTTGTCTGTTTGAGGCAGGTGTGAATGTTGCTATTGGCCAGCTTGATTAACACTGAATGGCTTTGCAGCTTCAAAGCCTGGCTGATTCCTGCCTGGGGAATCCTTTGTTGGGAGGTGTTAGCTGGCCCTGATTGTTTCTTCTCTGGAATTCCCCTGCTTTGAGTGTTACTCTTTATTTACTGTCCTGATTTTAGAGGGTTTTTTTAAAAAAAAAATTCTGGTAGCCACATTGAAATCTACATGCTTGTGGATTTCAGTGGCTTCTCTGTGTAGTCAATATTATTTATTTATTTATTTATTTATTATTCATCAAGAAGGTGGGAAGTATTTTGATCTTGTATTATTATTATTTTGATTCTTGTTTTTGCAAAGGGGAGGGAGGGGCAAAACTAGTTTTAGCTGATGTACAAAGAAAGAGAGAGGAGTCAGAGAGAGGGAAATTACGGTCTTTATAATATTTACATTGCAATATATGGGGATAATGATGATGATTATGGGTGCCTGATTTTTCCCATCCCAGTCCCCTTGGGGAGATCGGGTGAGTTATAAGTAAAGATATTATTGTGTTCTGGAAGACTTTTGTGGCCGGAATCATTGGGTTACTGTGAGTTTTCCGGGCTGTATGGCCATGTTCCAGAAGCATTCTCTCCTGACATTTCACCCACATCTATGTCAGGTATCCTCAGAGGTTGTGAGATTTGTTGGAGACTGTTGTTGAAGGCTTTCATGGCTGGAATCTCTGGGTTGCTGTTTTCTGGGCTGTATGGCCATGTTCCAGAAGCATTCTCTCCTGACATTTCACCCACATCTATGGCAGGCATCCTCAGAGGATGTGAGGTCTGTTATGATGATTATATGATGATGGGTGCCTGATTTTCTCCATCCCAGTCCCCTCGGGGAGATAGGGCGGGTTATAAGTAAAATTATTATTGTATTGTTGAAGGCTTTTGTGGCTGGAATGACTGGGTTGCTGTGAGTTTTCTGGGCTGCATGGCTATGTTCCAGAAGCATGCTCTCCTGACGTTTTGCCCACATTTATGACAGCCATCCTCAGAGGTCTGTTATGATTATGATTGCATCCCTGACAAGACATTGGCCCCTATGTGTTGCTCTATCCAAACGATGGGGATCTGGTTCAACCCTTCCTAAGAGCCTCTCTCCCTGAGCCAGAGAGGCGGAGGGCAAGGACCTCTTCTTGTGCCTGCCTTCTTGCTTCTTGCTCTTGGGCGCAACAACAGGTCTTGGCCATTCCTCCAAGAGAGAGGCAGTAAGAAGTAATAGGGCTGGGAAGGGGGAAAGGGAGTCCATATCTGCCTGCAAGGGACGTGGGTAGGGGGATATGGGCTCCCTTTCCACCTTTTCCACCTTGATTCCTGGCTCCCTCTCTTTTCTCCCCTCTGTCTCATCCACACTGACCCTTCCTCTGTTTCCTTCCTCTCTTCTTCCCACGAGCCAAAGCCACCAGCCTAGCAATGCCTTTGATATATCGAAGCCCAAGGGATGCTTGCATTCAGACACCCGGAGGGAGCCAGAAGGAGAGCAGAGGACAGTCAGGCACCTCCGGGCCGGAGGGAAGTCCATTGCCTGGAAGAGCCACCCAGCGGTGCAGAAGAGCCCCCCCCCCTTCTTTCTCCTTTGCCTCCCTCAGAAGTCAATGCGTCCCAATAGGGGACATAGAGAAGCAGCAGAAGATGCAAAGACGCCACCAATGAGGGGAAACTCACCTTCCTGGCGAAGAGTCCGGCTGCCAAGGCTGTTCCTGGGACTGCCCTCGCTTTCCATGGTCAAGCAGGATAAGAGGGAGGGAGGAGGTCGGGTCTGCTTCTTCTTCTCCTCCTCTTCTCCTCTCCTCTCGTCTCCTTTCCTCGCCGCGGCAACTGCCTTCCTTGCCCGCCTCTCTCACTCTCGCTCTGTCTCTCTCGCGCCCGCCGTCCGCGGTTAACCCTACGGCTGCTGGCGCGCGCGCCCCCTCGAGCCAGAGGTACACACTTTGTGCGCGCGCACAGACACACACACACACACACCCGCGGGCGGGAGGGGTTGGGCGGTCTGAGCCTTGGGGGCTGTGCCGGTGCTTCCCTCTCCCCCCCCCCCCCCCCGCTCCTCTTTCTGATAGACGGGGCGGCAGAGGATGTCAGCCCACCTTTTCCCCATCTGCTCCTTCTTGGGACTCTCTCTCTCTCTCTATATATATACATTCCCAGTGTGCTCCTGTGCATGTGCAGAGTGCCAACAAGCCAGTAGGGCTCATTATTTATTTTTTATTTATTTATAGCCAGCCTTTCTCAGCCATAAGGCGACTCAAGGCGGGTTACAGATTGGCACAATTCAATGCCATACATTCATAAAGAGAGCGACTAAAAACAATCAACATTACAATATAAAACATATATAAAAACCGTTAAAGCATATAATCATCGGTGTCATCCTGTTAAAAACGTTATCCAGTCACATCGTCTGGCCATTCCATGTTCATCATTCATAGTTCCTTGTTATCTATTCCGCATCTATTCCGTTACATTTTCAAAAGCTTGCTCAAAGAGCCAGATCTTTACTTTTTCTCGGAAAGTCAAGAAGGAGAGGGATGATCTAATATCACTGGGGAGGGAGTTCCATAGCCGGGGGGCCACCACTAAGAAGGCCCGTCCCTCGTCCCTGCCAATCACGCTTGGATGTGGGTGGGATCGAGAGCAGGGCCTCCCCAGACGATCTTAAGTTCCTAGATGGTTCATAGGAGGAGATACGTTCAGACAGGTAAACTGAGCCGGAACCATTTAGGGCTTTATAGGCTAAAGCCAGCACTTTGAATTGTGCCTGGTAGCAAATTGGCAGCCAGTGGAGCTGACGCAACAGAGTAGTAATAATAATAATAATAATACTTTATTTATACCCCACCACCATCTCCCCAAGAGACTCGGAGCGGCTTAAATGACACCAAGCCCAACAACATATCAAGAACAACAAGCAGTAATAAAATAACAAGCAATAAACAAAATAAACAATACAATTAATATAACTCACAAGTAGACAATAACACACAAGAATTTAAAAACCTATGGCTGGGCCAAATGTAATAGTTAAAACTTTAAAAATAAATGCTGGACATGAACAGAGGATGTATTTATTTGGAGGGTTTTAAAGAGCAACCCAATGGGTAATTAAAGTGCTTCTTAGAGTATTTGCTGGGGATTGTTTCCTTTATTCAGGAAAGACACACTGGAACAGCCACGTTTTCAGGCTCCTCCTAAAGACTGCCAATGTGGAGACTTGTCTGATATCCTTGGGGAGTGAGTTCCAGAGTCGAGGGGCAACCATGGAGAAGGCCCTCTCCCTCGTCCCCACCAATTGCGCCTGCGAGGGAGGTGGGAGCGAGAGCAGGGCCTCTCCTGATGAACGGAGAGTTCGTGTGGGTTCGTACACAGAAATGTGGTCATGCAGGAGTAGTGTGTTTCCTGAACGCCACTCCTGTTAGTAACCTGGCTGCTGCCCTTTGGACCAATTGAAGTTTCCGAACAGTCTTCAAAGGCAACCCCATGCAGAGCATGTTGCAGTAATCTATTCGGGATGTAACCAGAGCGTATTAGTGTTTTCAGAGGCTTTCATAGCTGGAATAACTGGGTTGCTGTGATTTTTCCGAGTTGTCTGGCCATGTTCCAGAAGACCAGAGTGCTCCTGTGCATGTGCAGTGTGCCAACGAGCCAGCAGGGCTCAGTATTAGCCATCGAATCTGTGTTGTCAAAGGCTTTTATGGCCGTAATCGCTGGATTGCTGTGAGTTTTCCAAGCTGTCTGGCGATGTTTCAGAAGCATTCTCTCCTAATGTTTCGCTCACATCTATAAGGTTGTGAGATCTGTTGGAAACGAGGCAAGTGGGATTTATATATCTGTGGAATAATGTCCAGGGTGGGAGAAAGAACTCTTATCTGCATTGTGAGTTTTCTGGGCTGTCTGGCCATGTTCCAGAATCATTCTCTCCTGACATTTGGCCCACATCTATGAAGTTGGTAGGTCTGTTGGAAGCCAGGCAAATTGGGGTTTATATATCTGTGGAATAATGTCCAGGGTGGTAGAAAGAACTCTTGTCTGCGTGAGGCAAGTGTGAATGTTGCAATTGTCCACCTTGATTCACATTGAATAGCCTTGCAGCTTCAAAGACTGAGCTTCCTGCCTGGTGGAATCCTTTGTTGGGAGATGTTAGCTGGACCTGACTGTTTCCTGTCTGGAATTTTGTTCTTTATTTACTATCCTGGTTTTACTGGTAGCCAGATTTTCTTCATTTCCATGGTTTCCTCCATCCTGTTGATATTGCCCACGTGCTGGTGGGTTTCAATGGATCTTCTGTGTAGCCTGACATGGTGGTTGTGAGAGTGGCCCAGCATTTCTGTGTTCTCAGATAATATGCTGTGTCCAGGTGGATTCGGATCATAGAATCGTTGGGAAGAACCTTCTGAGAGTGACAGCAGTTCAGCTATAGGATATGGGAGTGCGGTGGAGGCAGGACGGCCATCTGCTAGGAGTGCTTGGCTTGTGCAGAATGGGGTTGGACCAGGCATGGGGTAACTTGGGCCTTGGAGGTGTTTTGGACTTCAACTCCCACCATTCCTAACAGCCTCAGGCCCTTTCCTTTTTGAGGGAGAAAAGGAAGGGGCCTGAGGCTGTTAGGAATGGTGGGAGTTAAAGTCCAAAACACCTCCAGGGCCCAAGTTAGCTTAGGCCTGGGTTGGACTGTGCTCTCTCTTCCAACGCTAGGGTTCTAGGGGCGCCTTCTTTCCTTCCTTCCCACATCTTTCGGTGTGGCAGAGGCAAAAGGCCGCCCTCCTGCTTCTCTCCTTCCTTCTCCAGAGACGAGGGGCTCTTCTGCCTCCTCCTCAAACTCGCCCCCCCCCCACTCCCTTTGCGCCTCCTGCGTTGCTAGGGAGCCAGGCGTTTCCAAGGGACTCGGCCAGGCGGCAACCTGTGGCTGGAGCTGCCTCGCCGCTTTGGGAAAGAGAGAGAGCGCGAGCGGAGCCCCTCCCTTCCGCGCCCGCCCTGCGCGAGACCCCAGAGGCGTTTTCTGATTGGCTGCCCCCAGTAAAACTAACCGTTGCTGGTCCTCTTAACCGGCCTCAGGTCGATATAGGCCTCATCACACTTCCAGGCAGGCCCTATAGCTCAGAATCTGATCTGTTTATCCCAGATTATCTGGCAGTGTGTACTCATATAATCCAGTTCAAAGCAGATAACCTGAGATCAGTTCCTGGAATAGAGACAGCATTAGGGCCCTTCCAGGCAGGCCCTATATCCCAGGATCTGATCTGTTTATCCCAGATTATCTGGCAGTGTGGACTCATATAATCCAGTTCAAAGTAGATAATCAGAGCTCAGTTCCTGGGATAGCACAGACAGCACAGACAGCATTAGGGCCCTTCCAGACAGGCCCTATATCACAGGATCTGATCCCATGTTTTCTGTTTATCCCAGATTCTCTGGCAGTGTGGACTCCTATAATCCAAAGTAGATAATCTGAGCTCAGTTCCTGGGCTAGAGGGCAGTGTAGAGACAGCATTTGGACCCTTCCAGACAGGCCCTATATCCCAGGATCTGATCTGTTTATCCCAGATTATCAGACAGTGCGGACTCATATAATCCAGTTCAAGATCACCTGAGATCAGTTCCTGGTGAAGCAGGCTTTTTCTTTCCCCAAGCAATTGCTCAGGGGCTCAGCCAAAATGCTCCGTTTGAGTTCAAATTGCGGACGCAGATGAGTCAGGAAAGGCAGCCAACTGGATTCAACAAGAATATCATAGTTTATTTATAGCAGCTGCTAGTGGCTTTTTCGACACAACATGGCGTCTCTGGAAAAAGCCCCCGAGCATCAAAGGTAGTGTTCCTTTTATACATCAAAAGGGGTTCGGCTTTAAGAGCCGCCCCGAAGATTAAATCATTGGTTAAGAAAGCTGTCAATATTATAATTAACATTAAGCAATTAGCTCATATATTTTTAAGTTTCGCTTCGCAATAAGCAAGCCCCTTCTTGGAAACATCTCAAGATGCTGACAGCTGAAAACATCTGCTGATCTTGGCAAGTCTAACTTCGGCCTTGGCTATTTCCTTTTGCAAAGTTGGCAAGTCTCATGACCGATTTTTCACCCTTTCACAGTCTGTCTTTGTCTCCCATATATGGTCAAGTCCATCCGTTCCCTTTCTACATGCAAACCTCGGCAGCTTTAGTAAAAACTAAGCTGTGCTTTTTACCTTTTCTATAGCTGTACCTTTCTGCCTTATTCCCACATGTTTTTGTTTTGCGAAGCGGTTTACAAAAGCGAGAGCAAATCAGCAAGGGTTAGATATTATGGATCTCTCCAATTATGCCTTTTAATGAGAGCTATCTTTTCTATCGAAGCTGCCTGATGTATATATCTCTGGCAAACTTGAAGCAAAATTGGAAAACAGCACATTAGCAACAAAAAGACAAAACCGCATAGCATAATCACAAGTATTATTTCTCTAAGCCATGATGCTGAAGGAAGCAGAGATGTCAACCATGAGAAAGGTTGCCATCCATCTTCCTTTACGTTATGATTTATTAAGTCTTGCAATTTTTCCAAATCATCTTCAATGGTTTGGTTCAGATTATGAAATTGGACCACGCACCGGCCCCTTATTATAGAACAGAATCCTCCCTTTGTTGCCAACAAATAATCTAGGGCTAGCTTGTGTTGCATTGCCATTTGGCTTAGTTCTTCAATTTCTGATTGTAATTGTCTAACTATTTTTCCTGTGGCATTTATGCTTTTCTCTAATCTACATGTGAGTCCCATGATACTCTTTCTGTTTTCTTGGGCCATTATTCCAGGATAGGACCCGAGGGTTAGGAGCCCTGTTATTAATCCTCCTCCTATTCTTGAGCCTCCAGTTTCGGACAGTTGTGAGTCTATAATCACTTCGTCTGAGCACTCAGGTCCTAGGGGTGCTATGGCTTTCAAAGATCTCTGAAGCCTCCTAGGGTGTTTAAGGACTCGTACAGGGAATGTCAGGTATCCTACCCCAACACACTGGTTTTCTCCTGGATGAAAATTGGTTGCCCATTTATCAAAGAAAAACCACATATTGGGATCTCTAATATGCCATCCTGAACAAATACTGCCTCCATTTCTCAGGGATGTGTAATTTGACTCAAACAGCGGGTACTCAGGGTACAGTTCCTTCCAGTCCGTGTCGGCCAGATTTTGTTTGTTAACATATGTAGAGTTATAGGTTCCATACAAATAAAACTTGTCCTGACAGTGAGTGTAATTTGTCAACCTTGTTAGGAAGGCTTTTCTGTGCTCCCAGCCTTTCCATTTTTGATTCCATGTACCCTTGTTTGCACAACAAAAACACATTCCTCTCGTGGTGGCAGTATATCTGATTCGTCTAAATTTAATGTGTTTTAATCCATCGGGGACCTGAGAAAATATGGTGGGATTTTGAATAGTTCCTTGTAACCCCCCGAGCACCACCTGGGGGTCAGCTATTAGGGTAGGGAGGAAAGAGAAGTCACCTACTTTCTCTGGATGTTCATATAGGAGTGCCACATCTTTTCCATGCTGATCAAACATGAATCTAGCATGCTCTTTTAGCCAATTTCCCTGTATCATAGTGATCATGTTTACAAGCATCACATATCCAAAAACCGTTCGAACTCCTATTGGTTTTCTAGGGCATCTTTCCCTCCTCCCCATTATAATCTCTATCCACCACTTCCAAGATAGGGCTTTCGTTGGGCCACACTGCGTCATACTTGACCTGCGACGATCTGTTGTTCCCGAAGAGGTCAGCTTCATGGCCTTGTTGACCCCTCAGGGAGTTGCCGGACGATCCTGAGTCTCAGGTCACTCTGATCTGCCTTTTTTATCTCCCACATGGGGGGTGCCAGCTTGGCACGGGTGTAATGTATCCAAGGTTTAACTTCCTTCACTTTAATGGCAGTAGGGGTTGATATCAGCACAGTATAGGGCCCTCTCCACTTAGGTCCTAGTGGGTCAATCTTCCACTCTTTCACAAGCACCTCGTCACCTGGCGAGAAACAATGCAAAGGTGTGGTAGGATAGGGTGGATTTAACTCTGAAGTATATTGTGCAATTTGTTTTATCTGTCCAGCCAGGGCTTGCACTTGTTGAATGGTTTGTTTATCTCCAATCACATGTTGGTCTCCCCCTTTGTCCAGTATCGACCTCAAATTTAATGGTGGTCTGCCATATAGTCTCTCATAGGGGGTCAGACCTGTTCTTTTGTGAGGGGTACACCTTACTCTCAATAGTACCATGGGCAGTATTACAGTCCAACCCAGCCCTGTCTCTTGACAGATTTTTGACATAGCAGTCTTCAGAGTCCGATTCATTCTCTCAACTTTAGCTGAGGACTGGGGCCTATAAGCGCAATGCAATTTCCATTTTGTGCCCAATATTTGACACAGTCCTTGAATCACCTTGTGTACATAAGCTGGACCGTTGTCAGACCCTATTTCTAATGGTATTCCAAATCTGGGGATTATGTCTTTTAAAAGTGCTCTTGAAACTTCTACTGCCTTTTCAGTTCGGGTTGGGTATGCCTCTACCCACCCGGTGTAGGTGTCCACAAAAACAAGCAAATATTTGTAGCCCTTTTGCGGGGGCATCTCAGTAAAATCAGTCAAAATTGCCTCGAATGGGACGTTGCCTATGTGTTGAATTCCTGGTGGCTTTAAGGGTCCTTCTCGAGGATTATTTTTGGCGCATGTCCAGCATCGGTGTGCTGCTGCTGCTGTCAGGCTATGGAGTCCATCAATGTACATTTGCCGTTCTAGCAGCTTAGCTAAGGCTGTCTTACCCAGGTGTGTGTTGGAGTGCATATGTCGGACTATGTGCCACGCCATATCCTTAGGGACATAAACGCGGTTATCTGGCATCACAATGACCTCTCCCTTCCATTTTCCTTTTTCCCCCAAAGCCCAATTCTCCTCTTCTTTTGTGTATGTAAACTTTTCTAATGGGGGATCTCTTATTACCGTCACAGCCAACAGGTGCTGCTTATTGTGGGGGTGCTTAGCTGCCTCTCTTGCGGCCAAATCAGCTAGTCTATTACCCTGTGTCACTGGGTCTTCTCCCCTTTGGTGTCCTTTGCAATGCATTACAGCCACTTTGTCCGGGTCCCAGACCGCCTCCAGGAGGGCCACAATCCCAGCTGCATTTTTAACGCCCTTTCCAGCCGACGTAAGGAGTCCCCGCTCCTTGTACAAAGCTCCATGGGCATGGAGCGTAGTAAAGGCGTACTTTGAGTCCGTGTAGACATTGACCCGTTTTCCCTTTGCCAACTGCAGTGCTCTGGTGAGGGCTATCAATTCAGCCCGTTGAGCGGAGGTTCCCGGGGGGAGCGACTCTGCTTCCAGAATCTCTCCCCCCCCCTGTACCACCGCATATCCTGCACGCCTCTCACCGTTTTCCATGAAGCTACTGCCATCCGTGAACAGGGTCATGTCTGCCTTGGACATTGGTACGTCCTTTAAGTCAGGTCGGCTGGAATATACCTGTTCCATCACCTGAATGCACTGGTGGACTGTTTCCTCTCCTGGGGCAGGCAATAAGGTGGCCGGATTTAAGGTGGCACAAGTTTCTAGGGTCACCATCGGGTTATCACACAACACCCCCTCATATTTTGTCAGTCTCTCATTTGTGAGCCAGCGCGGTCCCTTGGTGTCTAACAGCGCCTTTACATGGTGTGGTACTTTGACGGCCAGTGGCTGTCCTATAGTCAATTTACTTGCTTCTTTTATCAAATCTACTGCTGCTGCCACTGCACGAAGGCAGGGCGGCATTCCCTGTGCTACCGTGTCTAACTGTTTTGACAGATAAGCCACTGGTCTCTGCCATGATCCTAATGTCTGGGTAAGCACCCCTATAGCCACTCCTTCTTTTTCAGACACGAACAAGTCGAACGGTTTTTCCAAGTCTGGGAGCCCGAGCGCCGGAGATGACATCAAGGCTTCTTTTAGGGCCTCAAAAGCCTCCTGGCACTCTTTTGTCCATTCAAAAGGGTCTTCTCTATTTCCTCGGGTAGCTCGGTACAGAGGTTTAGCCAACGTAGCGTACCCAGGAATCCAATGTCTACAGTATCCTGTTGCACCCAAAAACTCCCTCACCTGTCTCCTAGTGGACGGTGTAGGAATTGCACAAATTACTTCCTTTCTTTCTGTTCCCAAAGACCTATGTCCTTCAGTTATTTCAAATCCCAGGTATTTTACAGTCTTTTGACACAGCTGGGCCTTTTTCTTTGATACCTTGTAGCCTTTTTCCTCCAATGTTCCTAACATCTGCAAGGTGTAATGTCTGCATCCCTCTTGCGTCTTGCAAGCTATCAGTAAATCATCTACATATTGGAGCCAGATTCCTTCAGATTCAGGGATCTTGAACTCCTCTAAGTCCTTAGCAAGCGCCTGGCCGAAAATGGTCGGGCTATTTTGCCAGCCCTGAGGAAGGCGCCTCCACATAAACTGAGTCTTTTGGCCCGCTTGCTGGGTGTTCCATTGGAAAGCAAAGATGGGTTGAGAGACTGGAGCTAACCTGATGCAAAAGAACGCATCCTTCAAGTCCAAAACTGTAAACCATGCCGTCCACGAAGGGATTAGGCTCATCATGATGTAGGGATTTGGTACTACTGGGGTGAGGAGCACCGTGGCTTGGTTGACTGCCCTAAGATCCTGCACCGGGCGGTACTCATTCTTAGTTCCTGGCTTCTTTATCGGTAACAGAGGCGTGTTCCATGGTGAACTACAGGGCACAATAATTCCGTGTTCTAACAACCTGTCAATGTGAACTTGTATCCCTGCAGAAGCTTCCCGACTCACTGGATACTGTGGTCTTTTGACTGGGACTGCTCCTTTCTTCACCTCTACTACCACTGGGGGCACATATTTAGCCAGTCCTGGAGGATTGTCTTCTGCCCACACCAAAGGAGTTCGCTCCCAGGGCCATTCAACTTTTGGCCGCGGGGTAGACTTCTCCTGTTGTACTAAGTATATCCTCCATTCCTCTTCCATGGGTATTGTCAATTCCATTTGGCCATCGTCTAAAAATTGGATTTGTGCTCTTAATTTTGACAAAATGTCTCTTCCTAATAATGACACTGGGCAATCAGGGTGATATAGTAATTTATGACTCACACTATGGCCTGCCAGATTACATGTCCGTTCCTGTAGAAAAGGGCATTTCTGAATTTTTCCTGACAGCCCCACCACTTTGGTGACTTCTGTGCTGGTAGGACCAATAAGTTTGTTCACCACTGATCGTTCTGCCCCAGTGTCCACTAAAAAGTCAACTTGCTGGTCCCCTACTTCCATAGTGACCATCGGCTCCCCGGGGTCCAGCAAAACGAGAGCCTGGTCGGTTCATTCCTCTTCCTCCGCATCCTCCCATTCTTCCTCTGCTATTGCAGCCACTACTGCTTCCCTCTTCTGGTGTGGAGTATAACTTCCACGGCCTCTTCCACGTCCTCTACCTCTTCCTCTGCCTCGTCCTTCGCCTCCTTCCTCTCCAGACACCTTCTCTGTACATTCCCCCTTCCAGTGCCCATACTTCTTGCATCGGGCACATTGATTCCATCCTAGCTTCTTTCGCTCTCCTCCTTTTCCCCTTCCTTTCCCTCTCGATCCTTTTGTCTCTCCATCCATCATGGTCAACAATACTTTATATCCTTCTTTACGATCTCTCTTCTTCTTCTCTTCCTCTTTCTGATCCCTGGCCATATACACCTGTTCTGCTATGGCTAGGAGTTCATTCATATTTTTCCCTATGAATCCCGGTTGTTTTTGAATTTTTCTTCGGATGTCATCTGCTGCCTGGCTGATGAAAGACTGCTGCAGTGCCCTTCTCCCATTCTCATCTTCTAAATTATATGGGCTGTATTTCCTATATGCCTCTTCTAGTCTCTCCAAAAATGCTGAGGGAGATTCACTCTTCTCCTGTCTCACCCCTTGGATCTTTTGGATGTTAGCTGGCCTTTGTGGTCCCCTTTTAACAGCATCTATCAGGATCCCCTGATAGGTCGTTAGGGTCGTCCTATCGTTGGCAACGTTGGCCTTCCAACCCGGATCCTTTCCAACGGGGAAGCGCTCTGCCCCCCAGGCAACCGCATCCTGACCCGCTGGCGGCTGATTTTGGGCCAATAACGTAGCTTGATTGATCACTTGCCTTCTCTCCTCTGTGGTAAACAGGACCTGGAGGAGCTGTTGGCAATCTCGCCACGTTGGATTATGGGTAGCTATAATAGTTTCTAGTAAAGTCGCCATTGCTTGGGGTTGCTCGGAGTAGGGAGGTGTAGAACTCTTCCAATTTAGCAAGTCACTGCTGGTAAATGGGACCACCTGATATAATTGATAAGGCTGGTCATTTTGATCCAATACACTAACTTCCCTTATTGGAAATTCCCTCGCCGTTGTGCTATCTGCCGGACCTTCCACAGGGGAGAGCTCAGCTTGCCTGCTTCTAGTAACGGCTGGGCTTGCATCACTAGGTTCTCGGGCGGGACGTCGCACCGTTTGTGTGGTGGTGTCCGCAACCCTTAATTCATCCCGGAGGTTTCGGAAGGGATTGGTTTCACTGTATGGAGGCTGTAGAACTATGGACACTGGGCTGTCATATGATGGAGGCGGTGTTATCGCCCGTTCCTGGTCAACTGGTCTCTGGGCGCCTTGAACTGCTGCTAGTGGGGGCGCATTGGGAATTACTGGCAATGGCAATGTCCGTCCCTGATCCATGGGCCCCTGGGCGCCTTGAGCCGCTGCTAGCGGGGGCCCGTTGGGAGTTGCATATCGCGGCCCCCGGTAACTACATCCCTCCGCCGGCTCTTCTTCCTGGGCAAGGACTTTAACCTTGACTTTCTTTTCCTCTTTTCTTATCATCATACACTGTACTTCTTTACACTTTCGGACCCAATCAGGGTTTTGGGTCACCACGTTGTCCCAGGCATCAATATAAATATATTGATCCGGATGATGGTTAGCACAAAATTTTTCTACCTGCCTAATCTTCTTTAGGTCCCACGACCCCTCTGCAGGCCACCCAAAAGGAAAGGTGGGCCATTCTCCTGTGCACAGATTCCTTAATCTGTAGTCCTTAAAATCTCCTGGATCTCCCTGACTCGATGCAGCTACAAACTTGTCAAAGTTGTCTAGCATACACTGAAGCGGAGACACTGCCTTTGAGTTCCTCCCACCCATGGCCTCTAGTGGGGAGCAAACCTTGACCTAGACGCCCGGACACTCGACGGCACGTTTTAGGAACTGCAAGGTCTGCCCCGTCCTCCCACTACCCCACGGGATACTTAGTGGTCCCCCTTCCCCCAGCGCTGGTGTGTGTTACCTAGTGTCTTACTTGACCACTTATACTTGCCGGGTCTCTGTAGACGTTGGAACAACCTTCGTCCCCCGGACTTTCCTCCTTTTGGATCCTTCTTATCACTCCTCCACTCCCAGTTGATTTCTTGAGAACCCGAAGAGTTGCGATTTACCTTGATCAGCAGCACCGACAGAAGAGGGGAGTGTCGCAGCCGGTTATTAGTAGTCGGGGGCCCCCGTTGTCTCGGCTAACGGCAATCGCCTCTCGCGCCCCTGATGCTGATCAAAAATCGTCTTGCCAACAAGATCTGTCTCCCCCGACTCCGGCCCGTCTGAATCAAATCTCGGTGGAACCTCCAAAAATGAAGCAGGCTTTTTCTTTCCCCAAGCAATTGCTCAGGGGCTCAGCCAAAATGCTCCGTTTGAGTTCAAATTGCGGACGCAGATGAGTCAGGAAAGGCAGCCAACTGGATTCAACAAGAATATCATAGTTTATTTATAGCAGCTGCTAGTGGCTTTTTCGACACAACATGGCGTCTCTGGAAAAAGCCCCCGAGCATCAAAGGTAGTGTTCCTTTTATACATCAAAAGGGGTTCGGCTTTAAGAGCCGCCCCGAAGATTAAATCATTGGTTAAGAAAGCTGTCAATATTATAATTAACATTAAGCAATTAGCTCATATATTTTTAAGTTTCGCTTCGCAATAAGCAAGCCCCTTCTTGGAAACATCTCAAGATGCTGACAGCTGAAAACATCTGCTGATCTTGGCAAGTCTAACTTCGGCCTTGGCTATTTCCTTTTGCAAAGTTGGCAAGTCTCATGACCGATTTTTCACCCTTTCACAGTCTGTCTTTGTCTCCCATATATGGTCAAGTCCATCCGTTCCCTTTCTACATGCAAACCTCGGCAGCTTTAGTAAAAACTAAGCTGTGCTTTTTACCTTTTCTATAGCTGTACCTTTCTGCCTTACTGGGATAGAGGGCAGGGCAGAGATAGCATTCGGGCCCTTCCAGGCAGGTCCTATATCCTAGGTTCTGATCCAAGATTTTCTGTTTATCCCAGATTATCTGGCAGTGTGGACTCATATAATCCAGTTCAAAGTAGATAATCAGAGCTCAGTTCCTGGGATAGAGGGCAGGGCACAGAGAGCATTAGGGCCCTTCCAGACAGGCCCTATATCACAGGATCTGATCCCATGTTTTCTGTTTATCCCAGATTATCTGGCAGTGTGGACTCATATAATCCGGTTCAAAGTAGATAATCTGAGCGCTAGAAGGCAGTGTAGAGACAGCATTTGGGCCCTCCCAGACAGGCCCTATATCCCAGGATCTGATCTGTTTATCCCAGATTATCAAACAGTGCGGACTCATATAATCCAGTCCAAAGCAGATAACCTGAGATCAGTACCTGGGATAGAGGGCAGTGTAGAGACAGCATTAGGGCCCTTTCAAGCAGGCTCTATATCCCAGGATCTGATCCAAGATTTTCTGTTTATTCCAGATTATCTGGCAGTGCAGCCTCATATAATCCAGTTTAAAGCAGAAAACCTGGGATTAGGTCCTGGAATATGTCAGGAAGGGCCCTAAATTACAGCACTATTATCCCGCTTCAATTTCCATGGCAATATTCTGTGGCATATGTGTCAAACTCAAGACCTATCCCGCCTGCCATGTTCCCAAGATGTTGGTTTATTTATTTATTTTATTTACTATACTTGTATAGTAAATAAATAGTAATAAATAACTTGTATACCACATTTCTCAGCCTTATCAGCGACTCGAGGCAGTTTACAAGTCAGTACACATAACAACAAAATACAAATTGAACATTAAAACAGTATAAAACCACAATAGAAGCAATAAAACAATACATTACATATATTAATTCATTCCACATCATACAGCCTGGAGTATGAATCCACTTTCAGTCTGGTTTCTGCCTCCTTTGGAATTATGGGATTTGTAGTTTAGCATGGTCCAGGATCTCTCTGGTGAGCAGTTTAAAGACCCTTCAGCAGTTTAACTGCAAACACCAGAATTCTGCAGGAGGCAGAAATTGGATTTAAAGTGGATCATTGCTCTAGTGCAGGCATGGGCAAACTTGGGCCTTCCAGATGTTTTGGACTTTAACTCCCACAATTCCTAACAGACGGTCTTAATCATATTAACATTCACATATACATTTTTTTTTGTTTTGTGATATAAAGACAAAACACCACCAACTGACTTAATGAAAAAAATTATTGTGATTTTTGAGTTTGCATTTCTTTTGCTAGGTAGGGGATCCTTGGATTGATACTATTGCTGCTCAATGTCATGTGAATGTCATGGCATTATAGAATCGTAGAGTTGGAAGAGACCTTGTGAGCCATCTAGTCCAACCCCATTCTGCCAAGAAGCAGGAAAATCGCATTCAAAGCACCCCCAATAGATGGCCATCCAGCCTCTGTTTAAAAGCTTCCAAAGAAGGAGCCTCCACCACACTTTTGCGCAGAGAGTTCCACTGCTGAACAGCTCTCACAGTCAGGAAGTTCTTCCTAATGTTCAGATGGAATCTCCTTTCATGCCATTTGAAGCCTTTGTTCCGCATCCTAGTCTCCAGGACAGCAGAAAACAAGCTTGCTCCCTCCTCCTTATGACTTCCCCTCACATATTTATACAAGGCCCTTATCATGTTTCCTCTCAGCCTTTTGTTCTACAGGCTAAACATGCCAGCTCTTTAAGCTGCTCCTCATACGGCTATTGCTAGGGGAAACCATCACAACTATTGCTGGTGGGAATTGAGATACAGCAGTGGTCCCAACCTGTGGTTTGTGGAGCACCAGTGGTTCACAAGAACTAAAATATGGTCCGCAGCCTCACCGTTACTTCACTGTTGCAAGGAGAGTGACTGCTCTCCAAAACCCTCTTATAGTGCTGAGGCTTATTAATTATGGTTTTCTGTGGGCAAGTTGATGGCGACTACTGGATGGCATATGTTCTGTATCAGACCCTAGAGCTGATGTGGTCTATCCAATGCAATTTTCTGAATCAGCACCTCAAATAACCAAACCAAATCTAAAGTTGGCCAAAAACCGATTCGTAACTCTTTTGGTACTAATGTTGGAGAGTGGTCCCTAGTCAAAGTGAACCCTGGTCAGAAAAAAAAAAGGTTGGGAACCACTGAGATAGAGAAACATCTGGAAGGCTGCACTTAGTTCTAAAGTTAAGACAGCTGGATTTGGACTCAGGTACAAGGCTTGTGGATATGATGGTGTTAAAAATGCCATTTAACTTTTTTCCCAACCTCAGAGCCACAAGCATGGTTGGGTCGCAATTCCTATCATCCCCAGTCTGCATGGCAGATATAATAATAAATAATAACAATAATTTTATTGTTATAGTCTCCCAAAGGGACTCAGAGCGGCTTACAAAACAGCACATATTTGTGTTATAAAACACATAAAATATAAGTAAAATATATCAAAGTTCAAATTAACACAATATCAAAACACAGCAACACTTACAAAAAATAAAACCTAACTCAATTTAGATAAGATATTAAAACGCAGCGATGGCAATTAAAATGGACAATACTAAATTTCAAGTGACATAAAGTGCCAGAGTCTGTTTGTTTGGTCACCTGATGTCTTAGGCATATAATCAAATGTGATAGGAGATGTCATTCAATATAATCTGGATAAAAACTAAAGAACATGGACTATGTAAAAAAAGAAAAAGAAATGATAGCTGGCCCTCTGTATCCACTGATTCTCCGTCCATGGATTTGACAGCCCTCTGAAGGCAATCATGAGACTAATGCGGCCTTTGGTGAAAATGAGTTTGACATTTGTCCCTTCCTAAACTGCAAAGCCCAGGACTCCCTTACAACAGCTGTTGAAGTGCCATATAGTGCTCAAACAGTGTACTGGAATAATGTATATCTCTTGGATCTCTGGCAGTGCCATGAAGGAAAGACCTCCAGTTCACCCTGTCTTCTACATCAGTGTTCTCAAACTGTGCTCCTCCAGATGTTTTGGACTTCAGCTCCCAGAAATCCCAGCCAGTTTACCAGCTGTTAGGAATTGTGGGAGCTGAAGTCCAAAAACGTCTAGAGGAGCACAGTTTGAGAAATTCTGTTCTACAGCCTTGCTCAGATCTTGTAGACTCATGGCAGCCTCGCTTCCTTGGTTGGGCCTATCCATCGAGAATGTGGTCTTTTCCTTATTCTCTTGCCTGGTGAGCCATGTCTTCTCATGATACAGTCAGTCTAGCAGCCTGGTGTTAGTCATATTGGTTTCTAGGGAGAGTTAAGGCTTGATTTGCTCAAGGACACATTTATTGGATTTTTATGGCATCCATAGAGCTCTTCTCAAGTCATTTTTAATGACTTGATTGTTTTCCTATCAGTTTTCTACAGTGTCCAGTTTTCATAACCATACATAGAAATGGGAAGTATGGAGCCATTGACAACCCTAACTTTAACATTCAATTATGTTGTTTACATCTCAGGATCTTGTGGAGTATTTTCATA
Source organism: Anolis sagrei (assembly GCF_037176765.1). Lineage (NCBI taxonomy): Eukaryota > Metazoa > Chordata > Lepidosauria > Squamata > Anolidae > Anolis > Anolis sagrei. Next base: position 197,683,268 of record NC_090022.1, read on the forward strand.
GTTGCCCTCCCAAGTCCCAGGGTCCTTCTACACAGCCCTATATTCCAGAATATCAAGGCAGAAAATCCCACATTATTTGAGTGTGGACTCAGATAACCCAGTTCAAAGCAGATATTGTGATATTTTCTGCCTTTATATTCTGGAATATTGGGCTGTGTGGAAGGGCCCGTAGTTTCCTTCTGGTTTCTTGAGTGCAGTTTATTGACTGAGGCAAGATTTTTGGACTGCAGGCAGTCTCCGAGTTACAAACATCTGATGTACACATGACCCATTGTTAGGAATAGACATGAGACAACAGAAAGTGAGAGAAATCTACCCCAAGGAAGGGACCTTCACTCCTGAAAGAGCTATTATGGGGGGAAAGTGTCTCCACAGAAGCTTTAGCACCAAACCTTGTTTCCTAAACAAACCAATTCTTTCAAAATACAATTATCACAGGGACAGAAAATGAGGTGAAATCTTCTGAACATGGGCACAGATAGCAAAATAAACACAATGGAAGTGTTAATCCTTCCTTATGCTATCTAAAGTGAATAATCTTAAGTTCTGAAGTTTAATTCCACACACACACACACATATGGCTGGAATTAGGGCGCCTTGGTGGCACAGTGGGTTAAACTTCTGAGCTGCTGAACTTGCTGACCAATAAGTTGGCAGTTCGAATCTGGGGAGTGGGGTGAGCTCCCACTGTTAGCCCCAGCTTCTGCCAACCCAGCAGTTCGAAAACATGCAAATGTGAGTAGATCAATAGATACCGCTTTGGTGGGAAGATAATGGCACTCCATGCCATCATGCCGGCCACATGACCTTGGAGGTGTCTATGAACAATGCTGGCTCTTAGAAATGAAGATGAGCACCAACCCCCAGTGTCGGACACTATGAGACTTAATGTCAGGAGAAACCTCTACCTTTACTTATGGCTGGATTTACACTTTAACAAGTACCTGTTCCAATCTCCATACAAATTCATTTTAAGAACAAACCTGCAGAACCTATCTTGTTTGTAACTTGGGGATGGTCTGTTTTGTTTTCTTAATGAATCACTGCAAACCTCCTTTTGCACTTTCCCCCCTTGCTCCAGTAATCATACTGTAGCCTGCATATTTTAAATTGTAGGAGTTTCTTCCTCCAATTTTCACTTTTTCTTCCTCAGAGTCTAATTCTGCTTTACATATATGTTCATACAAGTTAAACCGTTCAGCTCTAGTGGTCTGAACTACCACTTCCAAGTTGTGGACTCTCTGGACTACTTCAGATGCCCCTTCTGAGAACTTCCCCGAATTTTAACACCACGTGAATGTTCCCAACACCTGTCTACTAACACTTGTATCATAGGTATTCAAAGCATCGTGAAGGACTGCAGTGTTCTGTTGAGTATATTTTTGGTTACAAACCCCGGTTTTCCTTTCTGCAATGTGTGAAAGTGCTTCTCATCAGGGGCAATTGTGAGAAACGTTTGTGGGTTTGCCTCTGCATAATATGAAGTGGACACCTTTTTGAGCATTTATGGAGTTGGGGAAGGGGAGATGTAGAAACTGGTTCACTGTGAAACTCAGCAGCAGACATGGGACATAATGATGACAGAGCAAGAGATTGCTGAGATCCAGCCATGGCTACATGCCTGGTCACAAATGTTAATGCAGGGATACCTAAATTAACAAAGCCTCCGATTAAAATCTCCTTTGTGCAAGGTTTGCATATGTTTACTCATGCTCTTTCCTTCCTTGGCCACTTCTACACTTCCAAATAAAACACAGACTCACATAATCCAGTTCAAAGCAAATAATGTGAATTATCTGACTTGATAATCTAGGTTATATGCCAGTGTCGAAGGGGATCTTGTCTTCTGTCAAACTGGAAGATTTTTAGGAGCATCAGCATTTGGAGGATGGTAAAGGATGGCAGATTTTTAGTATTAGGTTTCAGCAGTTTGCTTGTAAACAATGCAGTAAACAGTGCTCAAACTGGGAAAGAGCATGGTTCTTCTCCAGCCAATCCTACTGCAGCTGTGTGTGCCTGTTTGCTGCAGGCAAGATGAACAGCAGCTGCCTCCATCTTCTTTAAGGTACCCTCTACACAGCCATATAATCCAGATTATCAAAGCAGATAATCCATATTATAGGTTTTGAACTGAATAATATGAGTCCAGTTCAAAGCATATGATCCAGTTCAAAGCAGATAATCTGGATTTTATATGGCAGTGTAGAAGCGGCCTTACTTTGCATGAAGAGTGAAACATAGAAAACTAAGAGTATGTGTGGCTTCCTTGCCGACTATCCCCAACAAATTAAAAACAAAATAATAAGAAAATCTGAAGTTTGTGGGGGGAAAAATCAACCCTGGATGCTTCTTGGAAGGTCAAGTGGTGTTCAAAATGTTTTTGTTTGCTTATGCAAAGCTTCTCTGAAATGGTTGCTTCATTTCACATGTGCACATTGTTCATTTTGAATGAACCATTTTCTGAAACATGGTGAACTGCTCTTTCTTTTTGTAGTGTTGGAACCTACCTCTATTGGTCTCAGGTTATTTCTACCTTGGTACTAACTTTGCTGATAAAGAACAAATGCCCAGGAACATATTTACTTCATAAATTGACTTTCACCACTTTTATGTAAGTCTGTTCTTATTCTATAGCAGTCTAAACCTGTGTTTCTGTGCATTGCTGCAGGCGGATAATCTGCTTGTTTATTCAAAAGTGAATGCTAGCAGGGTTGGTGCAGCTTAGTCCCAGATATGTCTGCTCAGGATTAGCAGCCTGCTTTGTGAGGAGGAAAGTGCACCAGCTGTGGAAAAGGTGGATTCAGTGTTTGGAACTGTTAATAAAGGGATTTCTTGAAAGGTGGAATTGTGGAGAAAGTTGGAAAGATAAGTTACTTCTGCACCATTCCTCCTACAAGATTCCAGAGCCATCCTCCAATGAAACTGAATTATGAAGGAGAAAGAACATCAAAAACTACTGCATACAGCAAACCGTACTTAAAATGTACAATTTGTTTACATAGGACATGATGTCCATCAACTTTTCTCGCACTGTGGCAGCTTCCATTCAGATATCAAGTTTCACTCACAGGACTGTTATCCTACTTCATGGCCCAGTCATTCACTGAATGGTTAAACCCTTGTACCAGAAGGACTGAAGACTGACAAGTCGAAGGTTCGAATCCGGGGAGAGCGCTGATGAGCTCCTTCTATCAGCTCCAACTCACCATGTGGGGACATAAGAGAAGTATGATAAGACATCAAAACATCCGGCCGTGCCCTGGGCAACTTCCTTGCAGACAGCCAATTCTCTCATACCAGATGTAACTCTGTATTTTATCTTTAAAAGTTGGGGGTTGTCTTATACCCCCAGTCACCTTGTATGCCAGAAAATACAGTACTTCATCTTTGCCTCTACTATCCTTCCCTCCAATGAGCAATCGGGCTTTATTTACTGAAGTATGGACTGGTTTGAGCTTCTTGTGGTCCAAGGCACTCTCAGAATTTTCCTCCAACACCACAGTTCAAAAGCGTTTACCTTCCTTCGCTCAGCCTTCCTTATTGTCCAGCTCTTGAATCCATAGGTTACTATGGGGAATACCATTGCTTTAACTATGCGGATCTTTGTTGCCAGTGTGATGTCTCTACTCTTCACTATTTTATCGAGATTGGTCACTGCCCTCCTCCAAAGAAGAAAATGTCTTCTGATTTCCTGGCTGCAGCCTGCATCTTGTGTTCTACTTTGTTCTTTTGCTTGCTAATCTTTTGACTCCTATGCTGCCCCATATTTTCTGTGGCACTCCATTCTTCTTTCTCTTGGTCCATTTTGTGTGCCTTGTGCCATACTGGTTGATGCTTCCCTGCTAAATGTTTTCTGTTTTTCCTGCTCTCAACCTCCAAGGTTATAAGAAGGCATTTCTCCTGTCTGCCTATCTGCTTGCCCCTTTCCTTTTGTCTTTCTTTGGGTGGGTTGGGTTGCTTCCATCAAAGCTCACATGAGACCCAGAGGCATTCTGGAGAAATAAAGATAGCCTTGTCAATTTGCTGTGATGTGTGCCTAGTCAGTTAGTGAAAAATGTTTCCAAAGAAACAAAAAGAGAAAGGGGAAGTTATTAGAAGAGTCTGGAGCATTGAAGATACCATGGGAGATCTATGTCGGTTGAGCTATTCCCATGAGCTCTAGCATCAGAGAAGCCTGCTTTAGTTGTGGTTTGGGGATATTTAGATGAGCTCTTTGTCATGTTGACACTGCATAACAAGATTTAAAACCATGTTCCTGCATTGTCTATACTCGGCTTCAAACAGCAACCCATGAATTCTGCAGAATGGGGAGTGAATGTTGTCAGCTTTCTCTTTTATATAAATCAAGCAATTTTTTAAACGGAAGCCCATGGTTTATTCTGTTTCGGCTATATCCAACCATTGAAAATCTTAGTCACCCCATTAGCTCATGAGGTTCACTGACTACCTGGCTACCACCTGATCTGCAAGCCACGTGGGCTCGAAGTGTGCTTTTTGGAAATGAGAGTCTGAATCCACAGTTGCCAGTCTCTCTGTATGCTCCCCTGCCTTCCTCCCGACTCCCCATAGAATGACATAATACGGCCAGAGCTATAAGCAGTCTTTCTCAGGCTCACATGACGTTTCTCTTTACTGGAGGAAGAGCAGCTAATTACTTTTTACTTACCCATATCAGGCCACAGCTGTTACATTTCAGAATTTGTTACACTTCAGATCACGGCTGAAATGGAATAACTGCTAATTTAGGCCCCCTGAGAACTCCCTTTTCTGCCCCTCTTTGCATCATGTGCTGAAAAATGTGATAAATAACTGGGGCAGAATAAGGGCTTGGCAAGGAATCCTTTTTTTAAAAAGGTAAACACTACATCTTGGAGTTATATGCACATGCAAAGGAGTCATGTGCGAATTGTGTAATGAGAGTCCCAGGCAGGAGAAGGTATCTCGCTGTTCTGCCCTTGTTTGCTTCATCACATATTAATGCTTATTGCCAGGCCTCTCAGCAATGACTGCTGTGTGCATCACAGCCCTCTTGATCGGTGACATTACAAGGTGGACATGGTGTGAGGTCACGGTGGGAGCGGATTCTAAAGACAATTTCCTCCCATGTTTTTTGACATCAGTGGAGCAGGAGACTAGCCCTTGACCTGGTGCCAATTGTGGGCATATATCAATGGAAAAAAGGGGGCCACCTTCATTTCATCCTGTCTGTTATATCTTTCTCATATATGCCTGCCCAAAGTGTGGGTGTTCACCTTCATGGTCCACCACTGAGATCAATACACTGTGTTAGGACACAGCGGAGGGTCTTCTCGGCTGTGACACGCATCTGTGCATTGTCTTTTTCCTGGAGGCCAGACAGGCGCGAATACTCATGTAATTGAAGCACCAAGTTAAAAGTGTTGAACTTGTTTTAATGCTATTTGCAATTGCCCTGAGATTTTTATTTAGGGCAAGATATAAATATTTTAATGACAACAACAACATTATCGCAAAACTAAAAAGGGAACATACAAACACACAAGGTGTTCAAGATACAATTTGTTTGGGTTTTTTTGCAGCCACCCAATAGCATTACTCATTAGTAGTTTTACAGCTAGCATATACCTTTAAAATTTTTAAAAATGACTTCAAAATATAAAGTGCCAAAAAGTATCAACAAATTATCTCCCAAAGCAACATTTTTGCCCTCGTGCTATAGCACTAACAATCTTAACTGTTATTATTTTTCTTTCCACTACATCACTGTTGTCCCATGTTCCTCTGAAAAGCAACCTGTAACAACAACAACAACAAAGCCAGTAAATGTGGTCCCAGTGGTGATCAGCCTGAAAAAGTTACAGAAAATGAACACGTGAAACTACTCTGGGACTTCAAACTCTGTCTGAATTCAGACAGATAGAGTTTTGGAGCACAATACTCCTGACCTCACAATCATGTTAAAAAACAAAGTATGGATCGTTGATGTTGCAATCCCAGGTGACAGCAGGATTGAAGAGAAACAACTGGAAAAGCTGACGTGATACGTGTATTTAAAGATCAAACTGCAAAGACTCTGGCACAAGCCAGTAAAGATGGTCCCAGTGGTGATCGGCACACTGGGTGCAGTGCCTGCACTTAAATACAATAGGTGCTGACCAAATTACCATCTGCCAGCTGCAAAAGGCCACCTTACTGGGATCTGCACGCATTATTCGCCGATACATCACACAGTCCTAATCCCTTGGGAAGTGTCTGACGTGTGATCCAATCCAATCCAATCCAATACAATACAATACAATACAATAGCCAGAAGAATTATGTTGTTTGCTGTGGACTCATCTTGCTGTGTTTCTAATAATAATAATAATAATAATAATAATAATAATAATAATAATGCTTTATTTGTATTCCTCCACCATCTCCCCGAAGGGACTCAGGACAGCTCACAGAAAGCACTCAATAGTGCAACAATATACAAATACTGCAATAAAATCAATCAATTTACTAAAAACAGCAATAAAACCCCTATTAATTTAAGGGATACTATAAAACGCAGCAGCTGGCAAAAATAGCGACTGTATACAGTATCAGCCCCGTAATGCAGGAGTGAAGCAAATCACTAAGTCTTCGAGTATAGTGCCATAATCACTAAACATGGTCAAATGTTTGTTTAAAAAGCTATGTTTTCAGGTGTTTCCAGAAAACTTGGAGAGTGGGGGCTACCCTAATCTCTTTGGGGAGGGCATTCCAAAGGCAGGGAGCCACTGCCGAGAAGGCCCTTTGTCTCATCCTCACCAACCATGTTTGAGACAGAGATGAGATCGAGAGGATAGCCTTCCTGGCAGATCTTAAGACCCATGCTGTAAATAACAATTTATAATTCCTTACTTACTGCTTCACCTTTTACTTTCCATTCTTACTCCTGCAGTTAGCCAAAATATGTCTAACTGAAGGCACAATGTATTACTTTCCTCTTTCCCTCTGCCTCACTTCGTTTTTCCCATGTGGCAAATTTTAGATGTCAGGGCTTGACTTATGCAAATTAATGACATTAATTACATAAGAAAATAAGTGAGAGAAAGGTTAAATTCACAATTTCTCCCCATTAAATGAAAATGCAAAAGTAAACATGATTTCCCTGGCATCTAACATGTGAAATAGCCCAAAGACATACAATGAGAATGCTGAACTGGGAAATGGGATTAGCACCTCTAGGCTTTCCCAGAAAAATCTTCTCAGTTTTGTGTAGATTCTAGTCTTCCATCCCAGCACAGAGGGAAAACTGTAAGATGAGAAACCACACATGAAAGCATTGAAATGGAGGGATGCTGGAAAGTGAAAAGTTTGGGCAAAGTCAGGCAAGGGGTCAGTAACAAAGTAGCTGTGTAATCTCTGATAAGAGTGACAGTGGGTGCAGGTATAAAGTAAAACTGAATGACCTTTGCTTACAATTTCCCCTTTTCTTCTCAGTTGTTTCCCAGTGTTTCCCACCCCAGTCATCTCTTTGATGAACCTTGCATTTTCCATTTGGATTCTGTCTTCAGTAGCTGACATCAATTACATCTATATAAATAAAAGTGTAAATATCCGTTTGTTAGTGACCTCAAATCTCCCAAAATACTTCACCGATTGTTTCAAAATTTGGACACAATGTAGCATTCAAACAGGTAAATGTTTTTATATGTCACATACCTACTATTATACAGATGTCACACCTATGATAGGTAAAAACATGCTTGGCATCAAAAACAGCACCATCTGCTGGATGTCGAAGCAACACATCACGAAGCAACCCTGTCAGGGCTGGAGCCACCATTAGGAATCCATGACTTGGTGGCCCCCCACTGAGCCTTCCTGTCTAGCTCCCTCTAGAGCAGAACCGGGAGAAGAAGAGCGGGAAAACGGTGGTGGGACAGGTAGGGTAATCCAGGATGGGGAGAGGGGTGGAGCATGGGTGGGAAGGAAGAAGGCAAGGAAGTAGGCCCAGCCCAAGCCCTGGGCTCCCGTAGCCTCATGCCCTGCCCGGCCTTGGCCAGCACCGCCTCACACCCGCGCCTCCAGGAAGACTGGAGGCTCAGAAGGAAGGAAGGATTGAATAGTAGGAACGGAGAGATAGATAGGAGGGAAGAAAAGGAAAGAGTTTATAGTATAGACCAGTATCATTGTTACTATTATCATTATTATATACACCAGTATTATTATTATATAGAGTATATAGGCCAGTATTATTATGAATTACACCACTCTTATTATTATTTCATAGACAACGGAACAATAAAAGTGTTGTATACCCACAAGCATTACAAAATTACATTTATTTATTTATTTATTTAAAACATTTATATTCCGCCCTTCTCACTCCGCAGGGGACTCAGGGCGGAGCACAACGTATACATGGCAAACATTCAATGCTGGGACCAGGCCTTCGGGTAAGCTGGCAGTTAGACAAAAGACAATGACGACCAGAGTAGGAAAGGACAATGACGATGCTAGACAGATCATGGATTTATGAATTGGCGAACATTGACCACAATATGATTTTATTGCTGCGACTGTATTGTTTGATTGTTTTAATTAGTTATAATTGTTGACGTTATATTGTAATTTTGTATATTGTATTCTGTGAATTGTTGGGCATCGAATTGTGCCTTTTGTAAGCCACCCTGAGTCCCCCCCTAGGGGGTTGAGAAGGGCGGGGTAGAAGCACCCCAATAATATAATATAATAATAATAAAACCAAATATATATAAAAACATTAAAATCACTTATATCCATTTTAAAATCAGTTGCTTAAAAACCATCTCAGGACACTATTATTGCCTCATTGCACTGTCCCAAAGGCTTGGTTCAACAGCCAAATTTCCACCATTCTTCTGAAGGACAGAAGAGAAGGGGCTAATCTAATACTGCCAGGAAGGGAGTTCCATAACTGGGGGGCAATCACTGAAAAGGCCCTGTCTCTCGTCCCCGCCAAACGCGCCTGTGACAGCGGAAGGACCGAGAGGAGGGTCTCCCCAGAAGATCTTAGTCTTCGTGGTGGTTCGTAAAGGGAGATGCGTTCAGACAGGTAAACTATATATTAGAAACGAAATATATTAGAAACCAGCTCTTTCTCTTTTCTTTCTTTTCCATTTAACCATAGTGGACCACAGCAACGCGTGGCTGGGTACAACTAGTGATTAATACGAGAAAAGAGATTCCACCTGAATATTAGGAAAAAATTCTGGATGGTAAGAGCTGTTCATCAGTGGAATGGGCTGCCTGAGAGCATGGTGGAGTCTCCTATGGTCATCTCTCAGGAGTGCTTTGATTATATTTCCCAAAATTGAAGGGAGTGGGACTGGATGGCCCTTGGGGTCTTTTCCAGTACTATTATTCCATGATTCTATGATTAATATACAAAATAAAGAGTTGTCAAGATTAACTATGGGCTCCTCCTTAGGAGATTGTGTTATTTGTTGCTGTGATTCTCAGAGGTTTATATAATTTTAGTTTATATAATTTCTTTTTAGTTCAAGACTATCAAAACAAAACATTCCTCTCTTGTCTTCTTTTTAATTCTTTTAGCAATATAGTGCAATATTGCATCAGTGCCAAGATACATTTGCAGTATAGCAAAAAAAAAATGTGTACATTCAGAGTAGAAGGTTTGCTCTTCAACCCATGGGATCACTTCAGCAAATCATGCTCCAGTTGTTGTTGTTTTTTTTAAAAAAAACCCTTAAAGTGCCTTAGGAAAGATCCAAGTCTCTCCATAAGAATGGGATGGAATATAGAGCAGGCATGGGCAAACTTTGGCCCTCCAGGTGTTTTGGACTTCAATTCCCACAATTCCTAACAGCCTACCGAGTTTGCCCATGCCCGATATAGAGGCAACAAAAGCAAGAAGTTGTCCTCCTTTGGAAGAGCCTAGTTTTTCATATAACTTGAATTCAAGTACTGATAGTCCCTGAGTTACAAACATCTGACAAACAACTCACAGTTAAGAACAAGGATGAGACAACAGAAAGGGAGATAAATCTACCCCTTAAAGGAGAAATTCACTCTTGGAAGAGTTATTATGGGGGAAAGGGGTCTCCACTGAAGCTTTCTCTCCAATCCTTGTTTCCACAACAAGCCACATTTTCCAAAATCCAATTGTCACAGGGACAAAAAGTGAGGTAAAATCTTCTGAACAGGGGCGCAGGCAGCAAAACAAACACTACAGGGGTGTTAAACCTTCCCAAGGTATCTAAAGCTAATATATGTGTATGGATGGATGTGTGTGTGTGTGTGCGTGCGTGTATCTACACACGCACACACACACAGGTTCGAATCCGGGGAGCGGCATGAGCTTCCACTGTCAGGCCCAGCTTCTGTCAACCTAGCAGTTTGAAAACATGTAAATATGAGTAGATCAATAGGTACCGCTCCAGCGGGAAGGTAACAGCGCTCCATGCAGTCATGCCACCACATGACCTTGGAGGTGTCTATGGACAATGCCGGCTCTTTGACTTAGAAATGGAGATGAGCACCAACAACTAGAGTTGGACACGACTGGAATTAATGTCAGGGGAAAACCTTTACCTTTACTATTTGTGTATGTGTGTGTGTGTGTGTGTGTATGTGTGTGTGTGTGTGTGTGTATATATATATATATATATATATATATGGCTGGAATTTCATTAAAAATATATCTGTTCTGACTTACATACAAATTCGACTTCAGAACAAACCTACTGAGCCTATTTTGTCTGGTTCTTTGTACATCTTATGGGAAATAGCCATAAGATGTCGATGAGAACTAGGGAAAAAACGGAACGTTGTAATGCTCTCAGATTCCGGCAGACGCTTTTGTGGAATCTGGCCCACTTTTCACAAATGTTTATACTGTAATGAATTAGTTAGTTTTAATGGTATCACAAGACAAGCCCTTCTTTTTTACACTGAAGCAGACTGACAAGGCTATTTCCATGAAAACATTACTGTCAAACCACATGGTGGCTCTATGTTTCCGAATACATATTGTACATAAATTTGCAGTAATGCTCTGTTTTTACTACATTAACATGAAAATGACTTCCTTCAGGATCAAACCACAGTATCTGTACTTGCAACTCTGGAGTTTCCTGACATGCCAGCTTTTTCTTGCTTGGATTTACATATTTTTTTCGACTGGAGGACTATTTAATCGCGGGAGCCTCCACTTGCAGTCTGAAGGGGTATAAGCCAAGCACAGATCTAACATCGATCTCAGTGAGAGCTGGGGCATAAAGAGGGGGTTGTTCTGCAAAGCATCTGAAGAAGAGAGAATATTTCCATAGTTCTTATGAGTCCAAATCTTTGTTGTTGGAATCTTTCCCCACATTTACTCTATTAGACAATGACACGGGGATAGAATTAAAAGATAGGTGCTACTCTGCATGGTTTGGTAACTGCCTTGGAGATCCATATAGGCAACCATGAGCCAGATATGTATAAAATAACAAGAAAGCTTGATTAATAAGAACGAAACAGATTGCATACATGTCCCGTGCTGATAACATTTGATTTTTAAAGCAGTAACCTTGAAACCTTCACTTATATGTTGTGCATATATCACCTTAGGGGTTGGGCAGCTGCATTTCCCATGGCTGCAAAGTGGAGATACTTCAAAATCACTCCTTTCTACCTGCTGCTACCGTGATGAGGGTGAACAAATTGAAATTGAATCCAGACAAGACGGAGGTACTCCTGGTCAGTTGACAGGCCAGACAGGGTATAGGGTTACAGCCTCTTCTGGACGGGGTTGCTCTCCCCCTGAAGATGCAGGTTCGCAGCTTGGGAGTCCTCCTGGATTCATCGCTGAGCCTGGAACCCCAGGTTTTGGTGGTGGCCAATTAAAACTGTGCCCATACCTTGAGAAGCGAGACTTGGCCACGATGATCCATGCTCTTATTACATCTCGAATAGATTACTGCAATGTGCTCTACGTGGGGCTGCCTCTGAAGACTGTCCAGAAGCTCCAGGTAGTTCAACAGGCAGCAGCTAGATTTCTTATTGGAGCAGCATACAGGGAGCATACAACCCCCCTGTAACGTCAGCTCCACTGGCTGCCAGTTTGCTCAATTTAAAGTGCTGGGTTTGGCCTACAAAGCCCTAAACAGTTCTGGTCCAACTTGCCTGTCTGAACGTATCTCCCTTTATGAGCCAACTAGAGCTTTAAGATCTGCTGGAAAGGCTCTGTTCTTGGTCCTATCCCCTTTGCATGCGCGACTGATGGGGATGAGAGACAGGGCCTTCTCACTGATGGCCCCTCGGCTGTAGAACTCCCTCCTGAGTGACATCAGACTGGTCCCATGCATCCTGGACTTCAGGAAAAAAGTTAAAGACTTGGCTTTGTACATAGGCATTCGGGGAATAGGGGAATACAGAATTTGACCTCAACCTAGTAGTTGAATAATGACTATGGGGAAACCAAGTAGTACAGAACATCAAGATTCAGTGCTATGTATGGTTTATCTGTTTTATTGTATTTATATATTTTAGAATTTTATATGTTTTAACTATTTTATAATTTGATATCCAGGGAGCGGCATGAGCTTCCGCTGTTAGCCCCAGCTTCTGCCAACCTAGCAGTTTGAAAACATGCAAATGTGAGTAAATCAATAGGTACCGCTCCGGCAGGAAGGTAATGGCGTTTCATGCAGTCATGCCAGCCACATGACCTTGGAGGTGTCTATGGACAATGCCGGCTCTTCAGCTTAGAAATGGAGATGAGCACCACCCCCCAGAGTCGGACACGACTGGACTTAAAGTCAGGGGAAAACCTTTACTTTACCCTATGGTATGTTTATTGTTGTGTGTATGGCGCGGCATTGAATGTTTTGCCATAATTTGCAAGCTGCTCTCAGTCTCCTTTGGGGTGAGACGGGCAGGGTATAAATATAGTAAATAAATAATACAGCAGAAAATTTAATTCTGCACCCAAGTAGTGCAGCTATTCAGATTGCCTGTGTTTGTGCATGTTGAAACGCAGCACTTGATTCTCACCATCACCTTCTTTTTAAAAATAGAACCTTCCTCTACACATCTTCCAAACTATATTCAAGCCCCATATTCTAAAAACACGTTCGGGATGATGGGGAGGGGAGAGGAACCCAAAATTCTCAGGGAGCTAAATGTGCAATTTTTTATGAATTTGTACAGAAAGCTGAGTTCTATGCTGACATGAATGTATTTGAGGAGTTCTTTGTGTCTGTTAGGTGTGTCTCTAGAACAGCATTTCTCAACCTGGGGGTCAGGACCCTGGGGGGGGGGAGGTTGCGAGGGGATGTCAGAGTGGTCACCAAAGACCATCGGAAAACATAGTATTTTCTGTTGGTCGTGGAGGTTCTGTGCAGGAAGTTTGGCCCAATTCTATCATTGACGGAGTTCAGAATGCTCTTTGATTGTAGGTGAACTATAAATTCAAGCAACTCCCAAATATCAAGATCTATTTTCCCCAAACTCCACCAGTGTTCACACTTGGGCATATTGAGTATTCGTGCCAAGTTTGGCCCAGATCCATCATTTAAATATATATATATATATATATATATATATAATTGGAGTTTTGTATAGAGAGAAAGAAAAGAGGGGGGGAATTGATAGTGGGGGAACAATTTCGTTTATAGAAAAGTAGGAAGGGAAAGAGCAGGGAGAAAAAAATGGAAGAAAAAAATACGATATGTATTGGTTGACCTTGTTTTCAACGGTCATTTGGTCTGTTTTAAGATAGTATTGTCTAATGGTTAGTCTATTTCCACTCAGTGTTCTTTGTCGATACAATTGATTCTTTTTAGCAAATAAGCTCTATTTTCAGCTGTCTAAAACAGGGGCCCTCAAACTAAGGCCCGGGGGCCAGATATGTCCCTCCAAGGTCATTTACCCAGTCCTTGCTCAGGGTCAACCTAAGTCTGAAACAACTTGAAAGCACACAACAACAACAGCAATCCTATCTCATCAGCCAAAAGCACATCCACACTTCCCACTGAAATACTAATAAGTTTATATTTGTTAAAATTTTTCTTCATTTTAATTATTATGTTGTTTTAAAGTGATTTTGCACTACAAATATGATATGTGCAGTGTGCATAGGAATTCATGTTTTTTTCAAATTATAGTCCAGCCTTCCAACTGTTTGAAGTACTGTGACCTGGCCCTCTGTTTAAAAAGTTTGAGGACTCCTGATCTAAAGTAATCCTTTTCTAAGTCTCAGTTAGTTTCTTTCTTTGGTAAACCTTGGTTTAGTGGCAGCCAATAGGTGAGTTTGTCCATGTTCATAATCTCTAATACTTTGTTCAGCCATTCCTCTCTTTTTGGTGCCTCTTTTAGTCTCCAATTCCTGGCACATACTATTCTAGCCACAGTTGTCAGAAAATAAAACAATATCTCTTTATTCTTATCTTCTTCTATCTCTAACATTCCTAATAAAAATATTCAGGTTCTCTTTCAATTTCAATTTTTAAAATCTTCTGTATGCCTTCATTTATATCCTTCCATTTTTTTCTGCTTTTGAGCAAGTCCACCAGGTATGAAAAAGGTTCCAATTTGCTGTTCACATTTCCAAAATTTGTTGGATGCATTCTTATAACATTTAGATATTTTATGTGGTGTAATATACCATCTATAAAACATTTACCACCAATTTTCTTTCAGATCGTAAGAATATGTGTATTTAAGTCTTTGAATCCATTTTCCCCACTATTTAAAATCTATTTGATGACCAATATTTTGAGCCCATTTAACCATGCATTCTTTTATCTGTTCTTTTTCTGTTGTCCATTCTAACGGTTTGGCCCAGACCCATCATTGTTTGAGTCCACAGTGCTCTCCAGATGTAAGTGAACTACAACTCCAAAACTCAAGGTCAGTGCCCACCAAACCCTTCCAGTATTTTCTCTTGGTCACTGGAGTCCTGTGTGCCAAATTTGGTTCAATTCCATCATTGGTGAAGTTCAGAATGCTCTTTGATTGTAAGTGAACTATAAATCCCAGCAATTACAACTCCCAAATGACAAAATCAATACCCCCTCCCCACCCCCAAACTCACCAGTATTCAAATTTGGGCGTATCAGGTATTTGTGCCAAATTTGGTCCAGTGAATGAAAATGCATCCTGCATATCAGATAGTTACATTGCGATTCATAACAGTAGCAAAATTACAGTTATGAAGTAGCAATGAAAACAATATTATGGTTGGGGGTCACAACAACATGAGGAACTGTATTAAGGGGTTGTTGCATTAGGAAGGCTGAGAACCACTGCTCTAGATCATGCAGGTACTATATGTCCTGTACTTCTGTTCCATACGAGGTGTGAATGTTTTAGCCTTTGGAGTTCACAAATACTAGTTGATGTTTCAGATTATCTAAGTGTCTTTCCCTTTCCTTATCCGTTTCATCTCGAGCCCTCCTGGGACATGCACAAAACCTTATTGACAAACCACGCTCTGCTACTAATCCATATATTGTGTTCAGCTTTTTATCCAGGCAGCTTCAAAGATTTCTCTCTAGCTCGCTCCTCTGTGTGGCAGCCGATGGAGCCGGGGGCCCACCACCACTTCCAAAAAACACTGCTTTGCAGTTACGCCAGTGCATATCAATACAAAGTATATGAGAGCTTTCTCCTGGCGTTTAGACTATTTTTTAGTGAAGGGAGAGGGTTTCATCCACCAGGCATTTCCAGGCCCTTTCTGATTTTGCAGCCATGTTTGTTAGAATTAGGAAAAATACAGAGCTGAAGATGAAATGCAACCACTGAAAAGGTCAACAACAACAAACAAAGATCTAAACAATGTAACTGAGAATCTTTTTGGGAAGAAAAAGCCACAAAATGTGGATAGCAGGCAGTATTCTGGAAAGTGGGGAAGAGACGGAGAAAAGAGCGAAGCCTAGAAAAATGGCCACGGTCAAGCTGTTTGTGTGGGTCTAGTGGTGACAGGGGATTAAAACTCTATCAAAAATATTCTGCATGAAAGAAGATAGGGAACACAAAAAGTAAAAGCCAGAAACGCATTGAATAGGAAAGGTCAGAAACACAGCCATCTATTACAAATAAACCTGTTACCATATATACTCGAGTATAAGCCGAGTTTTTCAGCCCTTTTTTAGGCTGAAAAAGCTACCCCGGCTTATACTCATTTGGAAAAATGTTCGACAGTGGCACTGAAGAAGGGAAAAATAATTGAAAGTGAGGGCATAAATATGTCTAATGGTCAAGTGATAAAGTGTCACCAGCATACTACAGCTGGGCATACTGCAGCTGGACAACATCAACATCAAACATGAACATGTGAAAACTGGTCAGCAAAGAATACACTCAAAGCGTCAGAAAATTTCTCTTTTGAGCTCAATGGAGGCAATAACAAGCTCAATGGAGGCAATAACATCAAGGCCATAAACATCCGGGCCATACCTGTCATAGGATATACTGCTGGCATCATAAACTGGACGCAGGCAAAACTGGACAATTTGGACAGAAAAACTAGAACACTCATGACCATTCATAACACACTACATACTTTCTAGGCTCTATCTGCCTAGAAAGTCTGGGGGCAGAGGACTTTTACAAGTCAAACAAGCAGTCGAAGAAGAAAAATACGCCCTGGCAGAATATGGAAAAGAAAGCCAAGAACCTTCTTTAATTGAAGTCAATAATCGGAAACTTCTCAAAGCACAGCAGACAAAGAATCAGTACAAGAAAACTTGCACTCCAAACCAGAGCTGACAGCTGGCACAACAAAGCATTACATGGGCAGTTCCTTGACAAAATTGAAGGAAAAGTTGATAAGGAGAAGACCTGATTATGGCTCATGAATGGAACCCTGTAGAAAGAGACAGAAGGCCTGATTCTTGCAGCCCAGGAGCAAGCCATCAGAACAAATGCCATTAAGGCCAGGATCGAAAAATCAGCTGATGACCCAAACTGTGCAAGGAAGCTGATGAGACCATGGACCATATCCTCAACTGTTGCAAGAAAATTGCACAGACGGACTACAAACAAAGGCACAACTCTGTGGCCCAGATGATTCACTGGAACTAATGTCAAAAGTACCACTTACCATTAGTATAGAATTGGTAGGATCATAAACCTGCAAAGGTCGTGGAAAATGAACATGCAGAAATACTGTGGGACTTTCGAATCCAGACTGACAAAGTGTTGGAACACAATACAGCAGACATCACAATTGTGGAAAAGAAAAAAGTCTGGATTATTGATGTCGCCATACCGGGTGACAGTTGCATTGAGGAAAAACAACAGGAAAAACTCAGCCACTATCAAGACCTCAAAATCGAACTGCAAAGGCTCTGGCATAAATCAGTACAGGTGGTCCCAGTGGTCATTGGTGCATTGGGTGCCGTGCCAAAAGATCTCAGCTGGCATTTGGAAACAATAAACATTGACAAAATCACGATCTGTCAACTGCAAAAGGCTACCTTACTTCGATCTGCACGCATCATTCGAAAATACATCACACAGTCCTAGACGTTTGGGAGGTGTTTGACTTGTGATTTTGTGATATGAAATCCAACATATAGATCTTGTTTGCTGTGACATACTGTGTTTTTGTGTCAGTAACATAATAATAATAATAATAATAATAATAATAATAATACTTTATTTGTATTCCTCCCTATCTTCCCGAGGGAACTCCAAGCTGAAACCTGCCAAAGCAAACAAGTTGTAATTTATAGGAGGCATAACAGTTCAAGGATATGAGGGCAGGGAGGTGAGTGTAGTGCACATAAGACACAGCAACAATGAAATGAACTTGTAGCATCTAGGTTATTAGTAGTCAGGGCTCATCCGGAATATTTTGCTCCTTGAGATGAAATGCCAGATAAAGCCCACCCAGCCACAATTCACGTAGTAAAAAAAAAGTCTGCAGCAAAACAATAAAAAGTCTGCATAATGATGTTGCCATTTCAGGCAGAGAAAATCGCACAAGCACTCAAACCCTCAGAGGGAAAAGTACAATAATAATAAATAAAAAAACAAAACACTTTCCTTTACTTCTGGGTTATTCAATTCAGCTGACTCAGGTGACTGTCTAGCTTTGGCTAATGGAACTTTTTGTTTCTCGTGATCTATGGCTCTTGCACAGTTTAATCAAACTTGAAAGGTACTGCCTAATTCTAAGTCCAAAATGAGTGTGACGCATTACCCTGTCCGCATCTACTTCTGCAATAGTTTGTTTTAAAAATTCTTATGGTGAAAATCAGACTTGGGAACTTTTAGAGCAGAAGATTGGGCGGGTGAGGAGTGTGTATGTATGTGTGCTTATTGAAAGCTGCTTGGCTTCCTCGAATCAGTAGGAGAGCCTTTTTGGTGGCTGCCCCCAGGCTATGGAACTGCCTGCCAAGGGAGGAGCGGTTGGTTCCCTTCCTGCTCTTTTTTCACTTGCAGGCCAAGATCGTCTTATTTAAACATGCCTTCAGCTTTGAAGTAATTGAGTTAGAGCAACAGGCATTTTTATGCGTTTTAACTGTTTTTAATTGATTTTAAAGTCCATTATACTTAATACTTCTTAATTTTTGTACTTCAGACTTTTTAGCTGTGTTGTTTTATCATATGTGAGTCTCTTTGATTCCTATATGGGAGAAACAACAACAACAACAATATAGCAGAAACCCCAGAGGCCATCCAGATCAACTCCTTTCTGCCATGCAGGAAAAGCACAAGCAAGGGAGGCAGGGGGGGAAGTTTTTTGGCGGTGAGAGAGGCAGGGGAGAAGGAGGAGCAGGAAAGAGTAGGAAAAGCTTGGAGGGGGAGGATAAGGGGGAGGGAAGCACTGAGCCCCTCAGTATGCTTTGCGAAGCCCCAAGGGCTCTGCAGAGCACACTTTCAGAAATGCTGCATGAAATACATATACTGTACCAACATTTCTGCTTATGGGTGAAAATGTGTGTGAGTTGTTTATACAGACCACTGGAAGCATAGGAAGGACAGGTCATGGGAGACACAGGGGTCTGCACATCTGAACTGTAGGTACGCCCTTTAGTTATCTCCATCATGGAGTCACAAGGAATTCAATCTGTCACAGCAGTTGAAACAAAAATCCTTGTAAGGTCTGTTTTTTATTACATTGGTCTTCAAGTTTGTGACCAGTAGATATAAGATGAGCACTGATATAGGATGAATGACAACTGTTTTGACAGCAGTCCATGTGAGTGGGATCTAGGAGCCTTAGAAGACTACAAAATGAACATGAGGCCCCATCTACACTGCCATATAAAATCCAGATTATCTGCTTCAAAGTGGATCACATAGCAGTGTAAACTCAAATAATCCAGTTCAAAGCAGATAATGTGGATTTTCTGCTTTGATAATCTGGATTATATGGCAGTGTAGAAGGGAATTGTTGTCCCTTCCAGACAGGCCCTATATCCCAGGTCCCGATCCCAGGTTTTCTGTTTATCCCAGATTATCTGGGAGTAAGGAGTTATATAATCCGGTTAAAAGCAGAACCTGGGATCGGATCCTGGGATATAGGGCCTGTCTGGAAGGGTCCTGAGTCAGCATGTGATGCAACAGCTTAAAAAACCGATTCTAGACTGCATCAACAGGAGTATATCGTCTAGAGCGAGGGAAGTATAGTACCACTCTATTCTGCTTTAGTCAGACTTCACCTGGAATATTATGTCTCTGGGTACCACAATTTTAAAAAGATATTGGAAAGCTGGAATATGTCTGGAGAAGGATAACCAAAACGATCAGAGTTCTGGAAACCAAGCCTGGGAAAGAGAAGGCTGAGAGGGGACAGCAGTCAGGTTGCTAACAGGAGTGGCGCTCAGGGAGCATACAATCCTCTTTTGCGCCAGCTCCACTAGCTGCCAATCTGCTACTGAGCACAATTCAAAGTGCTGGCTTTTTAGCCTATAAAGCCCTAAATGGTTCCGGCCCTGCCTGTCTGTCCAAACATATCTCTCCTTATGAACCATCTAGGAATTTAAGATCTTCTGGGGAAGCCTGCTCTCGGTCCTGCCATCTTCACAGATTCAGCCTCTTAACGTTTCGTAAAAGAGTCAAAACCTGAATATTTGAGCAGGCTTTCCCAAATGCAGTGTAGCAGATAAACTCTGATCTCGGAATGGCTGGACAACGCGACTGGATAATGATTTGGTAATGAAATGCGGAGGATTTATTGTTTTATGATGTTTCTATTGATGTTATTATGTAGTGAATTTTTATCTATGTTTAAATGTTCTAGCTATTTTTATATTGTTATGGGCATCAAATTGTGCCGTTCTGTAAACCGCCATGAGTCGCTCCCGGGCTGGGAATGGTGGTATAGAAATATAGTAAATAAATAAATAGTAGTCGCACATCCTGTACTTTATCTCAAGCCCTCTCTCCATTACTGCAGCTAGCACTTACTTTATTCCAATGTTTACAACCTGGCCATGGTGCCAGTAATTTACCGTCATGGTTAGAGGACCGCAGCTGGATTGAATCTGAATTGATGTTTTTATATTGTGTTCACTTTTATGTTTGTTTTTAGGCATTCTGTGTCACCTGTAAGCCGCCCCGAGTCCCTTCGGGGAGATGGTGGTGCAATGGGTGAAACCCTTGTGCTGGCAGGACTGAAGAAAAAAGATACAAACAAGGGAACTTTAGGAGGAAGAATTGGGAATAAAAATAGGAGAAAGGAATTGGGAAAAATTATGGAGAGCAAGACACCGCAAGAATTTATCAATTAGGATAAAAGAAAACTACTACAAGATGGTATGGAAATGCTACCTGACCCTGATAAAGATACATGATATGGATAAGGGTTGTTCAAAAAAATGTTGGAGGGGTTGCCAAGAAAGGGGTACATATATCCACATTTATTTATTTATCGTGTCAGGAGCAATCAGACATTTTTTTGTTAAAAATGTATTACATTTTTAACAAAACAAACAAACAAAACACAAAGTTTGCAAGCTTGGTAGTTGATTAAATGTCCTTTGACCAGTAGCTGGCCACTTGGAGTGCCTCTGGTGTTGCCGCAAGGAGGACCTCCATTGTGCATGTGGCAGGGCTCAGGTTGCATTGCAGCAGGTGGTCTGTGGTTTGCTCTTCTCCACACTCGCATGACGTGGATTCCATTTTGTAGCCCCATTTCTTGAGGTTGGCTCTGCATCTTGTGGTGCCAGAGCGCAGTCTGTTCAGCGCCTTCCAAGTCGCCCAGTTTTCTGTGTGCCCAGGGGAGAGTCTCTCATTTGGTATCAGCTATTGGTTGAGGTTCTGGGTTTGAGCCTGCCACTTTTGGACTTTCGCTTGCTGAGGTGTTCCAGCGAGTATCTCTGTAGATCTTAGAAAACTATTTCTTGATTTAAGTTGTTGCCACATGTGATGGCTACGCACATATGTACAGAGGTTTCGGGGGAAAGTTATAGTAGAAATATAAAGTATTATGAAGAAATTTTTTTAATATAAATCCAGCGACTATACTGTTATCTATTTATAATACAGATGAATGGAAGGAAAATGAAAAGAATCCGATAACGATGTTGTTAACGGCTGCAAGGCTACTAATAGCAAAATATTGGAAAGGAGAGGTAGAAAATAAGATAGAAGAATGGTACAAGGAAATTTGGAAATTAGCAATAAATGATAAATTAAGACGCAGTCTAAATGTCAAAAAAGGCCTAAGGAAGGAAAATAATTTTGAAAATATATAGAAAATATTTATTAAAGAAACATCAAGGAAAGAAGATGGGAACTAACCCCCACCAGAAGAAATGAGGGTCTGGTGGGAGCATAAAGAAGAGAAGAGATCCGGAGATGGGGAGCACAAGGGGTAGCACAACTGGGGAAAGGAGAAGAAGCCATTATATGAATTATAGAATCATAAAATCATAGAATCAAAGAGTTGGAAGAGACCTCATGGGCCATTCAGTCCAACCCCTTGCCAAGAAGCAGGAATATTGCATTCAAATCACCCCTGACAGATGGCCATCCAGCCTCTGTTTAAAAGCTTCCAAAGAAGGAGCCTCCACCACACTCCAAGGCAGAGAGTTCCACTGCTGAACGGCTTATAGAAATGGTTTTTGTAATGAAATGAATATAAATGCAATTAATTTTTTTTTTTAAAAAAAAGGACTGAAGACCGACAGGTCGGAGGTTCGAATCTGGGGAGAGTGCGGATGAGCTCCCTCTGTTAGCTCCAGTTCCCTATGTGGGGACACGAGAGAAGCCTCCCACACACGGATGGTAAAACATCAAAACATCCGGGCAACATCCTTGCAGACAGCCAATTCTCTCACACCAGAAGCAATTTGCAGTTTCTCAAGTTGCTCCTGACATGGAAAAAGAATTATTATTATCATTTGACGGTGGAATATGCTGCAGCTTTGAAGCTGGTGGCATATTGGGCAGGGAAAGTGGCACTGCAAGTGGCTGTCAATGCTGCTAAAGTTAATAGTTTCTGCTCTGCCATCAGGAGTGCTTGGGAGCATGACAATATTGTGTCAGGAGGGTGCTGTGGCCACTTGAGTGATGAGACTGGACCTAGCCTATGCACCAAAAGGGGGGAAATGGAGAGATTCTCCTCCACTTTCTTTTAGTGTTTGTATAATGGAGTAAACAATTGTGCTAATGATTACAAGAGGGAGAAATGCTGGATCAGGAGCCATGCTGAGCTGTTAGGGATCAAGGGCCAAAGGCTGAGGTGGAAGTGAGAGAGTGGTGGGCCCAAAAGGAGAAGGAAAGGGGAGGGGGGTTGAAGGCGGTAGCGAGGAGCAAACAGGGAGGGAGGCAGCCACTCGTGAGAGAACAGAGATTGAAATGGACATTGAGGCAGCATGCCTTTATCTGACTAATGAAAAGCAGCAAGCATGACAGCAAATGTGAGAGTTGTAGATCGATGGAGAGATAAAACTGGAGATGAAGCAGGCTTGGGGAAGAAGAGGGGGGAAGGAAAGGATGTAGGAGTGCAATCTTGGGCTATGCTTGCTGGTCCCCTGCACCTCAGGGAGTACAAGTGTCAGCTGAACGAAAGGTGCCTGATTTGCAAGGGTGACTTTGGGCATCCACCGAAGACAGTGCGGGAGTCCATCCCTCCGAACAGATTTTTAAAAAGCATCTTTTGTTTCAGCAGTGCCATGGAGGCGGGAGGTGCCTCAGCTTTAAACCAACAAGAGAGCAGAATAGGAGAAGAGTAAGCGATAGGGTCTTTGCAGGGACATAAATGGTGTTGTGTACCCCCCATTTATGTCTTAATTGGTATTTTATAGTAGAGTGCGGCATTGTGTTGTGCCCCGTGTTAATTGGGGACTTTATTTTTTTTGTGTCAGGAGCAACTTGAGAAGCTGCAAGTCACTTCTGGTGTGAGAGAATTGGCCATCTGCCAGGACGTTGCCCAAGGGATGCGCGGATGTTTTGATGTTTTACCATCCTTGCGGGAGGCTTCTCTCATGTCCCCGCATGGGGAGCTGGAGCTGACAGAGGGAGCTCTTCCGTGCGGGGGATTGTTATATTGAAGCAGGGGAAAGTTAGCAGGGAAGAAAAAGAAAGGTTTCTGCGTTGAAGCTTCTGCTTGATCCACAGTCCCTCTGTCGTCCTGAAAATCCATGGTTCCAGGAACTGCGGAACTCCCTGTTTGTTGCATTCCAGGATAGGAAAAGCCCTCTAACTGTAAACACCACACCGTTGTTTGGAAAACAATCCTTCTATTGAAGATAATTAAAAAGCCACGAGTAAAAAGCCTTTTAAAGAAATAGGTGAATCCAATTAGGTTTGAAGATAAGCAGGAACAAAAATAGTCCAGAGTAAAGTTCAGCAAAGTCCATAAAAACAAAGTCCACACTTCTCTAATATAATCCAGGAAAACAGGAAACATTAAACCAAGTCATAAGTAGGCATTCATACATTCCAAGAATCCAAACCATGAATAAGAAATACTTAGACCAGAATCTTCCAAAGCAAAGCTTCCATGAAACAAAGGACGAGAACTACACTTGATTCCGAAGATGCTTCATCTGACTATATTTCCCATACTTGGAACTTTTTATCCACTCGTTAAGCTATTCCACACACTCAGGAATTGGTTTCATTTTATTTGAGATCCCCTTATCTTTTTCTGTCGGAGCCTGGCAGAACGCCAAAGGCACTGCTCAACCTATCTATTTTGACTAATTTCCTCTCGCCTATCTATTTGCTCATTAAGTCTCGCAGCTGGGCCAGGTGCCCAGTTGTTCTCAAGCTCCAAATCCTGGGATCCCTCTGGTAGCAATTCAGGGAGTACACTATCATCCCCACACCCTTCAGGGGCATTCTCATGGGAAACTACACTTTGCACAGGGGTCTCCTGGACCTTCTCTGCATCAGTATCATTGACCAAACCATTGCCAACTTGAAATTCATTGGCATCACTTCCCACATCCAAAGCACCCTGATCCTGAAACACTGAGGAATAAAATAGCCCTTTTAAAATAGTCTTTGAAATAAGCCTCATGCCTTAAAATGATCAGTCCTTAAGATAGTTGGCAGCCAGCAATATCTATTCACTGTCCAAAGTGAGAACAAAAGGCAGAATGACAGTTAGAACCGTTGGCCTCAGCAGCTAGCCAGAGGCAGCAGCCAATCAGAACCCTGGCCCCTGGCACACTCAGCCAGTTGGCTGCTGACAGATCTCTCTCCAGTTAACTGCAGTTAACCGGATTCAAGCCTGCAACGTGTCGGTCTTCAGTCCTGCCAGCACAAGGGTTTAACCTACTGCGCCACCAGGAACTGGAGTGCCATTTTCTCTCTCAAGTACCAAAATGTATTTACACCTATACCCAAACTAAACACACATTTCACATGCCCTGAAATATTAAGAATTATGGCATTTTGTTGATTTTTTTTTTACAGAAGATTACCTTGGTCTAGCCACAGAGTAGCTTGTGCAACACAATAGGAGAATGGGAGGATGATTTGTTTAAGTCATGCCTGTGAGTCGATAGCTGAGCAGGGATGCAAAAATGACATTATCAGATTGAGTTGCCAAGTCAACCACATCCCATTCCCTTAGATTTCAGTACCAAAATGAGAAAAGTCATGTTTCATGATACCATGGAGTAGGCCCTTAAATGTCACAGTGGGTGGCTGTTTGTGAGGCAGATCAGGCAACAATTGCGGGCACACTATTGCTTTTGGGTCAATTGTGGCACACAGGCAACCTGTTTAAAAGGGAGAAAATTAGTGAAACTTAGCCAATAATATGGCATCCCATAACCAAGGAGGAAAAACAACCCATGCCAAAGCTTTTTTTTTTGTCCTGCAACAAAATCTGTAGCTGTAACAGCTTTCACTCTCCCTACTAGGCATCACCTTATCTACATTATGTGTGGAGATTATTACAAGCCCCACACAGCAGCCGGGGCTTGTGGAAGGCTCATTGTGAGCCCTTGGGAAGTTTCCTCTAAGGCGGTGATTCCCAGCCTATGGGCCGCATGGGTGGGCTGCAAGACCTAAAATAAGGTCCGTGAGAGGGAGAGAACCCTTGACAGTGCTTTCTCGGCTCACCTGGCGGCACACACAAGGGAGCAAGAGAGAGAAGGCAGGAAGGCAGGAAGGCAGGAAGGCAGGAAGGCAGGCAGGCAGGCAGGCAGGCAGGCAGGCAGGCAGGCAGGCAGGAAGGAAGGAAGGAAGGAAGGAAGGAAGGAAGGAAGGAAGGAACGCTGTTGCACTCTCCATCCCTTTGTCGGTCTTGGGAGGTTTCCAGGGCGGAGAAGACTTATCTGGCGGCACATGCAAGGGAGCAAGACAGAGAGAGAAGGAGAGTCCCACAAAGTTGTTGCTGTTTTTATTGTTGTTGTTGTTATTATTATTATTATTACTGACACAAAAACACAGTATGTCACAGCAAACGAGATCCATATGCTGGATTTAGTATCACAAAATCACAAGTCGAACACTTTCCAACCGTCTAGGACTGTGTGATATATTTTCGAATGATGCGCGCAGATCAAAGTAAGGTGGCCTTTTGCAGTTGACAGATCGTGATTTTGTCAATGTGTATTGTTTCCAAATGCCGGCTGAGATCTTTTGGCACATAACCCAGTGTGTCAATGACCACGGGGACCAGCTGTACTGGTTTATGTCAGAGCCTTTGCAGTTTCATTTTGAGGTCATGATAACAGCTGAGTTTTTCCTGTTGTTTTTCCTCAATGTGACTGTCACCCAGTATGGTGACCTCAGCAATCCAAACCTTTTTCTTTTCCACAATCGTGATGCCTGACATATTATGTTCCAAAACTTTGTCAGTCTGGATTCGAAAGTCCCACAGTATTTTTGCATGTTCATTTTTCTACTACCTTTGCAGGTTTATGATCCCAACTGTTCTTTATTATTATTATTAGCTCCCATTGCCACACATCACTTGTAATGGGAAAGTAGCCCTTTCTAAGACCCTGTTTAGTCCCCCAAAGTAGTAGTAGTAGTAGTAGTAGTAGTAGTAGTAGTTGTTGTTAAAAGTCTTTAGGGACAGTTTCTTGGGTCTCGTGCTCCACTCTTTGTTTTTCTTTTTCAACCTCAGACCCCTTGTCTCTTTTTTTACATTAGTGTTAACAAAATCTACACATAATAACACAACACAACCATTTCTTTTCTTGGTGTCTTCATGGTGTCACCTAACTACTGGGTGGCATATGTTCTGTATCAGAAACTAGAGCTGATGTGGTTTATATAATGCATTTTTTTCAATCAGCCCCCCAAATAACCAAAGCGAATCTGAAGTTGCATTGGATAGACCACATCAGCTCTATTAAATATGGTTTTCTGTGGGCGAGCAGATGGCAACTACTGGGTGGCATATGTTCTGTATCAGAAACTAGAGCTGATGTGGTCTATCCAATGCAGTTTTCTGAATCAGCACCCCAAATAACCAAAGAAAATCTAAAGTTGACCAAAAACTGATTCGTACCCCTTTTGATACGAAAGTGGTCCCTGGTCAAAAGAAGTTGGGAACCACTGCTCTAAGGCTACCAGTACATCTGCTATGGCTTGTGCCATTGGAAGGTCTACACAATCACAATGCTACTCCATTCCTTACTGTTTTTCTCCCCAATCCTTGCTTCTGGCTGATACTGCACAAGTATGACCATTCAGAGGACTTCATGGCAGCTGAAAATACCCTATATCAGTGGTGGCGAACCTATGACATGCATTCAAGAAGGGGCACGCAGACCCTCTCTTTTGACATGTGTGTCATTGCCTGCACCCCGCTCGACATCCTGCCCCTGCTTGCCTCCCCACTCCTGCTTGCTTGCTTGCTTGCTTGCTCACCTCCTCCTCTTTACTTGCCTGGCCCTCCTGCTTGGTCGATCATTCAACCACTTCCCCGCTTGCTTGCTTGCTTGGCGGCCCTGCTCCCTTGCTGCCCCCCCCCCCAACCTTTCCTTCCCCCCTGGTTTGGACAGTCTCTAAAAGATTCACCATCACTTCTCTATATACTAATATATGAATCCAGAAGTTTTAGTAAAAAAAAAAATCACCCCAAAACCTGTGTTGACTTATCTACTGGTTTTACTTTAACTGTTCTCAGAAATAAACAATTCCCTTTTCTGAATAAATGGCAAAAGGCAAAAGTTCACTCTGTCCTGGGAGAACCTAAAAGATGTGCTAACTCCTCTACTGTTTCCATTACAGCACCATTTCTGGCCTTTTTGAATGCCTAGGTAGGAAAATATTGGTGGTAGCCAGGGGCAATTGGCCCTCTGAGGCAATACTGTGCAAAAATCCTTGACTCATCCATGGGTCATATCAAAATGCATAATTTTGGCCCCAAAAACTGCCCTCAACTTATGTCAACTAATGAGGATATATGTTAGGTGGCAAGAGCGGGCCAGAAAATTAAATCCCGACCTCTCAGTGCTGAGATTACTTTCCTTGCTTGGGGAACTGAAGCAACTACAGCAATTCTCGAAGACTAGATGGTGCCTTTAGCACTGCATAATGTCCAACACAGCATTCACCACAATATTCTAGCAAAATAAATCATTTAGGAGCACACCGTAGAATCCAATCACATGGCAACACCAGAGCTCCCAATCACACCTCCGAAGCCCACTATCACACAGCTATTCACCTTGCCAAGTTGTGCATGACGCCTTTTTCTAGACAGTTAATTAAAAAGTAGCCGAGTGTAGCCTCCTGGAAAGGTCCCGCATTTGAAAAGTGGTTTATGTAGGGCCGTATGGTGTGATTTTCCCTTTTCCAAATGTCCTTTTCCAAATGACCAGTTTCACAGGGAACCTACCGGAAGGGTGGTTGAGTTATGGAATAACCCCGAGAAATTGTCCATTTTAGCATCCATGCAGTATTAATAAGGAAGATGTTGTGGTAGCATTCAGAAAACATTCAGATATATTTCTTTGAAGGGCAACCTTCAATGTGACACCAATAAATCAGAGTTCATTAGCAAATTTGACACTGAAATTTAGGCAAGAATCCAAGGTTTTCAGCAGAATAGCTAAGTTTACCTCCCTATTGTGGATCTAAGAATTTTCCATGTGGGCTGGGAAATCCACATGGACACAGCAGGAATGGTGAAAGGAACAAAGTTTCAATTGTATTGGTGTTAGATACAGAAATATACCAATGGATATTGAATCATCTCATTCGATCTTGATGTTCGAGTCAATAAGGTCTGGGAGTAGCTTACTCATCACAGAAAGTAACTATCCTGCTTTTGTTATTAACTTGCATCATTCTCTCTGCTATGAGTATCATAGAATCATAGAATCCTAGAGTTGGAAGATATCTTGTAGGCCAACCAACCCCCTGCCAAGAAGCAGGACAATCGCATTCAAAGCACCCCCGGCAGATGGCCATCCAGCCTCTGTTTAAAAGTCTCCAAAGAAGGAGCCTCCACCACACTCCAGGGCAGAGAGTTCCCCTGCTCAACAGGAAGTTTTTCCTAATGTTTTGATAGAATCTCCTTTCCTGTAATTTGAAGCCATTTTTCCGCGTCCTAGTCTCCAAGGCAGCAGAAAACAAGCCCGCTCCCTCCTTCCTATGACTTCCCCTCACATATTTATACATGGCCCTCAACATGTCTCCTCCCAGCCTTCTCTTCTGAAGGCTAAACATGCCCAGCTCTTCAAGCCGCTCCTCATAAGGCTTGTTCTCCAGACCCTTTATCATTTTAGTCACCCTCCTCTGAACACATTCCATCTTGTCAACATATCCCTTCAATTGCGGTTCCCAGAATTGGACACAGTATGATTCCAGGTGTGGTCAAATCAAGGCAGAATAGAGGGGTAGCATGACTTCCCTGGATCTAGACACGAGACTTCTATTTATGCAGGCCAAAATCCCATTGGCTTTTTTAGCTGCCGCATGACATTGTTGGCTCATTTTTAACTTGTTGTCCACGAGGACTCTGAGATCTTTTTCATACATACTGCTGTTAAGCCAGGCATCCCTTATTCTGTATCTTTGCATTTCATTTTTTTCTGCCTAAGTGGAGTATCTTGCATTTGTCGCTGTTGAACTTCATTTTGTTAGTTTTGGCCCATCTCTCCATTCTGTTAAGATCGTTTTGAATTCTGCTCCTGTCTTCTGGGGTATTAGCTATCCCTCGCAATTTGGTATCGTCTGCAAACTTGATTATCATGCCTTCTAGTTTGAAGCCATTGTTCCATGTCCTCGTTTCCAGAGCAACAGAAAACAAGCTATCTCCCTCCTTCCTATGACTCCCCCTCACATATTTATACATGGGCATCATGTCTCCTCTCAGCCTTCTCTTCTGAAGGCTAAACGTGCCCAGCTCTTTAAGCCGCTCCTCATAGGGCTTGTTCTCCAGATCCTTGATCATTTTAGTCGCCCTCCTCTGGACATATTCTAGCTTGTTAACATCTCCTTTCAATATGACAATTGTTATCACCAACTGCTGTTTGGTAGTACAGTTACAACCATTGTGACTGAAACTTCTCTTTCTTCAATTGGGTCATCTCATTTTCATCTGATGGGGTGTGTAATAGTTTGTGGTCTGCATAATAATGTCACACACATAGTGACATGACTGACTTTGCTTTTTATCCCTTTGCTCTTGATGATCTTGATGTGGCTGCACAGTCAAGGAGGAAAAGGTGGGGAAGGGGAGAATATATATAAAGAATGGATGGAAGGACTCACCAAAGAAGAATATAAATATATAGGCCAGTGTTGCAGAAATAGTATAGGAATGAGCTGATTATGAAGGTTGAGAAACACTACACTAGACAATCACCAAAGCGATAATCCTCAGGGACCTGATGGCCCTGCTTTGTTAGTCTTGAGATTAAGACACTGTTGCCCATTCACAAATCCGTATTTTTCTTTGTTTTTCTTGACCATCCCGACCCCTAGCTGCCATTGGAGAGCCGGAATCTGCATTGGAAGCAGGGAAAGCACTCTGATTGGCTGCTGGGTGCCACAGCCCCTCCATGTTGAGGGAATCCTCATAGCTGCTTGTGACGTCAGAACTAGCTCCTCCAATCAGCTCAAAGCTGACACTAGCTGGAAGTGTATACAAAAGACAAATAACTGAACTGTATAAAATGTGTGTTTTACTTGTATAATTGCATGTCAGCTTCTTTGAGTGGCGTACTGCTGGCTGTCATCCCTTTTGGTCTGATTGAATAAAATACCTCAGTGGCTTCTGCTTCAAGTGGTGAGATTTCTTTGATTGGGGAACTTTGGGTTTTAGCTTTAAATCTTGCCAGGTACGGACTCAATTTCCACATTTTGGATCTCACTATCCATGAACTGCTCTAAATTGCTCGATAACAGATCCAGGAAACTAAAGTCCAAGTAGTCAGACCTCAATATCAGGCAAAATATTCCCATAAATTAGCAGGTGCAAGTATTTTAATGAAATCCTGTCAGACTAAATCTTACAATCATTTTTTAAGTCAGATCACTAGTTTAGTAGACAGTGGAAAGCTTGCAGGCACCATTCATCTGGATTTCAGCCAAGCATTGGATAATATTTTGATTAGCAAATTGATTACATGTAGGATAGATGGGAACACTGTCAGATGGATCCATAATTGGTTAGAAAACTTTGCTCAAAGAATCACTATCAATAACTGCACTTCAAAGAAGATCTGAAGTGGAGAGCTTACTCTTCAAGATTTTTCTTTTGTCAATACCTTAGATGGCAGAGTGGAGGGAATCCTTATCAAGTGTCCAGATAATATAAATCTGGTACAGGTGGCATTCACACAGACCCAAATAAACTGGACAGAAATTAATAAAATGAAATAGAGAAAATGAAATCTTTACATATAAGGAAATATTTATTGGTTTGGAGTGACATGATTTCATTTTTTAAATACTTTAAGGGCTGTCATAGAGAAGAGGGGTCAGATCTGCTGTCCCTAGAGCAGCCGTTCTCAGCCTGTGGGTTGCGACCCCTTTGGGGGTCAAACAACCATTTCACAGGGGTCTCTGCTTTAGCTTCTTCAGGTCCGAAAAGGGGCTCCCTTTCCTCCTCTTCTTTTTTCAGTGGCATGGGGCACTCTATTTCATTTTCTTCTTTTTTCAGTGGCATGGGGCAAAGAGGAGTCATGGGGAGGTGCTTGGAAATAGAGGAGTGTATGGCAAGAGAAGGCGAGGAGGCAGGACTTCTCTCTCTCTCTTTCCCCCCTTTCCTTCCCTCCCCCTTTCCCCTCTTTTTCTTTCTCATCCTTTCTTTCCCCTTCCTCCTCTCCTTCGCTCTTGTTCTGTCCCTTTCTTTTCTTTTTCTTTCTCCCTTCCTCCCCCTTCTTCTTTCTCCCCTCCTTCTCTCACTTTTTCTCTGTTTCTCTTCCTCCCCACTTTTTATATCCCTTTCTTTACTTTTTCCTTTCCTCTTTCTCTTCCCTTCTTTCTCCCCTTTCCTTCTCTTTCCCTTTTTCTTTTTCTTGCCTCTCTCTTTTCCTTCCTTTATCCTTCTTTCCTTTCCTTTCATCTTTCTCCCCTCCTTTCTCTTCCCTTCTTTCTACCCCTTCTCTCCCTTGTCGTCTCTTCTTATCACTATCCCTCCCTTTTCTATTGATAATTATCTTACTCTTCTCTTTTCCTTTTGTCCTCTATCTCCCTCTTTCTCACCTCCCTTTCTTTCTATCCATCCCTTTTTCTCTTTCTTTCTTTCTTTCTTTCTGTCACCCTCCCTTTCCCCCTCTCCTTCTCTTTCCCTTTTTACTATCAGTCCCTCATTTCCTCTCTCTCTCTCCTTTCTCATTTTCTATCTTCCTTTCTTTCTCTCCTTCCCTTTCTCTCTCTCGTGCCCCTTTCTCCCTTCCTTTTATTTCTTTCCTCTTCTTTCTTCTCCTCCTTTCCTTTCTTTCTTGTGCCTCCCTTCTTTTCTTCATCCTCTCTCCTTCTTTCCCTTTATCTTTATCATTCCTTCTTTCTTCTTCTACCTCCCTCTTTCTCTTGCAAACCTCTCTCCTTCCTTCTTTCTCCCTCCCTCACGCCGTCTCTCCTTATCTCTCTCTCTTTTCTTTTTCTCCCTCTTTCTTTCTCCCTCTTCCCTTCTCCCCTATCTTTCTTTCTCAGCCTCAGAGGAAGACAATGGTGACAACACAGTCTGGCCAAGAAAACCCTGGTGGTTTTAGCCTAAGATTTCCACAAGCCAGGTTTGGTTTGATGTCATATTAGAGCAGCCTCCATCCAAAGAAGAGACCTTCTCACCCACATCCCTTTTCAAGTCTTTGCAAATTCATACCTCCTCTTTGTCAGAGATTGACGCTGCCCAGTGGAAGGAATGCTAGATCAAACAGACACCAATTTGCAAATAAGGACTCTGCAAGCATATACAGGCAGTCCTCAAGTTACAAACAAGATAAGTTCTGTAGGTTTGTTCTTAAGCTAAATTTGAATGTAAACCAGAATAAGTGCATTTCTTAAGTGTACTTCCAGCTATATATAATTTGGTACTGTTTTGGTGATTAATCACTATGCTTTAATTATGTTCAATTTGTAACAATGAGAATGCATCCTGCATATCAGATATTTACATTACGTTGCATAACAGTAGCAAAATTATAGTTATAAAGTAGCAATGAATATAATTTTATGGTTGGTCACCACAACATGAAGAGCTGTATTATTTATTTATTTTTTTATTTATTACTTCGCTTATATACCGCAATTCTCAGCCTAATGGCGACTCATTGCGGTGAACAACATGGAAAAACAGGTGCAAAAATTCAACATACAAAAAATAATACATAGTACATCATTATCAAAACATCTCATCAAAAACATTAATATAACTACAAGCCATTCCGAGTCGTCTCATCGTCAAGTTCACAATCCAATATCATTTCCGTTGTTCCATTCCTATGGTCGAGTTACCCGTTATTGCACTACTATTCAAATGCCTTCTCAAACAACCAGGTCTTTAACTTCCTGCGGAATATCAACAGGGAGGGGGCTATTATTTTTATTAAAGGGTCACCGCATTAGGAAGGTTGAGAAACAATGCCCTAGAGGATAGGTAGGTACCATCGGGTCTAATGGATTGAAGTTAAGGAGAGTAGATTTCAATGGAATACCAGAAGGAACTTATTGACAGTAAGAATCGTTTGCCAATAGAACCAATTGCCCAGAGAAATGGTGTGGCCTCCTTTGGAGATAATCAAACAAGGCTGGACAGCTCCCTACTGAGGAGGCTTTAGCTGGAAGTCGTACACTCAGCAGGGATTTGGCCTTTATGGCTCATGAGGCCCCTGCCAATTTTATGATCCTATGATTCTAGATGGATCATTAATCATTCATGTCACACTATTTTGTCAAAGGCTTTCATGGCTGGAATCACTGGGTTGTTTTAAGTTTTTTGGCCATGTTCCAGAAGCATTCTCTCCTGACCTCACAACCTCTGAGGATGCCTGTCATAGATGCAGGCAAAACGTCAGGAGAGAATGCTTCTGGAACATGGTCATACAGCCCGAAAAACTTACAACAACCCACACTATATTTGTTAACCTTTCATATCAATAGACTTTAGTGAATTTAGCAAAATATATAGGATTTTAATTTGTCTAGTTGCCTGGCTCAAAGATCATGCCAAATGTGTTTTGTACATGCATGCAGCACATAGGTGCTTATGTACACACATATACATCCTTACACATACCACAAATCTTTCCACAACATGGAAAGAGCATGCTACAAGTAGTGATGTTACCTCCAACAGGGAATAGCAACTTGCCATTTGAAAATGGTTATGCATGGGAGTCATATTGTTTTCTCTATTACATAACAACAACTTCTTCTTAAAAACTTCTTAAGCATGTTGGAGACATTTTGATAAGAGCTTTTCAAGTGTTGCGTCATTATCTTCAATCCTAAGGGATCCTTTTAAATGAAAGGAGAAACAGTGAAATGTTCCAAATAATATAATGAGTCATTTTATAACAATTGCAAAGCACACACTAACAAATAATGTGGGAAGAATTGTAGAGCAAGTAGCATGTTTAATTAAAAAGTACTTCTTAAAAAGTAACTTTCCAAAAGTGTCGCTCCTGCCCCACCTCCCAATCTGCCTCTCTTCCTCCCCATCATCTTAAAGGCTGGGGAGGAAGAGAGGCAGATTGGGAGGTGGGGCAGGAGCGACACTTTTGGAAAGTTACTTTTTAAGAAGTACTTTTTAATTAAACATGCTTTGTTAGTGTGTGTCCCCATCATCTTAAAGGTTAGGAGCCCCCAGTGGTGCAGTGGGTTAAACCTCTGTGCCGGCAGGACTGAAGACCGACAGGTCGCAGGTTCGAATCCGGGGAGAGGCGGATGAGCTCCCTCTATCAGCTCCAGCTCCTCATGCGGGGACATGAGAGAAGCCTCCCACAAGGATGATAAAAACATCAAATCATCCAGGCGTCCCCTGAGCAATGTCCTTGCAGATGGCCAATTCTCTCACACCAGGAGTCACTCCTGACACGACCAAAAAAAAAAAAAATCTTAAAGGCTGCTTTGCCATGTAGCAAATGAAAACCTGAGGTATCAATAAGGATAATAAGGTAATAGACTGACACTTCTGATTGATTAGATAAAAACTCCTGTCAGGAATAATAACATATAAAATGGTTACTGTAGCTTTGGTTATATTACTTATTTGGGACTTTTACAATACTGTAAACACACTGAGTAGGACGACTGCATTCTGGATATGATGACTTATATATAGTGGAATCTCAACTTAAGAGTGGCCCTACTTAAGAAGGTTTTGAGGTAAGAAAGGTTGCTCAGCCCAGGTTTTGCTTTGACATATGAGCAGTGTTTTGAGTTACGAGCTAGTGCCAGAGGGAGTGCTAGAACCAGAGGACAGGAGTTTAGGGCTTCAAGAGAGCAGTTGCCCTCATGTTCTTGTCCGCTTTGGAAGACTTCTGCTTGCTCTTGTCCACTTTGAGGAACTTTGGGTTAGTTGATTTCTTGTGTTTGTATTCCTGGTGTTTTTGGCTTCATGAAGAGAGAGAGTTTTTTTCATCCATTTCCTCTTGGTACTTCTTTTGAGATTAACTTTATGATATTCTGGGACAAACCCCTCAAGTGTACGTTGTTGTTTGGCATCAAGTGATCTTCCTTTTGTCCTACCTTATATTTTTCCAAGTATCATCTTTTCCAATGTATCATCTCATCTTATGAGGAGTATGATACTTTTGTCAGTCCCTTTGGGTTCTAGAGAGAATGCAGACTTAATTTGCTTTTAGACCCACTTAATTCTTCTGGCACTCTGCGATATCTGTAAAACTGACTTTCAGCACCAAGTTTCAAATGAATTAATGTTCTTCCCTGCAGGTCTCTTTGCTGTCCAGTTTTCTCAACCACGTAAAGAAACTCCTATGGTACACAGAATATGACTACCTTCTATTTTCCTTTGTCCCTATACCACCTTATGCTTATTAACTATTAAGAGACTCGGGTTGTAGCTTCCTTGTTTGAGTCTATCCACCTGGAATGTGGTTTTCCTCTTTTCCTACCACCTTTGATTTTATTGAGGATTAGTCATTTCCAGTGAGTCATGTCTTCTCATAATATTGGACACAATTTACATCAGTGTCGATTCAGGCTTGATTTGCTTTAGGACCCATTTATTAGTGCATTTAACTGTCCATAACTGTATCCATAACCCTTTTCCAGCACCATATTTCAAATGAATTGACTTTCTCTTTTTATCTGTTCTACTCGCTGGTCAACTTTCACAACCATATATAGAAATTGGAAGTACATTGGCATGGACAAGTTTTACACACACACATATGTAAAGGTTTCCCCTTGACATTAAGTCTAGTCATGTCCAACTCTGGGGGGTGATGCTCATATCGATTTCTAAGTCGAAGAGCTGGCATTGTCTGTAGACACCTCCAAGGCGTCAAGTTGTCAAGTTTCTTTATAGCTGCCCACCCAAGTCCTAGTCATCTTCTTTCTTGACCGCCGTCTCCATTCTCCAAGTCCAGATATGAAAATCATGACCACCTTAAGCCATAGGGAGAGGTGGTAAGAAATTATTTATTTATTTATTCATTCATTTATGATATTTATACCCCGTCTCTTTTCTACCCCTGAAGGGGGACTCAAGACGGCTTACATTAGTAACGGTGCAAGGCCGCTACATCACAATTACAATAATATAAACACAATCAAATACAAAAACAGTAATTAAAACCAGTACATATAGCATTAATTAAAACAGTAAAACAAAATGACAATGTCATCTGCCACAACGCCATTCCAGTCAAAGTCCACTAAGGTGTAAATTACGTCTGCTGCCCAAAGGCCTGGTCCCAAAACCACAATTTTAATTTTTTTTTTTCCTGAAAGCCAGGAGGGATGGAATCAATCTTCAATCAGTTTCATTTGGGAGTGCATTCCATAGGTGGGGGGGGGGCCACAGCTGAGAAGGCTCTGTCTCTTGTTCCCGCCAAACGCGTTTGCGATGTTGACAGAAGCGAGAGCAGGGCCTCCCTGGACAATCTTAGATTGCAGGATGGGACATAAAGGCAGATGCGTTCGGACAAGTAAACTGGGTCAGAAACATATAGAGCTTTATAGGTCAAAACCAGAACTTTGAATTGGGCTCGGAGGTGGACCAGCAGCCAGTGGAGCTGGCATAGTAGGGGGGTGATATGTTCCCTGTATGTTGCCCCAGTTAGTAATCTGGCTGCCTCCTGTTGGACTAGCTCGAGTTTCCGAGCTGTCTTCAAAGGCAGCCCCATGTAGAGCACGTTGCAGTAATCTATTCGGGATGTAACTAGAGCGTGGACAACCATAGCCAGATCAGACTTCCTAAGGTACAGGCACAGCTGGCGCACAAGTTTTTCTCTGTTTCCAGGCTCAGCGATGAGTCCAGGATCTATCCCAAGCTGCGAACCTGCGTCTTCTGGGGAAGTGTAACCCCATCCAGCACAGGCTGTAACCCTATGCCCTGTTCGGCCTTTCTACTGACCAAGAGAACCTCTGTCTTGTCTGGATTCAATTTCAATTTGTTAGCCCTCATCCAATACGACCCAGCGGCCACGCACCGGTTCAAGGTCTGGACAGCCACCTTAATAACAGGTGGGAAGGAGTGACAGGTTTAGACGTAATCTGCATACAGATAACACCGTATTATTTCACAGCGTTTCGTGTACAGTAGGATCCTCGGCCTATTTTCTCCTTATTCAGTGAAGTGTTGCTTTCATGACCCACCTATAAAGCTTTATTTCTGGAAGAGAGTGAAGGCAGGTTTCTTAAGAAAGGCCTTAAGCAGGAATATCATCAAACTGTGGCCCTCCAGTTTTTTGGGCCTCCAATTCCCAGAATCCCTGGCTACTGAACAAGCTGGGAGTTGGGAGGCCCAAAGAGCTGGAGGGCCACAGCCTGAGGTGGCCTGGCGTAAAGAAAATTGGTAGTTGAGGATGGCTACCAACAGTATAATTGACACTGAGAGAGATAACTGGACAATAGGGGACCATATACAGGTAGCATTTCAGGACATCGACTCCCTTCGCAGCAGACCACTTGCTGTTGCTATGGTTAAATGGAGGAAGTACTGGCTGTAAACAGAAGCAACAGCCTCGAAGGGGGAGGAGCCTCGAAGGGGGCGGGGCGGGGCGCCTTCCTGGGCGGAAGCCGTCAAGCCCCGCCTCCTAGAGGCGCCTCAAAGCCGCGCGCGGGATGTCTGTCAGGCGCTGCCAGCCAATGAGAAGACTAGGAGGCGGTGCCTGCGGGGTAGCTGTGACGGCACCAACCCGGAAGTGGTCTGTCTCCCGGCGAGAGGGGTGGCGGTGACAGCAACCGTGGCGGGTCCGGGCGGGAACCCCTCAGGTAGGGCGCCAGAGGGCCTCGGCCCCTTCACCCACCCGCAAACGCGCATTTGGGGCGCTAGCCGCCTCTCTGGGCTGTATGTGCAGCCTGGAATGTTCTGTGTGTCACGGGGAATGAGGGGCCTGCCTCGATTTGGGGGGCTCGGCCCGCAGAGTTCCCCGAGGCCTACTTTGTTGCTCTAAGACACCAGTTACCAAGCTCTGGACCGAAGTGATTGGGTACATTTTTGAAAGTTTGATCTGTTCCTGGTTTGAAAGTGTTATTTCCTGTTTATTTATTTATTTATTTGTATACCGCTTTACTAATTACTTTATTTGTAATTATGTGATACTTACTTTGAAAGTAGTTGATATACTCCAGAAACTTTGTTTTTATGGCTACCACAAACTGTTGAATTATTTGAGATTTGGTCAGATATTAATTGAAAAATTATAGCAAAACGTGCTGCAGGATGCCCCGCAAAAACACAATTTTTGCAGTTTAATAAACTTTTCCCATATTGTTATGATAGAACAAATCAGGAAATGACATTTATTATCCAGGAACAAAAATCGTGTTACATAGTGTTTCTTTAGTGGGGTAGATATACCACAGTCTGGTTAGAATGTGATGTTTAGGAGACCGGTTCTACCACTTGTGAGGGGATGCTGGAATCCGTCAGTGTGTTACAGCCAGTTTCAGCTCATATCAGGTTCAATTGGGGGGGACGGGGAACGGGGGATGACGACAACACAGTTAAAACACCTATAAAAATATGCAAAATAAAATGTATATATTAAAATACATGGTACAAAAGATAAAGTACAATAGTAATAGAATGTAAATTTAAAACTGAGTTTTAAAATTGACTGGGCAAGCCTGCCGGAAGAGCCTGCTGGAAAAGCTCTGCTGGTGATACTTGCTTGCTCCTTCCATCCATCCTTCAGGCGGCGGGCCTGTGTCCTGGCCCTGGAGCAGAATGCGGGGCGACTCCATGGCAGCCGAAGTGGAAGTAAAAGTGACGGGGCAGAACCAGGAGCAGTTCCTGCTGCTGGCAAAGTCTGCCCGGGGAGCAGCCTTGGCCAGCCTCATCCACCAAGTGCTGGAGGCCCCTGGCATCTATGTTTTTGGAGAGCTGCTTGACATGCCCAACGTCCGAGAGGTGAGCCCTGACCGGCCCTCAGGGGCCAAATCTGTATAATTCCTGGAAGGCGGCTGGAGGGATTGGGGGTTTCCCTGAGTCTGAGCAACCCCAGTTCTGCCTTTTAAGACTGCCTTAATGCTTTGATGTTATAAAAGGCCACACTAAATTGTTTCCCAGAGCAAAGGGCCTTATTTGGGCAAACATGTTTCTAAACCAGGCATGGGCAGACTTCGGCCCTCCAGATGTTTGAAGTCTAATACACTTGGAGGTATGAAGTTTGTTTGTGCCTGCACAGTTTGATTAGTTTTCTCATTGGCTTCCTGTTACAAGGTCTATTAGCATTAATGAAGAAGGGTTAGGGGCCTTTTCTCATAACCACTGGAGAAATGTCATGAGTCAGCAACAATGAAAACAATGTTATTGAGGTCTTTAGGAAGACTTCAGTTATTCTTGAAGGACACCAGTAAGAGCAGAGACATTTCTCTCAGCATCTATGCTGATAGGCAGAGGAAGAACAATGTGTTTGAGGGTAAGGTATTAGTTTGCATTACTCAGGATTTCAGCTGATGTCAGTGTTGAAAGGAGAAAGTTGAGGAACCATTGTCATAAGCCTCGCACATTATTCTCCCAAATAATTTTTCAAAGCCGGAAGCATCCTGTGTTTATGTAACTAACAGCGAAATCAAAGTTGTGTTATGGGGGGGGGGGGGGGGATGAGTATGTTGCTTTTGAACCTTTTGACCTTAAAAACCTAGACAAATTATGGGTCATTGCACTTTTATTCCATTGTTCTTCCAAATGGCTTGAATTGATGTATATGGTTCCCTGCTTCTTCCTCTTCAAAACAAACCTGCGAGGAATTGGTACAAGGTCGCCTAGTAAGCTGTCTGACTGAGCAGGAATCCATTTAGTCCAGCACACAATGTTTCTTATTTATTTACTATATTTATTTATTTACTGCATTTCTATACTGCTGTCTCTCTGAGCAGTGTACAACATGCCAATATACATATAAAAGCAATACATAACATTAACCAAAATCAATAACATATAAACATGAATTAAACCCTTAAAACGCTATGCATAAAAACACAATCACCTAAAACATAGAGGAAAATTAACATTGCACCATTCCCGGGGGGGACTCAGAGCGGCTTACAATTTGGCAAAATTCAGAGCGATACATAGTATGATTAATTAAAATCAATAAACACATAAACATGATTTAAACCATTAAAACATTATACATATAAACATCGTAGAATATATATAAACATTGCACTTCACCAGTTAAAATGCAGCATCTCTCACACCAGAGTGTTGTGCTACCATGAGGAATTTGGAATCGTACGTGTGCAACAATTTTCACCAGGATGTAGATATTTCTTTGGGTTGCACCAATCTAGACTTCAGGTGAAAGGTTAAAGTACTGTGTTTTGTGCCATCATTCAGCAACAGAAGTTCTGCCCACAGTAAGCTAGGATATCCTTATCTAGTATTATATGTACAGAGAATTTGTTTTATTATATGGAAGAGCACTTCATCATATTAACTCTAGGCCCAGATAAATAATGTATTTTTCACCACAGTTACAAGTACAGTCCACTAGTGTGGTTCATGGGACTGGCTCATAAAATTCATTTGTTGCTCATATTTGAAAATTCTGTGCCTTAAAACGGTGAGAAGAAAAGTTTTATTTCATTAGCAATGAAATGAAAAATTTTGGAAGCACAGGCTTTGGGACAAGCTGGGGAAAAGTAAGCGGTAAGAATTGTTGCCATTCCTCTACTGTTTTTACTGAATGTTTTTCTTTCTATCCCTCTCTACAGCTAGCAGACAGTGAGTTCTCCCCCGTCTTCCGCCTCCTCACAGTCTTTGCATATGGGACGTATTCAGATTACCTGGGTATGTTTCCTCTTATCCTCAGGAAACAGGAATAGTCAAGGGAGGAAAATGCTGATAAGAGAGAGAAGGTACAGCAAAGCAAGGACGAAGCCAATGCAGTTGTAGTAACTGTGTATAAAAAAGCTTTGTACCTTAATTTGGAAATGGGAAGTTCCAGTGCAGGAGCAGAACTGCCCAGAGTAAGAGTGCGACATGACTTGGAAGCTCTACAGATTGTGAAGGAGTGCTGGAATTTGTCCAGTGATTTATAATCTTTATGGATCTCCTCCGTCCCCTAGTTCAGTTCTTTACATCCTCCCTTTCTCCCATTGTGGTGACCTTTTTTAAAGCCACATACGGATTTTATCTT
Source organism: Anolis sagrei (assembly GCF_037176765.1). Classification (NCBI taxonomy): domain Eukaryota; kingdom Metazoa; phylum Chordata; class Lepidosauria; order Squamata; family Anolidae; genus Anolis; species Anolis sagrei. The sequence goes on from NC_090022.1 coordinate 197,724,868, forward strand.
GATACGGTATTGATTTAAAATATTTAGCTAGTGTTTTGCTAGTCTCCAGGGCAGTGTTGAGAACATCACTCACTTATTTGAATGTGTCGGGAGAAGATATAATCTTTAAAAAGCACAGTTTATGACTTTGCTAGCATAGTTTGAATTTAGCACTTTGGGGAGAGGAGAGATTATATAGGATTACTGGATGCTTGAATAAATTACTTGGGGTATGTTCTACTTATCTAAATTTTGGAGAGTTGGTAAAGCTGTAAAGCTGTATCTGAAGTGGAGAACCAACCTTGGGAGTTAGAAGTGCGGGGTGGTTTGAAACCAACACGTCACTGCCTCTCCTTGCGGTTCAACGTGAAATTTGGAAATATGTGAAATTTGAAAGCGCATTGGAGCATGGAAAGAGAGTGGCTCCTAATTTTGGTATTGAGACTCTGAGGGAATCTGACCTCTGTGATCCTTCTTGTTTCCTGAGGGCAGCTGAATCTGGGAATCTGCCTCCCTTAACAGAGGCTCAGAAGAACAAATTGCGCCATCTCTCTGTCGTCACACTGGCTTCAAAGCTCAAGGTAGTGTAGCCATTCTGCCCCAGCGTGTCTGTATTCCTCTGGAGGGTCTTGCACCTCACAGTACCTGTGTCCCCACAGTGCATTCCTTATGCGGTGCTGCTGGAGCAGCTTCAGCTGAAGAATGTGCGTCAGCTCGAGGACTTAGTGATTGAGGCAGTATATGCAGATGTCCTGCGGGGAAGCCTGGACCAGCGCAACCAGCGGTTGGAGGTGGATTACAGCATTGGTCGGGACATCCGCAGGGAGGAGCTCAGTGCCATCACTCGCACCCTTCAGGAATGGTAAACAAGGCACTCTGTGTATTGTCGAATGCTTTCATGGCCGGAATCACTGGGTTGTTGTAGGTTTTTTCGGGCTGTATGGCCATGTTCTAGAGGCATTCTCTCCTGACATTTCGCCTGCATCTACGGCAAGCATCCTCAGAGGTAGTGTGGTCTGTTGGAACTAGGAAAAAGGGTTTATATATCTGTGGAATGACCAGGGTGGGACAAAGGACTCTTGTCTGCTGGAGCTAGGTGTGAATGTCTAAAATTACAACAGCAAAACAACAGGGAGGAAACAAACAAGGACATCTAATCACCTCTTAACAAAAGATTGCTCCAGGCACTGCCAGGCCATCAAATGCTAATCAGAGTGGTCAGTTGAAACATTCACACCTAGCTCCAGCAGACAAGAGTCCTTTGTCCCACCCTGGTCATTCCACAGATATATAAACGTCAGGAGAGAATGCCTCTAGAACATGTCCATACAGCCCGAAAAAGCCTACAACAACCCAAGGCACTCTGTGCTTGCACAAGCTAATACAGTGTCCATCTCAAGAATTGGATCATGTGATTTTAATATTTATATTAGGATGTTTTTAATGCTTTGTCTTAGTTTCTACATGTTGTATATGCCTGTGTTTAATGGTTTTAATGATTTTAATATATATTTGAAGGTAAGTGTTTAGTTGTTGTGATTTTACATCATTATATGTATGTTGGCATTGAATTTTTGCCAATTATTATGTTGTAAACTGTCTTTAGTCCCCCAGGGGTGAGAAAGGCGATATATAAATATACTAAATATATTAAATAAATAAATAATTGCACTCAATTTGTAAAATCCAAACATTTAAATCAATCTCATCACAATTGAGAAAAAATACTCCAAAATATATGCATAGATGGTACGCTTATCCACTTAAACTACATAATAGAATCTCTAAACTTTGTTGTAGAAAGTATGAATTGGAGTCACACGCGGCTATCATGCCCCAAAGTTAGGAGATTCTGGAATGAAGTTCTGTCTTGAGTAAACCAAACAGTGGATGGAATAGTACATTTCAGGGGTGCTCTACTAATGTTCTCGGTATACGAAAGCAAGAATACATGAAATAAAAATCTTATACTGCTCATAATGTGTGCCGCAAGACTCAAGATAGCTAGAACCTAGAAAAAGCTAGAGAATTTGTCAGTAAAGAATTGATTAAACAGCATATGATAAACTTAACCTATACATTAAGAATAGTAAAAGGATTTTGTCAATGTTTATGTGTTTTAATTATGCTGTAACCTGCCTCGAGGCAGAAGGAGAGACGAGTAAGAAATAAAATTATTATTATTGTTGTTATTGTTACAACCTGGATGTTTCTGGATATTTACCTGTTTAGCTCATCTCTGCCCTCCTGTTCTGCCTGTTCACTATTTGCTTGTCTACCTTAGGTGCCAGGGCTGTGAGGTTGTCCTTTCAAGCATCGAAGAACAAGTTAGCCGAGCCAATCTGCACAAAGAGCAGCAGTTGGGTTTGAAACAGCAGATAGAAAGTGAGGTGAGTGACTTCAGATGTGATGAGATTGAGGAAGTCTTTGCTGCATCTGCCAAAACATTGGAGAGCATTTGCTAAAGCTTTTAGACAGTGTTCTCAACCTGTGGGTCCCTGATGTTTTGGCCTACAACTCCCAGAAATCCCAGCCAGCTTACCAGTTGCTAGGATATCTAGGAGTTGAAGGCCAAAACTGTCAGAAATATCAAAAATTAACTAGGTATTAGAAAAATGGGAGTCATGCATTGAAAGAATTGGTAGGCCAAAGCCTGTTAGAGACAGTGGGCCAAAGTTAGTGTCGTTCTGAGGAGAGTGAGTAGGCTGAAGCCTGTTAGAGTCAGCGGGTCAAAGCTAGTGTCGTCCTGAGGAGTCTGGGGACCCACAGTTTGAGAACCACTGCTTTAAGAGAAAGAGAAATCCCTGCCCTCCTGAATGTGTCACAATTACCTCAGACTATGGGGAGATCAGGTCTTGACTTGGTGTTGATCCATATTTAGGTTAATACCTTGATTTGGCACTTTAATTTTGTCCCTCTTGTTTCCCCGTCCCTCTCTTTGCCCCAGCAGGTAGCAAATCTGAAGAAGACAATAAAGGTGACAACGGCAGCAGCCGCAGCAGCAACGTCCCAGGATCCGGAGCAGCATCTATCAGAACTCCGGGAGCCGACTCCAGGCACCAACCAGCGGCAGGCCAGCAAAAAGGCTTCCAAGGGCAAAGGGTGAGGTGGCATTCCAGTTAAGCTGGCCATTCCCTCTCTGTCAGAAAAGCAGAGCACCCCCAGTGTTTTATCTGCAACTCAGTCCTCATGCTTTGGGGAGAGGATAATTAATCTGTAAAGCCCCTAATTAGGTATTCTGCTCATGCTGACTGTAAGAACTTTGTCTTTGTCTGCAGACTCCGAGGAAGTGCAAAGATTTGGTCAAAATCAAACTAACCGGACTGCTGGCTGAGAAGGATGAATTGGTGTCCCACGTGTGGTGCTTAATTTTCTCCATCCTGGATGACTTTCTGCATACTTCTCCCCACATCTCTCTCTAATAACATTTTCTCTTTTCATTTCCTCTTTTCTGGCATGCTCAGCTATTTTCTCTCCCTTCCTTCCTCCCTCCCTCCCTTCTGTTTCTGTCCAATATTTTTTTTTTGCCTTTTTGTTGTTCTGGATGTCATCATTTTTCTTTCTTTTGCCCTTTCCCATCCCTTGTCTTTCAGGTGCATTTTAAGAGCCATAAATGACCTCTGTTTCAGTTTCTTTTGCACCAATAGATTTGCAGAAATCTGGGTTGGACATGAATGTGGCACCGAGAAACCACTTTTGTTGCGAGTGTGGATCCTGGGACATCTGCTCTAGGGCACAGTTTACCCTCTCAGTGTTTTGCTGTGCTAGGATCAGTGGAAGGGCCGGGGTATGTGTGAGTGTGTTTTGGGTGGATTATTTTTAAATAAAAGTATAAATATATAAAGCGATTTAAAAAATAAATCTATGGACATATCTACATATCTTTGCCTTGCCAATGCATCTCTTTGAAATGGTTCAGAAACGCGTATACCTGCCAATCACCCTCCACCTCTTGGAAAACTTTTATTAAAGGGAGAGAGATGGTGTGAAGACTATAAATCTCCATTAGCATGGGATGGTTTAAGTAGGGTCATCATTACTTTGGATGCAGCACAAGCCAATCTAAACCTGTACTTCCAGTAAGCTGATGCTGACTGATAATCTCTGGATGATCACTTACTGCATAATATACTTATATATTCATTGTTTTTTTCTGTGGCCCCTTCCACACAGCTGAATAGAATCCCACATCGGCTTTGAACTGGACTATATGGCAGTGGGGACTCTGGTAACCCAGTTCAAAGCAGATATTGTGGGATTTTCTGCCTTAATGTTCTGGGTAATATAACTTTGTGGAAGGGTCCTCTGAGTCTTGGCTTCACTTGTGCTTATTTTCCCCACATCAAGTTAAATTGAACATTGTGTAATGTCTACAGTGGATGATGGAAATGTCGTAGAGTTTCACCTGTTAGATAGACAAAACCCGATCCTGTTACTAGGAAATGGATTGGTGTTTCCTCCTACTAGCCATCTTCTAGAACAGTGGTTCCCAACCTTGTTTTGACCAGAGACTGCTCTCCAACAATAGTACTAAAAGGGTTACAAATCAGTTTCTGGACAAATTTAGATTTGGTTTGGTTATTTGGGGTGCTGATTCAGAAAAGATTTGGGGGGAGGGGGAGTCCCAATCCCTTATGAGAAAAGAACCCTGGATGCCTTTGGACGTATAACCGTCTTTGTATAATCTCCCTTGCATGGTAGTTGTGGGGGATGAGCTAATGCAACTTTGTGTCACTGTTTTTACCTTTAATTTGTAGGACATCCATCCTTCTTTATGACTTGCCTCAAGGGAAGCTTACAATACAAAAACACAAAACAAGATCTCAATAAAACTCAATGTGATCACCAGAGGGGAAAACACAGTAGGATTAGACAGTAAAACCAATTACAACAATATTTATTACGGTCCATAGACCCATCAGTGAACAGTCACTAATAAATTTCCCATCTCATTGTCCAAGATTATTATGTACGGTTTCAAGTAATACCCCTATCTGAGGGTAATTTCTTTCTCAGCCTTGTTGCCACTGTGAAGAATTTGGCCACCATGAGGGTCACCCTGTGGCACTTGTCCTCTAAAAGATATCTAACAATCCGCTGTGTGGAGGGCTGGACATGCAGGACAAAACCGGATATAAAAGTTGGCTATGATGCTCTGCGTAATAGTGGCACTTCAATAAAATGTGTTCTATTGTTTCTACTTCATTTACTTCACAGGGACATAGTCTTTGGGAGTAAGGAATTCCAGACAGTTTGCCTCTTAGCAGCTCTGAGACAAATGTGTTTAATCTCGCCTTTGTAAAGAATCTGCTATATTTGATCACTATAAGGCTTTTTAGGTATTCACTTGTCTTAAATGTCTCTCTGTATGGCAAGTTGAAGACTCTGGGGGAACATGGTAAATTTGAGCAGGTTCAGAGCTTGCCCATGGCAATGTTCCAAAACCTTTGCTTCAAGGATTCTTGTGCCATTTTGAATCCCAAATGGAGCAAAAGCGGTGTGGACAGTCCAATTGAGGCCACTCTTCGTTCAATCCTCCTCGCCCAAAGGGGTTGGGAGTCTTCATAGTAGAGGAAATGTAATAAAACTGTTTCCAATTTAAATACTATAGGTTCTATTTCAGAGTCCAGGTCCTAGCACTCAATAATAATAATAATAATAATAATAATAATAATAATAATAATAATAATAATGTATTTATCTCCCCGAGGGGACTCAGAGTGGTTCCCAGGTAAAAATCACAGAACATACAAAGTAAAAACAACACAACCATAAGATTAACAAAACAAAATATGCATAAACATAGTCGCCATAACACACATCTATTAAAAATAATCCTGCTTGTTCAAGGCAATTAAAAAAATTTAAAAGGCCGGACCAAAATTTGTGCTAGCCCAAAAATTCTAGGGGGGCCGGGAAATAAATGCAATGCTATGGCAGGCAACAATAATATTAGATACGGATCTGTGGCTGTTCATTCCAGGGCCAACAGTGGGCATTCACCTGTTTCTAGGAGCAAGACTGTGTTTGGTACACAAGAAGGTGCATTTAGAAGATCTCTTATAAACCTTGCTTGCACTCTGTCTAGGTTTACAGTTGAATTTTCACACCATATGGCTGCATCAAAAAGGAGTTTAGAGGCTATTTTGGCGTTAAAGATTTTTGGTGGGCGGGGGACATATTGTCCTCCTTTGGTGTAATAAAACCTTATTATAGCTGCTCGGCAGGCCTTTGCCTTTTGAATCACTGTTTCAGAGTGTGCTCTCGGGATAAGGTTAAAACCAATTAAAGAATAAGAAAAAAGACGGTTAAAGGAGAAATATTAAAAGCAATTACAAGCAGTGAAAGACAACGAAAAACTTTGATGCTTAAAAAATAATAATGGCAGTACCAGGTTTTGAGGCAGGGGAGAGAGGGAGGTTCAACTACAATGTCTGGTACAATCCCTCAAAAGTGGTGGGAGTAAACCCATAAACCAACTTCCCCATGGAAAAAATATTTTTATTAGATACCAATTCCAAAAAGCAATATTCAACCTATATGCCAAACATGACGTGTGGGCTTCTGTCTGGGCTGCCTCCCCTATATATCTAACAATCTCTTGTCTATGACCAATACTTGAGGATAAGAAATGCTACATTTCGGGTTCTACATGATGCTGTGTTGCCAGCTGATGCTTAAACCCTCCAACAGTGCAAGAGAGCTAACCTAGAATTGTTGGCCATGAATCTTTGGGTGGCATCTAAAATGTAAAATGAATGCAGCTTGATACCACTTTACCATGCAGCTTGTACCACTGCTACAGCTTAGTGGTGTGGAATCATGGAGTTGTCCAGAAGCTCTCCAAAGCTTTAGGGGCTCTTACTGCCTATTGCAGGGGAAACCAACTGATTCCTAATCCATCTAAAACACAGACATGTGCTTTTCATCTTAAGGACAGACAAGCATCTCAAACTCAGGATTACCTGAGAAAGGATCCCACTGGAGCATTGCAGTACACCAAAATACCTGGGAATTACTCTGGACCATGCTCAGACTTATAAGAAGCACTGTTTTTTATAAAGTGGGTGCCAGAAGTAATGTCACATGAAAGCTGACTAGCACAACCTGGGGATCACAACCAGACACAGTTAAGACATCTGCCCTTACGCTTTGCTACTCTGCTGCTGAATATGCATGCCCAGTGCAGAATACATCTCACCACATTAAACAGTGGATGTGGCTCTTAATGAGACGTGCCACATTATCACAGGGTGCCTGTGCCCTACACCACTGGAGAAATTACACTGTTTAGCCGATATTGCACAACCTAAGATCCGTCGGAAAGTAACAGCCAGAAATGAAAGGACCAAGGCATTGACATCTCTGGCCCATCCTCTGTTCAGATATCAGCCAGGATGCCAAAACCTTAAATCAAGAAATAGCTTTCTAAGATCTACAGAGATACTTGTAGAAGTACCTCAGTAAGCAAGAGTCCAAAAGTGACAGGGTAAAACCCAGAACTTCAATCAGTGGCTGATAACAGATGAGAAATTCCCTCCTGGGCACAAAGAAGACTGGGTGACTTGGAAGGTGCTGACCAGACTGCACTCTGGCACCATGAAATGCAGAGCCAACCTTAAGAAATAGGGCTACAACGTGGAGTCCATGACATGCAAATGTGGAGAAGAGCAAACCACAGACCGCTTACGACAATGCAGTCTGAGCCCTGCCATATGCACGATGAAGGACCTCCTTACAGAGACACGAGGGGCACTCCACGTGGCCAGCTTCTGTTCAAAGGACATTTAGTATAATGACAATTTTTTAAACTTTGTTTGTGGGTTTTTACGCATTTATAGCTATAGTTTCAATTCACTTCTGACACGATAAATAAATGGAGTTGTCATTTTACAAGGCCTTCTCTGCCAAAGAGTGCTGGTGCCTCATCAATCTACAACTCCTTTGATTATATAACATTGACCTAATCGCCTTTAAAGTGGTGTCAAAACACATTAATTCTACAGTGTAGATGCACCCATAGAGAGAAAGTAAACCTGGACTTTATTCTGAGTAGTACTATTTGAGACTTGGTGCAAAATACAGGTATGGTATGGTATGATTGAGTTAATGGGAAACAGACTAGAGTGCCATCAAATTTAATTGGTAAATGAATGGGAAAACACCAGGGGAACCATAGCATGGTCTTTTTTAAAAATGCAAAAGGTAAAATGTCTCCCAGATGAGGAGACTGCTAAAAATCAAGTTGAAAGGAAAAGTCAAAAGGGTCCAATCTCCATGTTGTCGGCCGCCTACTCAAAACTACATCAATCGCGGCTCATCTAGAATGCATCGCACAGATCAAAAGGGGAAATAGATGTCTCAAGAGCTAGCAAACAGCATGAGGGATGCTACCAGGGAGACAGACTTCCTTTAGAAACCAGAAGTTTTGCCCAAATGAGGCAAACATAACACAAACTTGCACAAAGCAGAAAATAGGGTGCCAAAAGGTTTTGAGACACATACAGCATCCAGACTAACAATCAAGAATTCTTTAAACATCAGAAACAGGAGTCCTTTTGAAACTTTGTGGAGTTCCCAAACTTTGTGGAGTTCCCAAAGAAGTTGTGGGTGGATCTACACTGCCATATAACCTAGTACTGTATATGACCTGAAATTACCTGGTTTGGACTGGATTACATAAATCTACACTTCCATGTAATCTAGTTCAAAGGAGATATCTGTGATCAGATACTGGGATGTATGGCAGTGTAGAAGGGGCTTTTTAACTTCCCTTCACTGCTGAGGATAGAGGATGGGCATGGGCAAACTTTGGCCCTCCAGCTGTTTTGGACTTCAACTCTCACAATTCCTAACAACCTACCAGAATGGCCAATGTAACACTAGTTTTAAAAGAGGTTAATCCAGGAAGTTAGAGGTGAGTTATTTTCCCTTTATGTTCCATGTAGTGTTATTAAGGATACAATCATCAAGCACATAAAAAGGTAAGCTCTGCTGAAAAAAATCAACATAGCTTCTGCAAAAAGTTAATTGTCTCTTGCTAACCTCGTTGCATGCTTTGAAACTGTCAATAAATGTAAAGAAAGGAATGATTCAGTAGACCAGTGGTTCCCAACATTTTGTTGACCAAGGACCACTCTCCAACATTAGTACCAAAAGGGTTACGAATCCGTTTTTGACCTCTTATTGACCAGCTGAAAAACAGGAGGCAGAAAATAAGAACACAGTTGGGCTTTTTACATGGAGGTTTGTGGGCAGTGAGGTCCCTTAGGGCTACTGAGATCAGCACATTTATGAACAGAAATGATCAGGACTTAAAGGGTGAGGAGGGAGGTAGCCAATTTGACTGGTGGCACTAAATTATTCAGGTTGACAAGAACAAAAATGGATTGTGATGAGCTTGAACAGGATGTCTCTAACCTCTTGAAATACGAATTAAAATAGCAAAAGATCAAATAATGGACAGTGGGGCAAAAAAAGGAAGTCCACCTTCATATATTCATGGCTGGCATCTGAACTGGCAGAAATTGACCAAGAAGAGTTCTTGGAATTGTGATAGAGAACTGGATGAAAGTTTGTTTCACACACACATACACATAACTTCATTATTTTATTTTCTTAAAATATTAATTTTCTTTGTTGCACATTTGAAAGTTTGTTTCATTCATATATATATATATATATATATATACATACATATATATATATAATTTTCCTTGTTGCACATTATGTACAATATAAAGTTACAAATAACTATTTACAATTCTTCATTAGTCTATTTACCACCCTCCCCTACTACTACTAAACAGTTGATTTTAAAGTCGATATAAGTGATTTGAATGTTTGTGTATATCTATAAGTTATGTCCCGGCATTGAATGTTTGCCATATATATGTTGTGCTCCGTCTTGAATTCCCTGCGGGGCGAGAAGGGCAGAATATAAATGTTTTAAATCATAATAATAATAATAATAATACTTCCCTGCCATTCCTCTAACTATTACATTATTTTCTATTATCTAGAGGGCTGGGCTTTAGTGCAGCGGGTTAAACTGCCAGCTGCAGAAAATCTTGCAGATTGAAAGGTTGACAATTCAAGCCTAGGTTGGGGTGAGCTCCCAATAGTTAGCCCAGCTTCTGCTCACCTAGCAATTCAAAAAAAGCAATGTGAGTAGCAAAATAGGTAGTGATTTGGTGGGGAGGTAATAAAAGGTGCCCATGTGGACATCCCGACAATTCGATCAGGACAGTGTCTAAGGACAACAAAGCTCCTCAGCATAGATGGAGTGACAGCACCAGTCTTACATGATTTGAATTTGCTGTGGGTGGTATTACCATCGACTCGAGCTCCACAGGATTAATAATGGAGTATCAAAATTATCCTGGAGTGATTGTAGCATTAGGAGATTACAACCATATGTAGCTCTTCCGTCCAAAGATGCTAAAGTTTTGGCAAGAGGTTCCAACCTGGATTAGCCATATAATAGAAGCAAAAGTCCATTATAGAGGTGTATTACTGCTTATCTCCTTATTTGAGGATGAAAATAAGATTCGTATATATGGTTCCAAGATCCTAATGCAAATCCCACTTGAGACTTGATTACAGAACTGAAAATGTAATTGCTTGTGTCATGCTGCCCTTTTAAAATGCATTATGTGGCTACATCTGGAATAACGTTTGCTGCTCTGGGAACTCCACCTAAATCAGAGCTACAAAAGGGCAAAACCAAGCAGTGTAAATGATCAAGGGACTGGAGCAACTCCTCTTCAAGCAGTGCTTGTAGAAATGTGATACTGGTGGATCAAACTATGCATCGTGTGGAGAAAGTAGGCAAGGAGAAGCTATTCTTTCTTTCTCATACTACTCCGACCATCCCCTGAAGATTCAGGATGGAGAAAAGGAAGAGCCAGCATAATATAGCAGTTTGATTTTTGGAGAAGGGCTCTTAGGAAATCAGTATTTACATTTCTATGGTGCAGCATGTTAAACTGCTGAGTTACAGAACTTGCTGACTGAAAGGTCAGTGGTTCAAATGCGCAGAGTGAGGTGAGCTCCTGTTGTTAGCCCCAGTTTTGCCAACCTAGCTTTTCGAAAACATGTAAATGTGAGTAGATCAATAGGCACCGCTTCGGCGGGAAGGTAACAGGGCTCAATGCAGTCATGCTGGCCACATGACCTAGGAGGTGTTGACAGATGACGCCGGCTCTTCGGCTTAGAAATGGAGATAAGCACCAACCCCCAGAGCTGGACATTACTAGACTTAATGTCAAGGGGAAACCTTTACCTTAACCTATGGAAAACGGTGAGGTGACCTTGGAGTACTCACACTTTCTGAGTGTCAGATTAATAATAATAATAATAATAATAATAATAATAATAATAATAATAATAATAACTTTATTTTTATACCCCACCAACCATCTCCCCAAGGGGACTTGGGGTGGCTTACAAGAGACAAGCCCAAAATTACAAATAGAACACAACCAAATAAAAACAATAGATAAAATATAAAAACAATCACAATTGTAAACAACTTCGAAACAATATGGCTGAGAAGAAGATAGCTGAGGTTCAGGCTCAATGAGTGCAATACATCCTGAAGGGAGCGCAAGGAAAGTGCAACAATCAAGCAGACAGGGATGGGAATAGTATCATCAAAAGTGTTGAGGTGGACGATAAGAGGGCCGACGTAAAGCGCTGAACTTAAAGTAGGAACAGGGAAAATTACTGGGTGGACTGCTTAATCAAAAGCACACCGGAACATCCAGCTTTTTAGTTGCTTCCGGAAACAGGACAAAGTAGGAGCATGTCTGATGTCCCTAGGGAAGGAGTTCTAGAACCGGGGAGGTGGGGGGGTGGGCACTACCAAGAAGGCCTCTCCTTCGTCCCCACCAACCGTGTTTGAGATGGCAGAGGGAAGGCCATGGCAAACCTCCACTGAATAGATTTTGCTAGGAAAACCCTCACCTGGGCCTGGCATTGCTTGGAGTCAGTTTGAGAAAAGGAAATATTTCTTTTCAATGTGTCAACAACTGCCATCCTGGATTACTTTACTAGAGAAATACAAAAAGTTATGTAGAATGGGACCACCAACAGCTACATTTGATTATGTTATCAAACAAAGCTGTTGGTGGTCCCATACTCCATAACTTCATGAATTTCCCTTTAGTATCAGAGAAAACGTGACTGTCTATCACTTCAAGGCTCGTTTGAGAGAAGGGTAAGACTGGGTTCCCATTCTGCTGCTGCTGTACTCTTTTTTGACAACTGATGGAGGACTCTGCAAACAGGATGTTGGATAAGGAGAGCCCTTAATCTGGTCTACAACACTCACTGGCTTCTGCCAGCATGGCAAGGGGTAAGCAACTATAGGAGTTGAGATTCAAGTACATCGAGAAGCTTGCTGACTAATGCCTTTGAACCTGGTAATGAGTGGGTTTCTTTGAACACTGTAATATGTGGGGCAGGATCCAGACAGAAGAACAGTAAATTAACTAGCACCTGTGTGAAAACGGAAGAGAGGGCCCACCTACAGATTTATAATCCAAAATGGAAAAAAAGGAGAAAGGAAGTTGAAGAAAGAGGGTTCTTTTTAAGTTGTGGGAGGGCTGGAGTCCGAATTTTCCTGCTGTCCAGAATACCGTATATACTTGAGTATAAGCCGACCTGAATATAAGCCGAGGCACCTAATTTTATCACAAAGAACTGGGTAAATGGATTGACTCAAGTATAACCCGAGGGTGGGAAATACAGCAGCTACTGGTAAATTTCAAAATAAAAATAGATACCAATAATATTACATTTATTGAGGCATCCACAAGTTAAATGTTTTTGAATATTTACATTAAACCGTCATTTAAGGTAAAACTGTCCAGCTTTGGATTAAACCATTATTCTAACCTTCTTCAGTGTAAATGTGCTTGCTTACGTATTCTTCCAGTAATAGTAAAGAGAGTAAATAATAAATGTAACAATAATAATAATAGAATATGGAAATGTAATAATAACAGTAATAATAGAGTAAAATAATAAATGCAATAAAATAATAATAATAACAGAGTAAAAAATAAATAACCTTGACTCAAATATAAGCCAAGGGAGTCTTTTTCAACCTAAAAAAGGGCTGAAAAACTAGGCTTATGTTTGAGTATATCATCATCACCATCATCTATATAAATACAAATATAATGTTCATTTGTGGGATTAACATAATTCAAAAACCACTGTGCAAATTGACACTAAATTTGGAAACAAAACACCTATCATGCTAACGAGTAACCATCACCCATAAAAACACTGAAAAGCACAACGAAAGGGGCTTAAAAAGCCCAAAAGAGGCAAAAAGACACTACAGCACATGCGCAAAAACAACTCCCCCTGAAAAACAAAACACACAATAGCATATCTACACTCTCTTTCGGACTACAGCTCCCAGTATCCCCTAGACCAGGCCCTTTAGGAGAGGAGAATGATGCAAATGCACTGCTTCCAAGATGCAAGCCTTCTTCTCCTTGGATTTCTTTGAGAGCATCCCAATCCCTGCGTATTTCTAATTACCTATTCCTGGACTGCAACTCCCAGCAATCCTCCAGATATATAAGATAGATAGATCAATTAGATAGAGATAAATAGGTGGGTAGATAGATTGATCAGGAGGACCGCTGTGAGTTGCAGTCCAAGAATAGGTAGAGAAGGAAGAAAAGAAGAAGGGAAAGAAAAGGGGGGGGGGAGGAAGGGAAGATGAAGGAAGGAAGGAGGGAAGGAAGGAAAGGGGGAGAGAAAGAGGGAGGGAGGGTTGGTCACAGCAACATGTGGCAGGTACAGCTAGTAATAATAATAAACCTTTATTTGTATACTGCTCTAGCTGCTCGAGGGGACTCAGGGTGGTTTCCAGAATTGTAAGCATTGCACTTACCGACATAAGAACATAAAAAAATTATAAATATATAAATTTAGTACTATATAACAATCATACATATTTAAATTAAAACCAATCCAATACTCATTACATTAGGCAGCTCAGCTTCCAATGTCTAAGATGATATATGTTAGTTTGCAATGATATATGTTTGCTTGTTATTGACTTTGTTATGGTTTTATAATATTTTAATTTTTTTAATTGTATTTTATGGTCTTGGTACCAACTATGAACTGTCCCGAGTCGCCTGAGGGCTGAGAGGGATGATATATAAATATAGTAAGTAAGTAAATAAATAAATAAGATTCCAAAGTGGGCCTTGACCACTACGAGAGGGCTGGGTTGGCACGATGGAGTAGACTAGGACTGGGGAGTGGGTAAAGTGCATGTCAAGTATATACAGTATATGTACATGTTTACATGTGAGTGACTGTCTGTGGGGATAAATGCCTTCATACCAAAATAGAGGCTAAGCTTTGCAATTTTTAAAAAAGCAGGGAGACAACCTGCATCAGGAAGGACAAACTTTGCAATAAGGATTATTTGTTGTACCAACTATGAAACAATAGTTACAAATCGTTATCAATTAAGGCAATTGGAAGGAGGACACTGGTGGCTGGCGGCACTCCCAGCTGCCACCCGCTGTCCCTGCCCTGAAACACTGAGTTAGATGAGGAACATTATTTTTGAACTGGGTGTGCTCTTGCAGTTCTCTCCATCTCTCCGGTTGCTCTAGAGAAAAGCGGCTGTTTGATGTTCTGCACTCCCACACAGCTCCCTTTCATTCGGAGGCAGGCGGCGGCTGGAGAATTTCCCAGCAGATTGAGCACTGTGGCCCAGATATATCACCCGTCTTTCTCTGTTTGCTGTCCTTAATAGAGTCCTCTCCGTCTGCCTTCCTGGCATTGTCTTCTCATATTTGTATCCTTCGGGCTATGCTGCACTTAAGCTCTGTCACCTCCTCTGTGCCCGCCTTTCCCGTATAAAATGCTCATCTAACCAAACTGAAAGCCACCTCGAGGCTTGCAAGAGCCGACAAGTTTAATGATGGGCTGGTTATTCAAGGACCGGTGGCGGGGCTGCTCAGTATGCTCAGAAGCTAAGCTCCGAATAGCTGTACTGTTTCAAAGACTGTGGGGTTTAACTTATGCAAATTGTTAATATGTGTGGATTCACTAATCTGCTCAAAAGCAAGAAGCAGCCGTACCCACATCAATTATTTTTGAAAGAATAGCTGTAACAAAGACCAAGTAATGCATTTTTAATTTATAATACAAAAGTTTGTGTGCACATATGTTCAGAAAGAGGGAGAAATCATAAAAGGTATATATGTAGATGAGTTTTGTTGGTCTTTTCAGAAGCTGAGCCATTCCTTGGAAACCTGATATGAGGGGAACTGGTTGTAACACATGGATGGGTTCCAGCATCCTCTCACAACAAGTGGTAGAACTGGTCTCCTAAACAACACATTCTAACCAGACTGTGGTATGTCTACCCCACTAAAATAACACTGTTGTTTATTCGGTCAGTCGCTTCTGACTCTTCGTGACCTCATGGACCAGCCCACGCCAGAGCTCCCTGTTGGCCGTCACCACCCCCAGCTCGTTCAAGGTCAAGCCATCCACCTTGCCCTTGGTCGGCACCTCTTCCTTTTTCCTTCCATTTTCCCCAGCATCATTGTCTTCTCTCAGCTTTCCTGTCTTCTCATGATGTGGCCAAAGTACTTCATCTTTGCCTCTAATATACTTCCCTCCAATGAGCAATCGGGCTTTATTTCCTGAAGTACTCTAGCACAAAGGATTGCTGCCTTGTCACGGCCACAAGCATTAGCTTTCAAGATTTTAAACAGTTCAACTGGGATCCCATCGTCTCCTGTTGCCTTTTTTATTAGCAATGCTTCTTAGGGCCCATTCAACCTCACTCCTCAGGATGTCTGGTTCTAATTCACTCACCACACCATCAAACATATCCTCAATATTATTATCCTTCCTATACAGATCTTCTGTATAGTCTTGTGTCATACGTTCTGCAGTTGATGGTGCTTGGTGATGGGAGGGTTAATGTAAGTATTAGTTCTAAAGGGTTTAGTAATCTGTAAGTAAGAGTCCATGGGTGAAAGCAATTAAGGGTGGAGGTATGCAAGAGATAGGTTGCAGCTGGGTGTTTGTGGATATAAAAGTGAGCTTTGGAAATGATCTTCAGGGGAAAAGTATTGTCATGTTTTGGTTGTGGATGCTGCTGGTTTTCCCCCCAGGTCTGTTGGATTTTTGGTATCCTGACCTGTCTCCTGTAATCTTGGAACCCTGAAACCTTGAACCTTTGGACTGCTTTTGACTACGGTATAGACTCTTGATCCCTGGACTTTGTTTATTGAACTCTTGGCGTTTGACTAAGTTGGCCCACCCACAACTAGTAGGCAAAGCCTAAGGCATGGGATTTGAAGCCCCCCCCCCCCCCCATGAAGGAGACAAGAAAATTGATTTAATAAAGTCCATATAAAATATAGAATGAATCATACTATTTAAATTATATTGGGTTATGGAACTAATTCTCATGATTCGCTAAAAAAAAAAAATACAACCCCACCCCCCACCCCCAATTTTTTTCTGGCTGCAGTCCTGTATAGGTATATCAGTTTAACAGCTGAGAAACTTAATTGCCATGCATGAATACTATTGGATATTTATCACTAAGGAGAAGGTTGATTTGAACGAGTTTTTAATTCTTCTCAGGAAGATTCCTGATTTTCCCAAAATTGTAGCAAAAATTTATGGAGATTTCCATTTCCCAAAAGGTTTTGACATCATTTTTCCAAAAAGTTATGATTTCTAACAAGGTCATGCCTTTCCAAAGATCATAGTTTCTCCAAAAGTTTAGTCTCAACTGATTCAACATAGTTTGTGGCAGCCACAAAAATGAACTTTCTGGAATATATCAACTACTTTCAAAGTAAGTACCGCACAATGAAACAGGAAATAACACACCAGGAACATTTTTTTTTCAAATTTTGTTACATAGTGTAACCCAGCAGCTATTCAGATTAATCAACCCTGGATTCTTCCTATTAGCACCAGCTCTACCCAGGTTTTGTAAACTGTTGTCTTCCCAGCCAGTCAGCTTCTTGAGACAGAGCCCTGCTGGGTGTGAGGGTTGGTAAATGTAAATAAGCAGAATAAGCAGAATCTTTCCCACAGTATTTAAACCAAGATATACCCTGCAGCAGAATAAAATGTCACTCAGGCTTGTGAAACAAGTAACACTACCTTTACTTTAGTTCAAAACAGGGTTACAATATATATTTCAGTCTCTTTGAATTCAGGAAGAGAACAGAGGGATAAAATATTCTTTTTAAATAGTCTTTGAAATAAGCTTCATGCCTTAAAATGATCCGTCTTTAAGATAATCGGCAGCCAGCACTATCTTTTCACTGTCCAAAATGAGAAAATGGCAAAATTGACAGTTAGAACCGTTGGTCTCAGCAGCTAGCCAGGGGCAGCAGTCAATCAGAACTCTGGTCCCTGGCACACTCAGCCAATTGGCTGGTGACACATGTCTCTCCAGTTAACCCACCATATCATGGCGTTCTTTTTCAAATCTTCACACTGGGGGTGTTGCTTACATTGTTATCAGAATGGTGTTCCCAGCCATGACTCAACCCCTCATTGTTGATCTCATGGATGGGCACCTCATCTGAGCAAGTGACTTCCCAAACAGGGCTTTGCTGGAAAGCTGTTTGACCAGGCAGGCAGCAGTGGCAGTGCATCTGAGCAGAAAGGAGCCACTGGCAACGGGTAATTGGAAGAGGAAGGCGTGTGATGGCTTCAAAACCACTGATTTATGTGTGAGGGCCCCGCTTTCTCAACTAATCACCATGAGTTTGATCCATTGCAAGACTGAGGTTTTCAACACCCTTTGGAGTCAGCTTCACTGATCAAATTGGACTTATGTCTGAGTGAGATTAGCACCGCATGTTCACGTTCAGTGCATTTCGTTCCCACAGGCATCATGTCAGGAGGCCTGCCCAAGCAGCTGTCAGGGTGGGAGCTGCTGCATTTTCCCAAAGGATAGAAAAGAAAAGGGGGAAAAAGAGAAAAATACAGCTGGGCTTGGTTTAGGAAGAGGAAAGAAATTAAAATGTGCCCCTTCCCAAACTAAACTGGCTCATTGCTCCCATCACCTACCCTACTCCAGTTAGCAGCAGCAGGAAGCTTAACACCTGCCAAGGAGGAGGTTTGGAGCAAGCTGCAACAGACTAGAAAATAGCTCCATGTGTCCCATCCAAAATGAGACATACCAGCATGTAAGCCACATTTATGCGCCCTTATGTCACTAACAGGATTTAAAGAATTGTGAATCATTTTAATGAGATCCTCCACCTATTTTTTCTGATTCCTCTCCAACAGCAAACCAAGAGTTACATCTCTGTTAGGTATTATGAGGAAAAAGGCAGGCACCCTTTTGCCTTACTATCCCTCTGCATCTTCCAGGGGAAAGGCATGCAAAAGCATTTCTGAATTGCAGGAAATGGGATTCAAATTAAGAGGAGAGTTGCACGTGCACACTTGCCATCTGTCCGATATGTGATTTCCACACCGGCAGGAGGCTTCCCGTCAACACAGCATAGAATCATAATGCTGAAGATAGAAAATAATGTTGGGACAATAACACATCCCTATTTGACACCTGATCCCATCTAAAGCAGTTACTTTATTCTCAGCTCAAGAACGGAAAATGGAATGTCGGTGGGCAATTTATTTATTTATCGTGTCAGGCAACCAGACAATTATATTACATTTCTAACAAAACAAAACAAAACAAACAAACAGACAAAACACAAAATTTGCAAGCTTGGTAGTTGGTAGTTGGTGAGCAATAACAACAACAAAACTTTATTTATATACCACTCTATCTCCTTGAGGGAACTCAGAGCGGTTTCCAAGTAACATCATCAATACATACAGAGTAAACAACATAAACATAAAATTAATAAAACAATATAAGCATAAAATCATCACAATAGCACACATATATATATATATAATCCTGCCTGTTCAAGGCAATGTAAAAGAAAGAACCAAGACTAGTGCAAGCTTAAAATTTCTAGAGGGCAAAAGATATTTAAAGACGATTTAAAGCTAATCTTTAAAATGTGGTATAAACACCAGGAACTGGGAAGCCCTGGCCCTTGAACGTTCTAATTGGAGGTCAGCTGTTACCAACAGTGATGTGGATTTTGAAGTGGCAGGAATAGAGAACAAAAGAGAGAAATGTGCCAAGAGGAAGGTGTGTCAAGTAAACCCTTGTCGTGATCGCCTTCCATCTGGAAATCTATGTTGTTGTTTATTCATTCAGTCGCTTCCGACTCTTCGTGACCTCATGGACCATCCCACGCCAGAGCTCCGTGTCGGCTGTCACCTCCCCCAGCTCCTTCAGAGTCAAGCCAGGCACTTCAAGGATACCATCCATCCATCTTGCCTTGGCCAGCCTCTCTTCCTTTTTCCTTCCTTTTTCCCGAGCATCATTCTCTTCTCTAAGCTTTCCTGTCTTCTTGTGACAGCGCGAGTGGTGCCACCTATATGTAGAACTGTAAGTTGCAGGATTTGAACTGTTGTATTAAGCCTGATTTTGCCTTTTTACCTTGTAAATGTATAGTTGGATTGATTGGTTATTTATAGCTGTCAATCAATGTTGTTTGCACCAGTTGAATTGCTCCTCCTGCTCAATTGTTTGAACCCACCTCTTCCTAGAGAGCAGGACAATGTTTCCTTTTCCATTCCACCATCAAACTTTCTATCAGATGGATGTGAGAGAGAGACTTGGTTCTGTAGCCTTTGATTAAGTTACCTCTCAGCACCAATTCTGAGGTTCTTACCCTTGAGACTTATGCTTCATGTTCAGATCAACCTGGACGACGTTGAGAAGTCTCAAGCACTTTCAAACCAGTTCTTTGCCACCAGAGGAAGGCTTTGTGCCTTCAAAATATAGGCCAAAATATAGTCGGGCTTTATTTCCTGAAGTATGGAGTAGTTGGATCTTCTTGTGGTCCAAGGCACTCTCAGAACTTTCCTCCAGCACCACAGTTCAAAAGCATCTATCTTCCTTCGCTCAGCCTTCCCTATGGCCCAGCTCTCACATCCATAGGTGACTATGGGGAATACCATTGCTTTGACTATGCAGATATTTGTTGCCAGTGTGATGTCTCTACTCTTCACTATTTTATCGAGATTGGTCACTGCCCTCCTCTAAAGAAGAAAATGTCTTCTGATTTCCTGGCTCCATCTGGAGTAATCTTTGCTCCTAGAAATACAAAGTCTGTCACAGCCTCCATGTTTTCTCTCTCTATTTACCAGTTATCAATCAGTCTGGTTGCCATAGTCTTGTTTTTTTTAATGTTTACCTGCAAACCAGCTTTTTGCACTTTCTTCTTTCATCTTGGTTAGAAGGCTCCTCGGCTCCTCCTTGCTTTCAGCCATCAAAGTGGTATCATCTGCATATCTAAGATTGTTAATGTTTCTTCCAGCCTTGGATTCGTCAAGCCCCTCACATCATATGATGTGTTCTGCATACAAGTTGAATAGGTTAGGTGAGAGTCAACAACCCTGCCGTATGCCTTTCCCAATCTTGAACCAATCTATGTCCTCAATGTGAATCCAGAATAGGTCTTCACAGTCACTTCCGGACCCACCTCCAAGGCACTACCCTTGGAAGACAATCATACTCAGCTGGGAGTGATCATTCATAGAGACATGCACACTGTAGAAAAGAGGTCTAAAAGTACCTGCTTGTTACCTGAGTCTTAGATGACAAAGGGGAAAAGTGGGGACATTTAGTGGGAAAGGAGGCTCGGGAAAGAGGGAGACAGACAGGAAACTGCTGGGTCTGGACTGAGTCTCTAGACCACTACTTGCTGATCTGCGCACCAAACTATGTAAACTATTTGAGCTTAATCTGACAGCATAGCCACATGAATACTCAGAGGAAACATTCACACCTCTGCAGGAAACTCATCCTTAGACATCTACACTGAGTTCCCCATTGCTTGAGGAAAAGATAATAACAACAGAATATTTTCCTGCTTTAATGCATGTACACACACACAGGGAGGGAGAGGGGAAGAAAATAAGACTTACAATGTCACCAGCTTATATTAATGCTTTTATTGATTTTATTATCCCCTTTAAACCAGTGCAGTTTGCTGCCGCATCATGTTGTGCGGATTAGGGTTGCCAGGTGACATAAGGGACAGACGTTTGTTCCTTGAATAGTTGTCTTAGAAAAGAGGATTTTAGCAGGTGTCGACTGCATGATGAAAACCAAGCGCTGAAATGGCCTTTTCAGTACAAACTCAGGAAAGGCACAGAAAACCCTGTCCCGTAGTACAGGTGCTAATTCCTCTTGGAGGGGAAGGACAGGCATTACTGGGGGAAATACTAGGATGTTGCAATGCAGATAGATGTTGGATGTATTCAGATCTTATCCTGCACTGCTAGTTCAAACACCAATTAAAATTGGGACAAACATTTGTTTTTATCATCAGTGATACTAAGAGAAGTTGTTGAAGTTTGTTTTGTTAGTCTTGGCTGAGCTCTCCAATCTATTATTTTGAAATCTGATCCTGCTCTCTGGAGCAGTATCTATCCATCCCATTTTGGTGTCATCTGCAAATTTGATATGCAAGTGTTTCTTAACCTGGTGGTCAGGACCCCTCGAGAGGGGGTCACGAGGGGGTGTCAGAGGGGTTGCTAAAGACCATCAGAAAACACAGTATTTTTTCTTGGTCATGGGGGTTCTGTGTGGGAAGTTTGGCCCAATCATATCATGGGTGGGGTTCGGAATGTTCTTTGATTGTAGGTGAACTATAAATCCCAGTAACTACAACTCCCAAATGTCAAGGTCTATTTTCTCCAAACCCCACCAGTGTTCACATTTGGTCATATTGAATATTTGTGCCAAGTTTGGTCCAGATTCATCATTGTGTGAGTCCGCAGTGCTCTCTGGATGTAGGTGAACTACAACTCGAAAACTCAAGATCAATGCCCACCAAACCCTTCCCGTATTTTCTGTTGGTCAAGGGAGTTCTGTGTGCCAAGTTTGGTTCAATTCCATCACTGATGGTGTTCAGAATGCTCTTTGATTGTAGGTGAGCTATATTTATTATTTACTAGCCTTCTCCTGCCACACGTTGCTGTGGCCCAGTCTGTGTATATGTGTTTTGTGTATGTATATGTGTCCCAGTCTGTGTATATGTGTTTTGTGTATGTATATACATATATATATGGTTTTATGCATGCGTTGTAATATAATTTTGGTTTTTTGGCTTTTAAGACTCTTCTGCTATGTTTTTCAGTGTTTTTATGAGTGATGGTCACTTGTTGGGCTGATGCGTGTCTTGTGTCCAAATTTGGTGTCAATTCGTCCAGTGGTTTTTGAGTTATGTTAATCCCAGAAACGAACATTACATTTTTATTTATATAGATTATTTACTTCATTTCTTCTCCACCTTTCTCGACCCGAGAGAAGACTCAACGTGGCTACAACTCCCAAATGACAAAATCAATCCTCTCTCAACCCCACCAGTATTCAAATTTGGGCATATCGGGTATTTCTGCCAAATTTGGTCCAGCAAATGAAAATACATCCTGCATATCAGATATTTACATTACAATTCATAACAGTAGCAAAATAAGAGTTATGAAAGTAGCAACGTAAATAATTGCATTCTTGGCGGTCACCATAATGTTAAGGATTCGCGGCATTAGGAAGGTTGGGAACCACTGCTCTATACAGTTAAGATTATAATTTTGTTGTTTTACTGTAGGACATATTTATGGAATTAATTTATTAACTTTTCAGTTTTCCTAAGATGTATGTGCGTTTTTGTGGCGACCACTTTAAGATGTGTTAATATATGGTGAAGTTAAATGAGAAGTACCAAGCAAATTAAACTGGCTAGGCAGAGTACAAAGATTAAAATGAATAAAGTGCCAAGGTTGCAATCTAATACGATAATTTAACATTATCGATTTTTTCACAGAAAACCACTTAGAAGCTTCCAAGAAACCTTGGTGTTTTCCAAAACACAATATGAAAGCCATAGATCCAGAAAATTACACTGTAGGCTTTGAACATCTGCAGTTTTGGCTATTGTTTCAGCTGTTCTTATTACTTTGCATATTGGAATTGCAAATATGTGTTTTGTGTGTTTTTTTCTGAGATACTGTCAAGAGTTCTGCCATGTTTATTCTCGATGTTTATTCTTCATTTGTTGTATGTGCTTGATTGATTTGACTATGTATTATGTGCAGTGCATGATGGATGTTGTCTTGCTAGCATTTGCTCGTACTGCAGAAAGGTACTTTCTCTCATTAGGTAGGAAGTACCGGTATTTCTCTGTACCTGCTAGGTTTATGGTCTGCAGCTGCAAAAGGACATAGTAACTGGCAAATAGCTTCAAGGGCATTCTCATAAAAGATCTGGTACAAGAGGACACTGAAATGTTTTGCTTTAATGGAGGGGAAACCCATGCAAACCATCTTGTTGCCTATTGACAAATAGGATGAAGGTCTGTAAAGTTTAGCAATGTCTGTTGCAAAGGGTAAACTCTGCTGACTTAAATGAAGCTTCTAGGTTGCTGTGACTTTTCTGGGCTGTATGGCCATGTTCCAGAAGCATTCTCTCCTGACATTTCGCCCACATCTATGACAGGCATCCTCAGAAGTTGTGACGTCTGTTGGAAACTAGGCAAGTGGGGTTTATATATCTGTGGAAAGTCCAGAGTGAGAGAAAGGACTCATGTCTGCTTGAGGCAAATGTGAATGTTGCAATTGGCTGCCTTGATTAGCATTGAATGGTCTTGCAGCTTCAAAGTCTGGCTGGTTGCAGAAAATAGTTTTCTCCTACCCTGGACATTCTGCAGATCTATAAACTCACTAGCCTAGTTTCCAGCACACCTCACAATCGCTGAGGATGCCTGCCATAGATGTGGGAGAAACATCAGGAGAAAATGCTAGTGTAACATGGCCATGCAGCCTGGAAAACTCACAGTGACCTGGTGATTCCAGCCATGAAAGCCTTCGACAACACAAAGCTTCTATGCTTTGAGAGTTTTGTGTCCTGAACCAGAGCTTGGCTGACATGACAGATACAGATATCTTTTTGTACTGATTCTGTGGAGTTTAGAAGATGAGATCAAATGTCCCTAAAATTAGAATTCTTTCACAAGTCAAAATGTCTAGGTCTCTGGATTAAGAGACATGAATAGCTTCTTTCACTCAGGTTTTTTCCCCTGGTTTTCACCTTTTTAATAATTCTTGTTATGCTCATATTCTTAAGCTTCTCTGTTTCTTGTCAGCACCCTCCAACGCTGTAGCTTCATATTACTTTATAGTTTGGGCTGACAGGTTGTGTGAAACACTACAAGCATGAGGCACAATCGGATTTACAAGCTCACCAACCATTACTAGAAAGGTGTCAGGTTCCTTAAGGTTTGCGGTGGTTTCAGGTCTGGTATCTGAAGTCAGCATTGCTGGGCAGTAAGCAAAGCCCATGGACTTTATCACTTGGTGCCATTAACCTACATCATTGCTGTAATCAGGGATAGCAGCAACTTGTCAAAACTTCCAAAATGCCAAAATGCATCCTTTTCCCCTAAGAACGAGGATCAGATCTGTGTTTTGCCTACAGTAGAAACTTGTTATAGTAATTCGTAACAGGATCAAGTGTGTGTGTGTGTGTGTGTTAAAGAAAACCTTATGCTGTTAATTATTATGAGCAGCTGCTAATGTAGGTCAACTAGTAAGTTTGGGCCACACCTGGTGGAGTAGAACTGTATGGTTTTTAGAATACAGTTCAGCTTTTACTCTGAGAAGCCTTTGCTCAGGCATTTTGCTCAACCACTTCTACTGCTCTCTCATTTGGATGGAGATGAAGAAGCCTTATTCTGTATTGCTTACAAAGACTATGTAAGTTTGTTGCACTGTTTGTAACATTGCAAGTTTATGTTTTAACTGCTGATAAGAGTAAAGTTTTTCTGTTCTTTTTCCTGTTGCCTGGGTCCAATGTTATTGTGTCTTCTGCTTTGGACCAGACTAAATTCCGCTTAAACGCAACAAAACTGATTCCCTGCAACCGTATCATGACTCCAAAATCATACTCCTTTGTCTTCCCTTGAGAAAAGGAGCAAGTGACCAGACTGCGTTCTATTGCAGATCTGCCACTCCCAAAGGTACATTATCTCTCTCCTTCCCAAGGAGTAGGGCATGGTGGGTGAACACAGCTGTCTGTCACATTTGAGAATTATAAGACTGAGTCTTTTATAGGAATATTCTGCTGATGTTGTCCCAAAGTTGTAAATGAATTATAGATGCTTTTCCAGTCTGAAACATCTTGGCTCCCCAGTTCCAGGCAGATGCCAACTCTCCTTAATTGGTGTTGGTAAACATAAGGGACCTCCTTCTTAACATAAGGAACCTTGTAAACATTTCCTTAACTTAAAAAGCCATTGTCTCTGATAATGTAAACACGTTGCCCCCCCCCCCCAAAGTTCAACAGTTAATCATTGTCACAGTTCTCATCAGCAACTTTTAATCATAGTCCATGAATTCTTCACCTCCTTCTTGTATTTTTCCAGGCTACATTCCTTAGGAGGGCAACTCTAGATTATATAAACCATACACCTTTCATACAATTCCATTCAAACCATATGTCATATTTTATGCATTACACAGGGTGGGAGTGAAGAGAGATAAGATGTGTTCTTATATCCCATTTTGCTACATTTCTAAAGAAAACACAATCTTTTTACCTGAGATAACACCTCTCTATGGAGCCTTTGGTAGCGCAGTGGGTTAAAGCACTGAGCTGCTGAACTTGCTGACCAAAAGGTCACAGATTCAAATCTGGGGAGTGGGGTGAGCTCCCGCTGCCAGCCCCAGCTTCTGCCAACCTAGCAGTTCGAAAACATGCTCAATAGGTACTGCTCCGGCAGGAAGGTAACAGCACGCCGTAAAGTCATGCTGGCCACATGACCTTGGAGGTGTCTATGGACAACACTGACTCTTGGACTTAGAAATGGAGATGAGCACCAACCCCCAGAGAGGGGCACGGCTAGACAATGTCAGGAGAAAACCTTTACCTTTACCTAATACCCCTCTAGAAATATCTAGGTATTTCTAGATATCTAGAAAGATTCTGCAGCACAACTCTATAGTCAGCATCCACTGTCAAGACTGGAAGTTAACCATAGGTCCCATTGGAGAGTCTATAAATGCCTAGAAAAGTGCTTTTCCTAGAAATTGCTATGCCTCCCAACATGACATCTGGTGGAAATGAGCCACAGAGTTGCACTGTAGGACTTAGATATTCCCAAACAAATCCATAAATAATCAGATCTGCAGATGTCAGACCCACAAATGTGGAGAGTCTGATAGAATGTGGGGCGACTTCCTTTGTTGCTGGGGTATGTGCCCATATTACATAGTTATAGGGAATCACACATCAGAACAACACATTTTATGTGTGGTCCTGATCCAAAAATAACATAAAACAGTGGGTTCTTGTAGGTTTTTCGGGCTATATGTGACCTCACAACCTCTGAGGATGCTTGCCATAGATGCAGGCGAAACATCAGGAGAGAATGCTTCTAGAACATGGCCATATAGCCCAAAAAACCTACAAGAATCCAGTGATTCCAGCCATGAAATCCTTCAACAACATATAAAACAGATCTGTATTTAAGCAAAACAACATGTCTGAGAACCACATATGTGGGGCCGATCAGGGTAAATTGTAGGGGTGATAAGGAAATATGATGTACATATTCAGTTTTATCATTTCTTATCATATTTATTTACTGTATTTTTATAAGTGACTTATTTTAACTTACTACATAAGAGTACAATCAAGTCTTATCAAGTCTTGTTGTTTTGTTTGATATTGTGATATGGCCTAAGGGCTAATCAATAAAATCACTGCTACTACACAGTTACAGCATTTTAATACCACTTTGACTATCCTAAAAAATCCTGGCACAACATGTATTTATTATTTACATTATTTCTATCCCGCCCATTTCAGCCTGAAGGCGACTCAGGGCTGTATACACAGTCGGCACAATTCGATGCCAAAACAAAATACATACATTAATAAAGCAAAAACATCAAGTGCAAATTAAACATAAACGACAGTGCATAATAAACAATTTAAAAAGAAACTATGTCCTCTCATTCATATCTTCATCTGTTACATTGTCTTGGCCATTCCTGGGTCAATTTCCAACTCTAGTTTGTCTGTTTACTCCGGGGTTCCGAATGCTTGCTCGAAAAGCCAAGTTTTTACTCTTTTTCGGAAAGTCAGGAGGGAGGGGGCTGATCTAATATCCCTAGGGAGGGAGTTCCACAGCCGGGGGGCCACCACAAAGAAGGCCCTGTCTCTTGTCTCCGTCAGACGTGCCTGCGAAGCAGGCGGGGTCAAGAGCAGGGCCTCTCCAGACGATCTTAAGTTCCTGGGGGATTTGTAGGGAGAGATGCGTTGCGAGCTTTACGTCACCAAACAAAAATCTCACGATTGCTTACAATGAAGCCATAACAATTAAAATAGTGTGTAAGGAACAGAATTGTGGGTGCAGCGCAGACACACATGAATGATATTCAGGCACATCTTGAAGTGTATGCATATGGCATCCTTATAATATTCATGTGTGTGGTGCAGAACTGCCAAAGCGCACTGAAGCAGTGGCATGCCTCTTTGCAAACACAATTCTCTTTCATGTACAGTGCAATTTCAAACATGGCAGCAAATGCCCCAGCCTCGACCTGGAAAGCCATGAGTACTTTGTTGCCTAATTGAAACTTCTAGGCAGCGGGTTTATGGTTACGTTTCAGACAGACTCAGACGATTTATCTTTTTTCTCAGATCAGCAATAGTTTTGAATTGCATAGATAAAAGAGGATGTCGAAATTAATTAATTAGTTAACATTCGTTAATCATGTGAAAGTTGGAAAGCGCAAGATAAGCACTGAACATCATTACAGTCGCTGTGTTTTAAATTCAAGCTCTCTCCTTGCATAATATTTTTCTCTCTCTAACTTGATAACAAATGGAAGTGGCAGAAGTGGGTGGGGAGGCAACAGAGCAGAGGTATATCCAGGCAAGGATGGTAAATGTCTGTCTTCTCCTCTCTTGGGTGTCTTTCGTTGCGGCTTTTCTTTCTGGTCAAGTCTGGAGGGAGACGGGAAGTGTTTTTGACAGTATGTTTGCAAGTTATTGGATCTATAATACAGCCCAACCAAAAAAATATATCTTGCTGTCTTGTTTTTTAGGCCTGTTCCTGGGGTTACCTGGGGCACTGATTCAGAAAATTGCATTGAATAGACCACATCAGCTCTAGTTTCTTAGATATGGTTGAATTTACAAAATTAAATTTTAAAATTTTTGTATGAAGTAAGTAGATTTTCATGTAGTACATTTTTCATTAAATGTTAATATGTTCCTTTCATGCTTAAAAGATATTAACTTAAACACTGCATTAAAATAGCCTGATTTTTCCATGGGAGAACAGAATGAAGAGTACTATATGGCATATGTTCTGTGTCACCAAAACTAGGCCTGATAGGAGAAAAGGTCTTGCAAATTCAATAATAATAATAATAATAATAATAATAATAATAATAATAATAATAATCTGACAATGTTTTGGGACATAATACACCAGACATCACAATTGTGGAAAAGAAAAAAGTTTGGATTATTGATGTTGCCATATCGGGTGACAGTCGCATTGAGGAAAAACAACAGGAGAAACTCAGCTGTTATCAGGACCTCAAAATCGAACTGCAAAGGCTCTGGCAAAAACCAATAGATCTTGTTTGCTGTGACATACTGTGTTTTTGTGTCAGTAAAATAATAATAATAATAATAATAATAATAATAATAATAATAATAATAGCACAATACACCTGACTGCACAATTATGCTAAAAAACGAAGTATGGATCATTGATGTTGCAATCCCAGGCGACAGCAGGATTGAAGAAAAACAACTGGAAAAGCTGACATGGTACGAGGATTTAAAGATCGAAAAAGACTGAAAAAGCTGGCACAAGCCAGTCAAGGTGGTCGCAGTGGTGATCGGCACACTGGGTGCAGTGCCTAAAGACCTTGGCCTGCACTTAAACACAATCGGTGCTGACAAAATTACCATCTGCCAACTGCAAAAGGTACCTTACTGGGATCTGCAAGCATTATTCGCCGATACATCACATAATCCTAGACACTTGGGAAGTGTCCGACGTATAATCCAATACAACAGCCAGCAGAGTGATCTTGTCTGCTGTGGATTTATCTTGTTGTGTTTCAAATAATGATGATGATGATGATGATGATGCTGTTGTCTATCCTTCTCCATGCATCGCCTTGACCACTCTCTGGCTGTTGCTGGACCACAAAGGGTCCAAAAGGGACCCTTTGATGGGTGGAAAATAAGTATGGATCATCAATGTTGCAGTCCCAGGTGACAGCAGAATTGATTTTGTCATTTGGGAGTTGTAGTTGCTCTCCCTTGCCCGCACATGCGCACCATACTGCCATGCGCCAAGCACACCTGCTCTCCCCTTCCCACTTGGAGTCTCCGAAACAGCCTTCCCCTTGGCTGAGAGACCGGCCAACCACAGCAGAGGAGGACTTTTGGTGGGAGGATTCACCTCGTTTCCAAAAAGGAAGAGAAGGACAGACAAAGAGATCTTCAGCCTTCTCTGCCAAAGAGGTTCCTAAGACCATCAGAAATATATGAAGCGCGTGGGTATTCCTCCCTTTGATTGAGATAGTGGAAAAGCTCTCAGGAGCCCATTCTCCCAGACTGGATCTTGAAGCTCAAGAACAGGAGCCTAATATTCGGGCTTCTAACGCCAGTCTGGGAGTCTACTACTATCAAGATCCAGTTTACTATTACTCAATGTGTAAATACGTGAGACGAAGTCATAGGAAGGAGGGGGGCTTGTTTTCTGCTGCCCTGGAGACTAGGACATGGAGCAATGGCTTCAAACTACAAGAAAGGAGATTCCATCTGAACATTAGGAAGAACTTCCTGACTGTGAGAGCTGCCCCAGAGTGTAGTAGAGGCTTCTTATTTGAAGGCTTTGAAACAGGCTGAATGTCCATCTGTTGGGGGTGCTTTGAATGTGATTTTTCTGCTTCTTGGCAGGGGTTGGACTGGCCCATGATGTCTCTTCCAACTCTATGATTCTATGATTCTGTAATGTCATGCCATTCACATAGCATTGAACAGCAATAGTATCAATCCAAGGTTTCCCTACCTAGTAAAAGAAATGCAAACTCAAAAATCACATTAATTTTTTTTCATTAAGTCAGATGATGGTGTTTTGTCTTTGTTATTTTTATTTTTATAATAATATATTATTATAATATTTATATTAATATATCTAATTAATTAATTAATATAAATAATTATTATAATTATTATAATATAATATAAATAATATATTATAAAATTAAATTATTTTATTGTTATTATCACAAAATAAAAATGTGTATGCGAATGTTAATATGATTAAGACAGTCTAGTTATTTTAAAAGTTTTTAATTTATTTATTGTCCGGATGGTGAGTAGAGGGGTTGATTGATCTTTATGGTCCACGACGTGTCCAATTTTTTCTTAGTGGTCCATGGTCTCTTAAAGGTTGGGAACCACTGATGTAACAGGCTGCAGTTTCCTCTGAAGATAGAGTTAATCTTGAATGCTGTCATTCATCTTTTAAGTGCATCCTCCAAGCTGTCTCCAAGGATAGAGTCCCATCTATTAGTCAAGATTGGGTTTTATTAAACCATGGGTAGGAATTATTAGATCCCTATCATCCAAAGTAGGCACAACTTTTCTCTGCAGCAAAAGAAATGGATAAAATACTGTTTCAATTTTTTTTAGAAAACTGTTCATCAAAAAAGCAAAGCATTATGCGTGACAAACAGCTAAATGGGTAAGGAAACTATCTCATAAATCAGCAGCATTGTACACCCCTTCAAGTCAACAGAGTGTTTGCTTCCCATTAGCATCACCACTGACTTGTCTGGATTCAGCTTTGATGCATTTGACTTTATCTATTCATTCAATTACAGTTTCCAAATATAGTGTTAGGATGAAGGGGGAAAAACAGTTCCAAAGGAGAAGGAGAAGGAACTTTGCCTGGAGTCACACATTCTCTGGAGGAGAGGAGTCTTTCTCCCCAGGAAAACCTTGTCCAAGCCTTGGGCAACAATAGGATGATATTTATGGGGGAGGCAACACAGCACATTAAAAAGTCTTCGTGGTTCTCCTGACTCACTCCCGATGCGGCAGAGTAAGAAATGTAGGCAAATGATATAGACTTTACTGTAACTTTCCTTCATACCTTGTATTAGATAATATAACCGTTTAGAGTGGCACGGTGGTGCAGTTGGTTAAACCGCTGAGCTGCTGAACTTGTTGACCAAAAGGTCACAGGTTCAAATAATAATAATAAAAAACAAAGTATGGATTGTCGATGTTGCAATCCCAGGTGACAGCAGGATGGAAGAGAAACAACTGGAAAAGCTGGCACAAGCCAGTCAAGGTGGTCCCAGTGGTGATTGGCACACTGGGTGCAGTGCCTAAAGACCTTGGCCTGGACTTAGACACAAAATTACCATCTGCCAGCTGCAAAAGGCCACCTTACTGGGATCTGCACGCATTATTCGCCGATACATCACACAGTCCTAGACACTTGGGAAGTGCCCGACGTGTGATCCAATACAACAGCCAGCAGAGGGTTTTCTTTTAATTATTACAAGTTGTACTGTTGTGGGCCAGGAATTAGCTGAAAGACAAAGCAGAAGAAAGGCATAAGGAAAAGCCAACATTATTGTTGCTAAAGAAGAAAACAGGAGATTGCCACAGACAGGTACACTCTCTCTGTGGGTCAGGAAAAAAAGGAAATTAACTGGTTGGGCACAAGCCCTCAGAGATGTGTGCTGTTCTCTTAGTAGCAATGATTACTCAGTACGGCGAAAGAAAAACTATATGGATATGCCTGAAAGTCAGAAAATAGCTATCCTCTACCAAAGTGTTTCTCAACCTAAGGACCCTGGAGGCGTCACGAGGGGGTGTCAGAGGGGTCACCAAAGACCATCAGAAAACACAGTATTTTCGGTTAGTCATGGGGTTCTGTGTGGGAAGTTTGGCCCCTTTCTATCATTGATGGGTTCAGTATACCATTTGATTGTAGACGAACTCTAAATCCCAGCAACTGCAACTCCAAAATGTCAAAGTCTATTTTCCCCAAACTTGACCAGTATTGACATTTGGGCATATTGAGTATTTGTGCCAAGTTTGGTCCAGATCCATCATTGTTTGAGTCCATGATACTCTCTGGATGTAGGTGAACTACAACTCCCAAATTTAAAGTCAATGCCCACCAAACCCTTTGATTGTAGGTGAACTATAAATCCCAGGAACTACAACCCCCAAATGACAAAATCAATCACACAGACACACACCCCACCCCACCACTATTCAAATTTGGGCATATCGGGTATTTGTTCCAAATTTGGTCCAGTGAATGGAAATACATCCTGCTTATCAGATCATTGCATTACAATTAATATCAGGAGCAAAATTATAGTTATGAAGAAGCAATGAAAATAATGGTTGGGGGTCACCACAACATGAGGAATTGTATTAAGGGGTCACGGCATTAGGAAGGTTGAGAACCACTGCTCTACCATATGCACATAGGTTCACCATACCTTAGTTATACTGCTTAGTTATGTTGAGTGATTTCTGCTACTGCAAGAACCGCAGGTTTGGAAGCCCTCCATGGCTAGCTGTTTGAGAAGACCAAATCAGACACAGATCAGTAGAAGGTGAAATCAGAGGTTTATTTTTAATGGCCAAAGAGGATGTCAACAGAGAATGCGCTCCAAAGAACTGATCTATGACAATTGTGACCACAGAACATTTTTATTTCATTTGACAGCTATTGAAGAACCCCACATCAGCTCTTGATTGGTTGAAAAATGGATCCCCATCACAAATGGCTCAGGACGTTGTTGGCTGGCTCTGTGGTTGGCTCTTTATGGTGATGGCAAATTCAATAAACTGTCATTGGAACATCTGAAGTGTCAGTCTGTTTAATGATCCCCCTTGAGGGCCACGATCTGAAAGGAATGTGGTGTGATGTCAGGTAATGAGTCCATGATGAGCTTAATGGTCTGGCTCCGGTGAACACAATAAGGTTAGTCCAATGTACACAATGGATACTTGGCGATTATTACTATCTTACAACCACTCAGGATGCCTGCCATACATGTGGGCGAAACATCAGGAGAGAATGCTTCTGGAACATGGCCATACAGCCTGGAAAACCCAATGACACCATTTTGTATACAATTTGCATCAGTCCTCACTGATGCAAATTGGAGGTGGATGCATGTATGTTGCTGTTTGGACTTTCAATAGAGAAATATGACTTTTGCACTTCAGTGAGTACAACTATAGCCATATGGTTTATGACATGGAACTATGTGCCTGTATGCTGAATATATACAAGAAGTTTATTAGTAAACCTGAGATGTTATTTTTAAAGAAGACTACTTTTTAAAAAATCTCTGAGTGCATGTTTTAACCAAGAGGTTTCAAGGGAGTGTATATCTTTTGGGCACCTGCAATTACAGTTACAACTGCAAATTGATCTTCAAAGAAACAACCATCCTCTGCTAACCAAATGTATTTTTGTAGCGGAATGTCTTTACCCTTGGCAGTTTAATGTCATGGTTCTTCGGTTTAACAGCTGAGTTACCTGCGTGCCGTTACATGACTGCTTATGAATATCACTTGTTCAAAGAATTAACTTCTAACAAGGTCATGCTTTTGTTGACTTTTCAAAAGGTGGTCTCCACATGTTCATGGAGATTCACATTTGCTAAATGGATGTGACATTATTTTTACCTTTTCAATAAGCTTATGGTGCACTAATTTCCAATAGGTTATGGAGTTTCCAATAGCAGTTATACTTCCGAAGGAATACAGTTCTCCCTCAATCTGGCCCGATCTACAAACTGCATAGCCATGCCATGCAATTTGAAAATACATCATACGATCATATAATGCAGTTTAACTACATTGAACTGCATTATATGAGGGTTGAATGAAAAGTAATGCCTCCACCTTCATAACTCCCCAACAGACGGCAGTACTGGCATGCGGCAGGTACTGGCTTGCTCAGTAGACTCTCCTCTACAGTTCCATTTTGGCGGGAAGCCTTAGCATTGAATGGTTGTGTTGTTAAAGTGCGAAGTATGGAACCCTGCACAGACGGTTGGTCAATGCGACTTAAGTGACGTGCACTCATTGAATTCTTGACAGCAGAAAGTGTCACCCCAAAGGAGATTCATCAGAGAATGCAAGCTGTTTATGGTGATTGTGTTGATGTGAGTACTGTGTGTCGTTGGGTGAGTAAGTTTAAAGATGTTGAAGTGGGAACATCTGAATTGCGTGACAAAGAAAGAGTTGGACGTCCTGTGGCAGCAACCACCGAGTTTCACGAGCAAAAGTTTGACAGGTTGATTCAGGACGATCGTCGTATAACTCAGAGAGAAATTTAAAGCATAATCGGCATTTCACAAGAATGTGTGGGTCACATTATTGCTTTGCTTGGCTATCGGAAGATCAGTGCACTATGGGTTGCGGAAACAGAGTGTCAACTTCTTCCGTGACGGCTTCAGAAAACTTGTTCATCGTTGGCAGAAATGTATCCAATTGTCTGGTGATTATGTGAAAAAAGGGAATAGTGGTAGTTAAAGAACACATTCTAAGGATTATTTCTGCATTTGATTTATTAAAATATTCCCATCCAAACCCAAGTAACGAAGGTAGAGGCATTACTTTTCATTCAACCCTCGTATAACTCTACACTGACCATATAATACAGTTGCAAATGGCATTATATGGCATTATAGATGGGACCTTAGTTACAGCTTTAACTTTATCATACCCTTTAACACTGGAAAAAAAGAATTAAATGGAAATAACTAAGTACAAATGTCTAGTTGCTTTAAAATTCTATTTTGTCCCCACTGTTTCAATTCCACATTATGAATCCTTCAATTAAGAAAAGGATTACGCTCCCATAGAAATTAAGTGCTACTGTTCAAAGATGTAAAAAAGTACAATTATGAGAGAAGCTTTGGATGCTGAAGAATTTCATATTGTGTTTCACTATGGGAGGCGCAGTTCTTTTGGATGACTTTGGTTTTTGGAGTCTTCCCTTTGCCCCTTACTTTTTTGCTTCTGATAACCCAGCAAGACACAGATTGAGAAATCTTGCAGGTGCATCAATGCATATCCTGAAGCACAGAAGATGCGGCTTCAGATCAGCAGGTAAACACAGTAAGAGCCCAGTGTCGAGCCAGGCCCCACAAAGAACAGTTTCATCCCTTCACCAGAAATTAATGAATGCCAGGGATTTGAGAGGCTTTGCTGTTCACCAGGGCAGGCACAGTAATCATTTGGAGCCTCCTCCGCAATAAGTCAGGAACTGAGAGAACACATCACACTTGTGTCACCCCAAACCAGATTAGCTATGTTAGCAGTTGCACCATGAAACATTTTGATTGCAATTGGACAAATCATAGAGTTGGAAGGGACCATAAGGACCAGACATGTAGCTGGGGGGGGGGGGGGGGGCTTGAGAGGCTTCAGCCCCCCCCCCCCCCCGAAATTCTCATGGTGGTTCGTGAAAAGGCCTTACTGGTGCATTATTTAAACTGTTATGTTTATTCATATCATGATCTGATCACCATACTCAATATATTCCATATGCATGGGGGTATTGGGGTAATGATACAAAAGGATTGCTAGGGTAGACCCTCTTTCACTCAGACTCAGCCCCCCCCCCCGAAACTCAGCCCCCCCAAAACCCTCCCCTGAAAAAAACTCAGCCCCCCCGAATCGAAATCCTGGCTACGGGCCTGATAAGGACCATCCAGTCCAAACCTCATTCTGCCATGCAAGAAAACATAATCAAAACACTTTTGACAGATTGTAACTCAGCCTCAGATTTAAAACCTCCAGAGAAGGAGACTCCACCACTTTCCAAGGCATCATATTCCACTGTTGAACAGTTCTTACCATCAGGAAGGTCTTACTAATGTCTAGGTCGAATCTTTTCCCTGCAATTTGAATCCATTGCTTTGTGTCCTAGTATCTGGAGAAGCGGAAAACAAACTTGCTTCTTCTTGATGTGACATCCTTTCGAATATTTCAGCATGGCTATCATATCTCTTCGGGTCTCCTGGTTGCACAGTGAGTTAAACCACTGAGCTGCTGAACTTGCTAAATCAAAGGTTGGCGGTTTGAATCTGAGGAGCAGGATGAACTTCTGCTGTTAGGCCCAGCTTCTGCCAACCTAGCAATTCAAAAACATGCAAGTGTGAGTAGATCAATAGGTACCGCTCTGGCGGGAAGGTAATGGCGCTCCATGCAGTCATGCCAGCCACATGTCCTAGGAGACGTCTACGGACAACGTCGGCTCTTCGGGTTAGAAATGGAGATGAGCACCACCCCCTGGAGTCAGACATGACTAAACTTAATGTCAAGGGGAAACCTTTACCTTTACCTTTATCATGTCCGCTCTGTTCACAGACATGCATATTATTTTCTCCCTCTCAAAACAAATAGGAGATATTAACCTTGCCCTTTCTGTAGAGGTTGCAGGCAAATTCTTCTTGAAGTTTTAATTGCAAATGACTGGTGTTTTTTATTTCAATTGACTATGGCAGGGGTCCTCAAACTTTTTAAACAGAGGGCCAGGTCACAGTGCTTCAAACTGTTGGAGGGCCGGATTATAATTTGAAAAAAAAAATGAATGAATTCCTATGCACACTGCACATATCTTATTTGTAGTGCAAAAAACACTTAAAAACAATACAATAATTAAAATGAAGAATAGCTTCAACAAATATAAACTTATTAGTATTTCAATAGGAAGTGTGGACCTGCTTTTGGCTGATTAGTTAGGATTGTTGCTGCTACTGCTGCTGCTGTTGTCATTGTTGTTGAGTGCTTTCAAGTCATTTCAGACTTAGATTGATCTTGAGTGAGGGCCAGGTAAATGACCTTGGAGGGCCATATCTGGCCCCCGAGCCTTAGTTTGAGGACCCCTGGACTATGGTTTATGAACCCAACTTAGTTTTTTAGAATCAAAATTTGAAGGGAAGTATTTATGAAACTGAAAAGAAAACCATCAAGCAAAATTAGCATTTGTAGTATGTTGTTACTTACAGATCCATTTAAGTCAGGCAGTATACAGAAACCTTTTACTGTTGCCAGATATTTTGTAACTCTGATGTTGAGCTAATGTGACCCCATTCAGGATTAAGATTCACTGTGTAAGGAACACAAAAAAGTCCATAATTAAAGCAGGTAGCTTTGATATTTTCAATGCTGATAAAGCTTTTGATAATATGGCTGTTTATATGAAGAAGACCAAATTTTCAATCAGTGTTCTCAAATCTGAATGAAGAACTGACAAAGCCATGTAAAATAAAAAAAGAAATTAGACAAGGACTAGGTTGCTGTGAGTTTCCTGGGCTGTATGGCCATGATCCAGAAGCATTCTCTCCTGACATTTCTCCATCATCTATGAGGTTGTGAGGTCTGTTGGATACTAGGCAGTTGAGTTTATATATCTGTGGAATAATGTCCAGGATGGGAGAAAGAACTCTTGTCTGCTTGAGGCAAGTGTGAATGTTGCAATTGGCCACCTTGACTAGCATTGAATAGCCTGGCAGCTTCAAAGCCTGGCTCCTTCCCTGCCTGGGGGGATCCCTTGCTTTCAGAACATGCCTCCATTGGCTTGAGCAGCATGGTTTGAATCTTAAAACTGAAAGAAACAAAGCATCTTCTGATTCTTGAAAACTGTCAAGGGAGCCTCCCTGATCCCTGGGGTCTCAGGTGGAACAGGTATTTTAAATTGTATTGAAATGCTTTTAATGCAATCCACTTTGAATCTCCTTGTGGAGAGAAAAAAGCTGAGTATAAATAAACAACATAATAATGATGATGATATGTTGCCCAAGGCTTTCATGGCTGGAATCACTGGGTTGCCCTGTGTTTTCCGGGCTGTATGGCCATGTTACAGAAGCATTCTCTTCTGACGTTTCGCCCACATCTATGGCAAGCATCCTCAGAGGTTGTGAGGTCTGTTTGAAACTAGGCAAGTGGGGTTTGTCCAGGGTGGGATAAAGAACTCTTGTCTACTTGAGGCCAGTGTGAATGTTGCAATTGGTCACCTTGATTACCATTTAATAGTGTGGCAGCTTTAAAGCCTGGCTGCTTCCTGCCTAGGGGAATCCTTTGTTGGGAGGTGTTAGCTGGCTCTGATTGTTTCCTGTCTGGAATTCACCTGTTTTCTGAGTGTTGTTCTTTATTTACTGTCCTGATCTTAGAGCTTTTTACTATTGGTAGCCAGATTTTGTTCATTTTCATGGTTTCCTCCTTTCCATTGAAATTGTCCCCATGCTTGTGGATTTCAGTGCAACCCAGTGATGCTGGCCATGAAAGCATTCGACAACATATTAGACAAGGACTGTTTTTTGGAGTGTTAGAGGAAATAAATAGAATGACAAGAGTTGAAAAAGACAATAAAAGAGCAAACATAAAAGTTCAAAGTTATAGATCAAAAGCATTTGCAAATGATTTGGTGCTATTCTTAGAAGATCTACTGCACACAGGTGTTTGAACTCCATCCTGAGATATCAGGATTAAAAGGCAATACAAAGGAAACAGCCATTTGACTAAAAAATATAATTAAAGAGGAACACAAAATGATAAAGTGATAAATTGGATTTCTAGGCTGTCCATAATTTATTTAATAATTATTATGGTAAAATATGGAAGGAGATTGAAAAATATTTGTCAAGATGGAATAGTCTACAACTGTTACTTGTGGGAAGAATTTCAACAAATAAGATACATTTATTTATTTATTTACAGTATTTTACATCCTGTCCTTTTCACCCCAAAGAGGACTCAGAGCGGCTTACAGAACACACATACGGCAAACATTCAATGCCAATTATACAATTAACAAGGACAGACAACACAAACAGAGGTAAAGGCAGTTTTTCCCATCTTATTTCCAGCATCTTGGTGTCTGTACTCAACTGTGGCCACAGGGATGCTGTTGCTCCATCTTCCTTGCTGAGAAGCTTTCGTCCGATCGATGTCCTTAAGGGAGCCTTTATTACCTCCCCGCTAAATGTGGTACCTATTTATCTACTAGCATTTCTGTTCTCAACCTGTTAGGTGGGCAGGTGAGCTGGGGCTAACAGTGGGTGCTCACCCCCACCGTGGAGCTCCCGGTGGCGCAGTGGGTTAAACCCCTGTGCTGGCAGGACTGAAAACCGACAGGTCGCAGGTTTGAATCCGGGGAGAGGCAGATGAGCTCCCTCTATCAGCTCCAGCTCCCCATGCGGGGACATGAGAGAAGCCTCCCACAAGGATGATAAAAACATCAAATCATCCAGGCGTCCCCTGGGCAACATCCTTGCAGACGGCCAATTCTCTCACACCAGGAGTCACTCCTGACATGACAAAAAAAAAACCCACCGTGGCTCGAACTGCTGACCTTTCATTCGGCACGATTTTTCTGCAGCACATCAATTTAGCCTGCTGTGCTAAGGGATGCTATTTTTATTTCATACAGTACCAATTTTAATGAATGACATTCCATTTAAACAATGACTAAAAGACCTATCAACTTTTACATGGCAAGAGAAGAGACCCAGGGTTAGATTTAAGATAGTACAAGATGATAAGAACAACAGAGGTATGGGTCTCCCCAATGTGGAAATATATCACTAGACTTGTCTGACATGGCAGAAGGATCAATATTGGGAAACAAGGGTATTGTCACTACAAGGTGCTGATTTGAAATTTGGGGTATGTGTCTCCATGACAAAATAAACACAGTTTTAATAATCACTGCATAAGGCGATCACTACTGCGAGTGTGGAATTCATATAAGAGCAAATTTCATTCACCGCTATGGTGTTCTCTGCATGAAGCTGTGTTAATGATGGAGTGTTTCCCAATACAATGATTCGCCCATAGACAAATCACTGAGCAGTTTAAGATGGATAACAACAGTCAGAATTGAACCATACTTGGCACACGGAACTTCCATGACCAACAAAAAATACTGAAAGGGTTTGGTGGACATTGACCTTGAATTTTGGAGTTGTAGTTCGCCTACATCCAGAGAGCACTGTGGACTCAAACCATGATGGATCAGGACCAAACTTGGCACGAATGCTCAATATACCCAAATGTGAACACTGGTGGAGTATGGAGGAAATAGACCTTGACATTTGGGAATTGTAGTTTCTGGGATTTATAGTACACCTACAATCAAAGAGCATTCTGAACCCCACCAACGATAGAATTGGGCCTAACTTCCCACACAGAATCATAGAATCAAAGAGTTGGAAGAGACCTCATGGGCCATCCAGTCCAACCCCCTGCCAAGAAGCAGGAACATTGCATTCAAATCACCCCTGACAGATGGCCATTCAGCCTCTGTTTAAAAGCTTCCAAAGAAGGAGCCTCCACCACACTACGGTGCAGAGAGTTCCACTGTTGAACGGCTCTCACAGTCAAGAAGTTCTTCCTCACGTTCAGATGGAATCTCCTTTCTTGTAGTTTGAAGCCATTGTTTTGCGTCCTAGTCTCCAGGGAAGCAGAAAACAAGCTTGCTCCCTCCTCCCTGTGGCTTCCTTTCACATATTTATACATGGTTATCATATCTCTTCTCAGCCTTCTCTTCTTCAGGCTAAACATGCCCAGCTCCTTAAGCCGCTCCTCATAGGGCTTGTTCTCCAGACCCTTGATCATTTTAGTCGCCCTCTTCTGGACACATTCCAGCTTGTCAATATCACTCTTGAATTGTGGAGCCCAGAATTGGACACAATATTCCAGGTGTGGTCTAACCAAAGCGGAATAGAGGGGTAGCATTACTTCCCTGGATCTAGCCACTATGCTCCTATTGATGCAGGCCAAAAACCCATTGGATTTTTTTGCGCACATCACATTGTTGGCTCATGTTTAACTTGTTGTCCACGAGGACTCCAAGATCTTTTTCACACATACTGCTCTTGAGCCAGGCGTCCCCCATTCTGTATCTTTGCATTTCGTTTTTCCTGCCAAAGTGGAGTATCTTGCATTTGTCCCTGTTGAACTTCATTTTGTTAGTTTTGGCCCATCTCTCTAATCTGTCAAGATCGTTTTGAATCCTGCTCCTGTCCTCTGGACTATTGGCTATCCCTCCCAATTTGGTGTCGTCTGCAAACTTGATGATCCTGCCTTCTAGCCCTTCATCTAAGTCATTAATAAAGATGTTGAACAAGACCCCCATGCCTTGGAGGGACTCACCCATAGGAACCTCCCTCCAGCCTCACATGCTCTCCCTTGCCTGCACCTGTGCACCACGCTGCCATGAACCTAGCATGCCTGCACTCCCCTCGGAGCTTGGAGTCTCAGAAAGAGCCCTCTCCTTGGCTGAGAGGCTGGCCAATCATAGCAGGGGAAGGTTTTTTGGTGGGAGGATTTGGGATCTGTTTCCCAAAAAGAAGACGACAGATGGAGAGATCTTCAGCCTTCTCTGCCAAAGGAGTTCCTAAGACCATCAGAAATATATGTTTTTTTATGGTCTTTGGCGACCCCTCACAACCACCGTAGGGGTCCTGACCCCTAGGGTGAGAAACACTGGATTATGCAGTTGCATGTTTCGTATGTGTATACTAAAGTTGGCATGTGTTTGCATTTTATTTGTTTTAGTTTTATAGCTGTTTAGTTTTAGTGAGATACTAGCTATACCTACCATGCATTGCTGTAACCAACCTTCCCTCCCTCGCTCCCTCTTTCTTTCTTTCCTTCTTTCTTTCTTTCTTTCTTTCCTTCTTTCTTTCTTTCCTTCTTCCTCCCCTCCCTCCCCTCCCTCCCTCCTTTTCTTTCCGTTCTTCTTCCTTCCTTCTCTACCTGTTTCTTTCCTCCCTTCCTTTGCTGTTTGGTTCCATCCTTTGGTTCCATCCATCCTTTTGGTTCCATCCTTGTCTCTTTCCTTCCATCCTTCCCTCCCTCTTTCTTTCTTTCGCTTCTTCTCTCCTTCCTTCCGTCTCTCTTTCCTTCCTTTTTTCACTTTTTTATTTCCTTCTCTCTTTCCTTCCTTCTCTCCTTCTTTCCCTCTTTCTCTCCCTTCTTCTCTCCTCCCTCCCTCCCTCCCTTCTTTTCTTCCTTCTTTTCCCCTTTCTGTGGATATGTGTTTAGTGTGTGTATTTATGTATATATGTGTGTATATATTTGTGTGTATGTGTTTATATGTGTGTTTGCGTGGATACATGAGGTTTTGCGCATGTGTTGTAATGCATTTTTGTTTTTTGGCTTTTTTTGGCTGTGTTTTTCAGTGTTTTTATGAGTGATGGTCACTCATTGGCCTGATACATGTATTGTGTCCAAATTTGGTGTCAGTTCATCCAGTGGTTTTTGAGTTAAGTTAATCCCACAAAAATTTTTACAATTTTATTTATATAGATTTAATGAAAAGTCTGCTTTTTGTACTGTTTTTGCAACTAGATCAAGATAATCTTGGAGGGAGCCTGCAGGAAACAAAGGAAAGCATTGGAGACAAAAAGAAACTAATAAGAGGAAAAAACACCAGAGATCTTGGAAATATCATGAAAGAGAAGATTGTTTAGATGGCTTTTCTACAAAATAGCCAAGGAAGTGTTGAAATTTACAGCAATTACTGGAGGAGGCTGTGACATTTTGGCAAAATTCAATTACTGATTATATCTGGGGCGTTTAGACCTCAGGAAGGAAAGAGGAACAGGGAAGAATGCTTTGCGTGCATGCCTTATTGAATATGTTGATTAATGTTAGATTTATACCATTATGAAGGTTTGGCAAAATGACAAGGGTCAGCTATAAAGCATGAAGAGATTTTTTTAAAGCTAAATTTACTGGATTTAAGTTGTTATTCAGCAGCTTGATGTTGGGTATAGATCTAGCATAAAATGAGTTATTATAGCATATGGTTTTGGGGGTTTCTCAAATCTAAGAAAATATTTAAAACTAGCTTGGGTGCCCAGCGTCACCTGGGTTATTTGAAAAAGTCATTTTTTAAAAATTGTACAAAATGCATAGGGTTGTGGATTAACTACGACTGACATCAGTCTAGGTTAACCCTGAGTAACTTCATCTGTACTTAAAAGTTTTTTATGTAGGGCAAGTTGGCTCTAGATGCATCATCGGTAAGGTTCAGTGTGCTCCCTGGCTGTAGGGTAAACCACAACTCCCACGATGGTGAGTCAGTCCCCTCCAGGAGGTTGAGTTAGTCATGCGGGTTCTGTGTGCCAAGTTTGGTCCAGGTCCATCATCAGTGGAGGTCACTGTTTCTCTAGTTGTGGGTGAACTACAACTCCCAAAAAAGGAAGGTCGGTTTTCCCCAAACCCCTCCAGTAATCAAATTTAAGCATATCAGGGTTTGTGTGTGTGTGTGCGTGCATGTCAGGAGCAACTTGAGAAACTGCGTATCAGGTATGTGTGCCAAGTTTGCTTCAGATCCATCAGTGTTTGAGTTCGCAGTGCTCTCTGGATGTAAGTGAACTCCAACTTCCCCAAATCAAGGTGAATTTCCCTCCAGTATTTTTTGGTGGTTACAGGGGCCCTATGTGCCAAGTCAGTTCCAGGTCCATTGCTGGTGGAGTTCAGAGAGCTCTTCGATTGCAGGTGAACTATACATCCCAGTAACAACAACTCCTATAA
Source organism: Anolis sagrei (assembly GCF_037176765.1). Lineage (NCBI taxonomy): Eukaryota > Metazoa > Chordata > Lepidosauria > Squamata > Anolidae > Anolis > Anolis sagrei. Next base: position 197,768,609 of record NC_090022.1, read on the forward strand.
ATAATGGTGTATTCTCCCTAAGCCTCTGTACTATGTTCAGTTGCTGATCAATTCCTCTGTTTGCTGTGTGCCATAGAAAAGAATAGGAAAGGGTTATGGGAGAGGTAGTGGGTGGGGTCATGCAAATTCCACACCAATAGTCAGAAACACTGGGATGTCTGTGGTGGAGGAAACACATAAAATCTAGGAGGACATTATGGTCAGTATGGTGTTGGTGGAAGACATTGGCAGGGCTTTTGTACATGTTTACGGCGTTTTCTATAACCTGCAGTCATTGGAGGGAGGGCCATTGGTGTCTCCTGAGGAGTGGGAATTATAGCTTCATGGAAGTGGGAGCCTGTCTGTGCAAGTGGATACTCAGCCAGACACACACACAAACACACACATTTTCACTTTTATTATGTGTATAGATGTTGTAAGATTTTTTTTTTGGTGGGCTGCATGGCTAGATATTTAGAAGTCTCCTGCTTTCCTTAGTTTAAATTTCCTCCCACATTCCCCCCTCCCAGTTTTCTTCTCATTTTTTCTTTTCCTTTTTTCATTCCCCCCCCCCGACCTTCCCTTCCCTACTCCCCCCCCATATTTATCCTGATCCTTTCCAGAAATACTCCCCCCACCATATTTTTATGTAAATTTGAAAAAGCTTAATAAAAATTATATATGTATATAAAAGAAGTGATTTCAGTGGCATGGTGAGATATTTTGGTGAATTCAGGACATATGTTTAAACTGCAAAACTATAAAAACACTGAGTTTTTTTTTAAAGATGAAAGATTAACTTAACTAATTTTTCCTGGAGTACATGTTGGAGACAGAAAGCTGGCAATGAATTAAAGAGGTGGGTAAAATAACTGGAAAATAATGTTCAGAAAAAAAAATCCCCACCATAAAAAGTGAGAAAATTGTTCACTATGAAAAAAGAAAAGACTCTGTATTGGATATTCTGCATTATGGCAGACTGTTGATAAAGGAATGAGAAAATGAGTTGAGTTTAGAGGATGATGAGCAGTATCAGTGGATAAAGATTACAAATTTTGTATTGACTTTTTCCTAGGAAACAAAGATGTGTTTATATAAGGTTTGGTGTGGATTATCCATGTGTTCAAGGATAACTTTATTCTGAAGTATCTTCAGAAGGTGAGCCCCTGGTGGCACAGTGGATTAAACTGCTGATTTTATGAACTTGCTGACCGAAAGTTTGGCTGTTCAAATCCAGGGAGAAAGGTGAGCTCCCGCTGTTAGCCCCAGCTTCTGCCAATCTAACAGTTTGAAAACATGCAAATGTGAGTATATCAATAGGTACCGCTCCAGCAGAAAGGTAACGGCACTCTATGCAGTCATGCTGGCCACATGACCTTGGAGGAGTCTATGGACAACACCGGCTCTTTGGTTTAGAAATGGAGATGATCACCAACCCTCAGAGTTGGACACGACTTGACTTAATGTCAAGGGGAACCTTTACCTTTATTTTCAGAAGGGATGCGTATTTAAAAAAATAATGTAGTAGTCGCTTGCTTTTTATCTTTTCACATTTGAAGAAAGCTGCATTTGTGGAGGTGACTGTAAAGCAGCACTGCCACGAGCTGCAAGGCCCTTTCTTGTTCCTCCAAGGACAGTGTGTGCAACCCAAACACCAACACCTCAACTCAGGATAGCGCTTACTACTTAATAGTATCGGAAATGGTAGTCTTCCCTTCTAGGGGAGGACAGCCCACCGCATGATTAATGCAACTGCATGTAGTCCATACCTTCTTGACCTCACCTCAGTTTGTGTTTGGATCAGCAGATGAAGACTGTACCATTTGGAATCGAGGCCTTATGCTACCCAAATTCCACTTCCCAAATCCTGGCAACCACACCAGACAGACCGCCTTGCTTTGTCCCAGTTCTCTTTTTTTCTAGGCATCTTCTCCTCTCAGACTTTCAGGGACATCTGCTACTTCTGACATTATCACATCATCACTGTTGGGCCTTGGTGATATCCTTTTCTAATATTTGTTGATCCATTGGATGTAACTTACAAGAAGAAACTGGCAGATGGCCTGGACAATTGCATTATGTCCAATCAAAGGGGAGATATGAGCGTTTTTGGCTTGATAGGAACCCTGGTGGTGCAACAGGTTAAACAGCTGAGCTGTTGAACTTGCCAACCAAAAGGTTGGCAATTCAGATCCGGGGAGTGGGGTGAGCTCTCGCTGTTAGGCCTAGCTTCTGTCCACCTAGCAGTCCAAAAACATGTAAATGTGAGATCAATAGGTACCACCTTGGCAGGAAGGTAACAGCGCTCTATGCAGTCATGCTGACCACATGACCTTGGAGGCATCTATGGACAACGCCGGCTCTTCGGCTTAGAAATGGAGAGCAGCACCATCCCCCAGAGTTGGACATGACTAAACTTAATATCAGGGGAAACCATTACCTTTATTTTACCTTAGGAGCCAATACTGCATGAGTCAAGATTGCCAAATACGAATGATGATGCAGCTTGCTGGATTACTTCTCTTGACTTCCAAAGCTTTTTGTGTGTGTATGAGAAACTGCAAGTTGCTTCTGGAGTGAGAACTGGCTATCTGCAAGGATGTTGCCCAGGCGACACTCCAATGTTTTGATGTTTTACCATCCTTGGAGGCTTCTCTCATATCCCCGCATGGAGCTGGAGCTGACAGAGGGAGCTCATCCACGCTCTCCCTGGATTCGAACTGGCAACCTTCAGGTCAGCAACCCAACTTTCAAATCAGCAATCCGGCCAGCACAAGGGTTTAACCCATTGCGCCACTGGGGGCTCCACTTCCAAAGCTAATTCTGTGTTTTTGAGGCACAGTGCAGTGAAGGACCATTGGGTGGCAGTGGCTGCCATCTTTAAAAAAACAAACAAAAAAGAAAACAATGGAAGAAGAAACTTTGTACACAACAGTAGTGAAGGACTTCACCCTCAGTGGACAACAATGCCCATGTAAAAAGCAAGTATTAGTCACCAGGTTTCCTGCTGTGAAGGACAAAAGGGAAACGGATCCTTGAGTTCCAATGCAGGCTACAACTTTACAGCTGGAGGATTTAGTGCTACTTTTATTTTATGCTAAGGACTCCATCTTGGAAATAAGACAACGTGGGGAAGAAAGGCTATACGTTTGTAATAAAATTAATCACAGTCATGGCTTGTCAGAAGGATTGGCTCACCAAAGAAGATGTGGACTGCAGTCTGCTGTTTCAAAAAGCCCAAACAAAACAGCATCACATAAAACCAGTCTTCATCTATCCCCCGAGGTCTCTTGAGATAGAAATAATGAGATGGAGGCCAACACTATTTGCTTTACAGGTTTCATTTCTTTATTCAGCTCAGTAAACATCTAGTTACAAGTTTCACAAAATCAAATTTGATAAGATGGGGAGCTGACTGGATTGGGCAGAGAGGTAGGGCCTGTTCGGTTTATCTACACCTCACCTGATCCCTTGCGCTGTTCCATACATATCCCATTTCCAGGGCAGGCAGACATGTAGGCAGGCGGAGAGCAGAGGCAACTAAAGGTTAATTCCCAAGTGCTTGAAAGTAATAGCAGGGCAACAGATTTTCTTACGCAGTTGCTGCTTGAGGTGGGAGGTGAGATTAAATACAAACTCCAGAGCCAGCCAAACTTGGAGCCGGAAATAGAAACGGGATGGCAAAAACTCGGGGAGATTACTCCTGCTCCCCTCCCCCCTCCCCCCCACAAAACACTAAGGATTGGGGCTAAGGGGCTCAATGAGGGGCAGGGAGGAGTTAAGAGGAAAAAGCAGGGAAACTGGTGTGTCACTCATTCATGGACAAGGTCCCTCACACTTCCCTTGGCCGCCTGCTCTACGCAAGGAGTACAACTGTGCAGAGTTAGTCATTTAATTTAAATCTTAGGGGCAGGAAGCTAGTATTCAATTTGAGGAAGGTCCAAGTGATGTTTTTGTGAGGGCTTCGCCATCAGAGTTTCACTGTCTGTACCTGAGCAAAAAGGTAGGAAAAGAGATGGAGAGAAATAATATCGATCAGAAAAGGGAGCAGAAGAAACAGTGAAAAAGTAAGGGGGAAAAACAGATACTATGTAAAATCCACATGATTATGATCTTGACCAGGAGTCCTCAAACTAAGGCCCGAGGGCCACATACGGCCCTCGCAGGTCATTTACCCGGCCCTCGCTCAGGGTCAACCTAAGTCTGAAACGACTTGAAAGCTCACAATAACAACAACAATCCTATCTCATCAGCCAAAAGCAGGTCCACACTTCCCATTGAAGTACTAATAAGTTTATATTTGTTAAAATTGTTCCTCACTTTAATTAATGTATTGTTTTAAGTGTTTTTTACACTACAAATAAGATATGTGCAGTGTGCATAGGAATACATTATAATCTGGCCCTCCAACAGTTTGAGGGACTGTTATCTGGCCCTCTGTTTAAAAAGTTTGAGGACCCCTGATCTTGACAATCACGTGCCCATAACATTTTAAACTGCACATACACTAGAACTGATCTTATTTGTACGAAATGTTTTGCATCTCGAGAACTTGCATGTCAGAGAAAAGACAAGCTAGATTTTTTTTTTGTCTGCTATCTATTTCTATATGTTTGTTTGAATTTTGAATAGAACAACCTATCTTCAAACTGCAATATGAGGTAATATAACCAATGTTCAGATTTATTGCCTAAGTGAGAGTTAGGCCTAAATCAATCTGCTAAAACATAATGTTGTGAATGTGCTGCAGCATTTGCAGTCACCGGAGACATATAAAGAACTGCATTTCATTCATTCAAACCAATAAATAAAGACGAAATCCAAAATTGATTTTCTCATAGATTTTTTCCCCCTGTTAGTACCAGACATCTTTCTTTCTGACAGATGCCTTCTTTCTGAGAAACTTGGCTCACAAATGAAGCCACTTGTACACCACAGTCTCCTTTTTTTTAGCATTGCAGTTCTCGAAGAAAAGGTTCAACATGCTACCAGAATGATCATTCAGGAAGCGGTAAATCACCTCAACTTGAAACCATTTTAAGGTGATGATCCTATTTATTACATTTTACATTTATTATTTTACTCTATTTATTATTATTATTAGATTTACATCCTGGATGGCCAATTCTCTCACACCGGAAGCGACTTGCAGTTTCTCAAGTCGCTCCTGACATGACAAAAAAATACATTTACATTATTTTACTCTATTATTTTTATTATTACATTATTTTATTCTATTATTTTATTACATTTACATTATTTTACTTTATTATTATTTTACTACATTTATTATTTTACTCTATTTATTATCACATTTACATTATTTTACTCTATTTATTTCTATTTTATTACATGTATTATTTTACTTTATTGTTATTACATTTATTTTTTTACTCTATTATTACTGTTATTACATTTCCATTATTTTACTCTGTTATTATTAATATTATTACATTTATTTTACTCTATTACTATTGGAAGGATACATAAGCACATTTACATTGAAGAAGATTAGAATAATAGTTTAATCAGAGTTGGACAGTCTTATCTTAAATTACAATTTTATGTAAATATTCAAAAACATGTAACCTACTGGTGCCTCAATTAATGTAATTTTACTGGGATCTGTTTTTATTTTGAAATTTACCAGTAGTTGCTGCATTTCCCACCCTAGGCCTATACTCGAGTCAATATGTTTTCCCAGTTTTCTGTGGTAAAATTAGCCGCCTCGGCTTATATTCAGATTGGCTTATACTCAAATATATACGGTATTTTTAAAAAGCTTGACTGTAATTATAATGACATCATTTCCGAAAGCTGATTTGATTAAGCTGCCATTTTGTAAGGTATATTACAATCTGTTTGTCTTTGAGAAAAGTAATAACCACAGCATGACAAGAGATGCTTTTGGATAAGATGCCATAAGACCCAGTGAAAGCAGGAGTAGCAACTTTAGACTCTTTGTGCACCACTGAGTCTAGGAAAGGTGATTTTTTTTTTTTAAATCAATGTCCAAAATTTTTACTGTAAGAATCAGAATTTGCACCAGGAGTCAGATGAATCATAATCTGTTTTGACTTGGAAGTGTTTTTGCAATTTTACAAAAGTGCTTTTGTCCACAATATATTTGTCATTTCCTAATTAATGTTCACACTTCCACATAATTTCCAATTTTCCATGTCAAATCTGTTGCAGTAAAAACATGGTTCTATGGCACCTTAAAGAGTAATTAGTTTTATTATAATATGTGTTTCCAGCTCTTGTTCATCAAACAACATAAAGAGCTATTTGGAATTTCAAGTGTGAACGCATACATATACAGCATACTTGGTGGTAGTACATACTGTAGACCGCTTTCATCTAAAACCTACTGTTTTGAAGCCAGATTTTGTGGAACCTTACTGTGTCTTAAGATACTTCTGCTTATCCAGCAGCTGCAACTCTACAAGTGAGTATGCCATTGTTTCAAGGATACCATTTTGTGGATATTTTCGGAAGGAGCAGAAAGACAGACTCTGCTGTGTGCCAAACTGAGACACAGACTTGAAGACTAGGTTGCTGTGAGCTTTCCGGGATGTATGGACATGTTCCAGAAGCATTCTCTCCTGACGTTTCACCTGCATCTATGGCAGGCATCCTCAGAGGTTGTGAGGTTTGCTAAAAAACTAGGGAAGTGGGATTTATATATCTGTGGAAAGTCCAGGGTGGAAGAAAGAAATCTTGTCTGTTTGAAGCAAGTAGTGATGTGGCAATTGGCCACCTTGATTAGCAATGAATAGCCTTTCAGATTCAAGGACTGGATGCTTACTGCCTGGGGGAATGCTTTGTTGGGAGGTGCTAGCTGGCCCTCATTGTTTTCTGTCTGGAATCCTCCTGCTTTCTGAGTGTTGTTCTTTATTTACTGTCCTGATTTTAGAGTTTTTTAATACTAGTAGCCAGATTTTGTTCATTTTTGTGGTTTCCCCTTTTCTGTTGAAATTGTTCACATGGTGTAAGCAGCCAGTCCTTGAATCTGCAAGGCCATTCAATGCTAATCGAGGTGGCCAACTGCTACATTAACACTTGTCTCAAGCAGACAAGAGTCCTTTCTGCCACCCTGGACACTCCACAGATTTATAAACCCCACTTGCCTAGTTTCCAGCAGTCCTCACCACCCCGGAGGATGTCTGCCATAGATGTGGGCAAAACGTCAGGAGAGATTGATTGCTTCTGGAACCTGGCCATGCAGCCCGGAAAACTCACAGCAACCCAGTGATTCTGGCCATGAAAGCCTTCAACAAGACATGAAAACTGTTGTCCTTCCAAGTCTATTGTATGCCTGCAAAACATGGACCATCTTGTCCCCTGTGACATCAGCGCCCCTCCCCTAGCAATAATGTAATATTATGTAGTACTAGTGTTATGAATGATGTAATAGTACTATGCTAGTTATGTATTATGTAGTATGTTGTATGTACTTATGACTTGTAAGCCGCTCTGAGTCCCCTTCGGGGTGAGAAGGGCGGCATATAAATGTCGTAAATAAATAAATAAACACATGTCTCTCCCGAATACTGGAAATATTCCATTAGTGTTGCCTCTGAAAAATCCTGCAAATCTCTTGGGAAGACAGGTGGACAAAGGGTAGTGTTTTAGTGATCCTCCACCATCAACTTTGCTGGACTGGTCACATTGTCCAAATGCCCAATCACTATCTCCCAAAAAAACTCCTTTACTCTCAGCTCAAGAAGGGAAAATGGAATGTCAGTGGACAGCAAAAGGGATTTAAAGATGGTCTTAAAGGTAACCTAAAAAATGTGGAAAGAACACAGAGAACTGGGAATTCCTGGCACTTTAATATTGTAACTGGAGGTCAGCTGTTACCAACAGTGCTATGGATTTTGAGGAGACACAAATGGAGGGCAAAGGGAGAAACGTGCCAAGAGGAAGGCGCCTCAAGCAACCCTTCTTGTGACTGCCTTCCACCTGGAAATCTATGTCCTCACTGTGAAAGACCATGTGAATCCAGAACAGGTCTCTAAAGTCACTTATAGACCCACCTCCAAGACACTCAGTCTCAAGGAATCACATATGATGACGACTGAAAACATGCTTTGGACCACCAAATTGCACCTCCCTTATCAGAGGTGTTTAGGGACATAAACTGGGCACAGTGTGCATGCAAGAGGTAAAAGGAAAAACTTACAAGAGCATGAAGGTGAATCTGGGGGTGACAGCATCGCACCCCCCTTAAGTCTGCTTCAGATTCACCAGTCATACCGGCGTGACTGTCTGGTGGGAGACTCCTCTGGTCCTTGAATTGCGAGACGGGTCCCCTCAGCCCTGTGGCCATTGCTTCCCTCGTGACGCCGATATTCCAATCCCCTCTGCGTCCGGTAGCGGGACGTCTCCCGCCTCCATTCGTCATCAAATGCAGCGGCATCATCTGAAAATGGAAATGCAAAAGGTGGCAGCTCAGTGGGGCGGAGCTGAACAGCGCGCTCCAAGAAAATGACCAAGTAGTCCGAAATATTAAAAATTAACTGGGTATTTTTGATTACAAAAGTGTAAATCAAGCACTAAAAGAATTAGTAGGTTGAAGCTTGTTAGAGTCAGTAAGTCAAAGCTAGTGCCATCCTGAGGAGAGTGAGTAGGCCGAAGCCTGTTAAGACAGTGGGCTAAAGCTAGTGTCGTCCTGACGAGAGTGAGTAGGCCAAAGCCTGTTAAGAGTTAGTGGGCCAAAGTTAGTGCTGTCCTGAGGAGAGTGAGTAGGCCGAAGCCTGTTAAAAGTTCACGGGCCAAAGTTAGTGCTGTCCTGAGGAGAGTGAGTAGGTCGAAGCCTGTTAAGAGTTAGTGGGCCAAAGCTACTGTTGTCTTGTGGAGAGTGAGTAGGTCAAAGCCTGTTAAGAGTTAGTGGGCTAAAGCTAGTGTTGTCATAAAGAGAGTGAGTAGGCCGAAGCCTGTTAAGAGTCGGTGGGCCAAAGCTAGTGCCGTTCTGAGGAGAGTGAGTAGGCTGAAACCAGTTAGTGGGCCAAAGCTAGTGTTGTCCTAAAGAGAGTGAGTAGGCTGAAGCCTGTTAGTCAGTGGGCCAAAGCTAGTGTTCTCCTGAGGAGAGTGAATAGGCTGAAGCCTGTTAGAGTTAGTAGGCCAAAGCTAGTGTCACTCTGAGGAGAGTGAGTAGGCTGAAGTCTGTAAGAGTCAGTGGGCCAAAGCTAGTGTCCTCCTGAGGAGAATGAGTAGGCTGAAACCTGTTAGTTAGTGGGCCAAAGCTAGCGTCGTCCTGAGAAGAGTTTAGTATGCTGCAGCCTGTTAAGAGTTAGTGGGCCAAAGCTACTGTCGTCTTGAGGAGTATGAGGGAAACCTTTGTACGAGAGAAGACTCATGTGAGAAAGCTCCAGTGTCAAGGCTGCTGCGTGTAAAGCTACTATGTATTGGTTTATTTGTGTTATGGAGACCTTGTTTTGGTACATAGTGCAACCATATTGTTTTTAGAAAGAAAAGCCTCCTATGGAAAAGATAACATTGGTCTGTGTGGTTTTGCTTTTTTTATCACTTTGTGGTACTGGTGCTGGGTCACGCTGCTGCTGCTAAGTTACTCCACAGCGTAATTTATTAACTCTTTCGTTAATAAGCCCACTCGCCCAACACAAGTGGCCCAGGGAGACTTACTTTCATCCAGGTTGATATAGTCTTGCCTTTCCTCTTGGTCACCTGTGCGATGGTTGCGTGACCGCTGCATGATGTGTGCACGTTCCCGGATGTGGTGGCCTATGGACATCTGCTCCAGGCCACTGTCTGAGTCCCGCACCGTTCGCCTGGTCTCCCGAATCTGGGGCCAGGGGTACAGAAGGTTGTTAGAAATGTGTGCTAACATTGTTATAGCCTCACTTAACAGTCCTGGGAAATTCCTATTTTGGCTACACAGGAGACTAAGGCAGGTCTATTCTATCACTCAAAATTGTGGCACTCAAAATGATTTGGTGTGGTCCACAGAAGCTCTGAGCCTAAGCCTTAGGGAAGGAGGTCACATGCAGCACTACAGCAGAGTAACCATAGAAATTTGCCATTTCCCCCTCCAAGTGTTCTACCTCTATACATTTCCTTTTTGTAGGCATCAAAGTTACCAAACTAACCTGTAACAAAAAGGGCACCACCAACAGAGCCTATCGGGATGCTGAAAGAGCTGCTCTTGATTGGAAACGCGGCCTGGGAAGGTTGTTGGACTCAGGTTGGTGAAGTTGGGAGCAGGAATGAAATTTTAAGGTGTATTAAACCTTTATTCTGGGAGGTTGGAATCTTGGGCTCCAGGTTATTAAAAAATAAAAATTAGATTGGTTGGTTTAGAGCAGTATTTCTCAACCTTGGGGTTGGGACCCCTGGGGGGTCACGAGGGGGTTTCAGAAAGGTTGCCAAAGACCATCAGAAAACTTATATTTCTGATGGTCTTAGGAACCCCTTTGGCAGAAATGGCTGAACATCTCTCCGTCTGTCCTTCTCTTCCTTTTTGGAAACAGATGGCAAATCCTCCCACCAAAAGCCCCCCTCCATTGTGATTGGCTGGCCTCTCAGCCAAGGGAAGGGCTGTTTCTGAGACTCCAAGTGGGGAGGGGAGAGAAGGCGTGCTCCCCACATGGTAGCGTGGTGAGCATGTGCAAGCCAGGGAGAGCATGTGAGGCTGGAGGGAGGCTCACACCAGTGAGTTCCTTCAAGGCATGAGGGTTCTTTGTGGGAAGTTTGGCCCAATTCTATCGTTGGTGGGGTTCAGAATTCTCTTTGACTGTAGGTGAACCATAAATCCCAGCAATTACAACTCCCAAATGTCAACGTCTATTTTCCCCAAACTCCACCAGTGTTCACATTTGGGCATATAGAGTATTCGTGCCCAGTTTGGTCCAGATCTATCATTGTTTGAGTCCAGTGCTCTCAGGATGTAGGTGAGCTACAAATCCAAAACTCAAGGCCAATGCCCACCAAACTCTTCCAGTACTTTCTGTCGGTCATAGGAGTTCTGTGTGCCAAGTTTGGTTCAGTTCTATCATTGATGGAGTTCAGAATGCTCTTTGATTGTAGGTTAACTATAAATCCCAGCAACTACAATTTCCAAATGCAGGATGAGGCACTAAAAACCTATCTGCGGCCCAACAGGCTTAGTCTATTTTATTTCGGCTCCTTACTACTGCCAGACTGTGCAGGCCTGGATGAAGGATTTACTTCAGTCTCCCAGACGACAACATTGACTATTAGTTGTCCTACGTAAGCCTTTGATTCCGTATCAGAGAAGCCCCGTGCAGACTCTGCACCCCTTCTGTGAACCATCACCGTATCCTATCTATAATGACACCTACATAAAGCCCATGGAAATCGACAACCCATGGTTATTTTGAGTCTTTTAGAGAAATCCATTTCTCACCCCTCCAGGCGCAGAGCGTGTTTCTGAGGTCTCTTGATAGACTTTGGGGGCATCCCCCATATTTGAGTAGGATATGACAGTTGAGGAGGTAAATGTTTGGCAGTTGGCACCACTTGTCATGTGTTCCTAGAAACATGTGAGAGAGAAAAAGCCATAAGCAATCTTACGGTATCCATCCTCTTTAAAAAAGGAAAGTATAACATTTGCTAGCAAGAATGGGGAAACATATTTCTGTAAAATGGGAGAAAACAATAACGCAGCACAACCTCTCCCCCGTTCCCCCCCCCCCCTTGGTGTCTTGAAATTTAGGCCTGCTCCTGGGGTTATTTGGCAAGCTGATTCTGAAAGTTGCTCTAGTTTCTTAAGATATAGTTATCATAATTTTCTGGTGACTGCAACCTAAAGGTTTCCCCTGACATTAAGTCTTGTCGAGTCCAACTCTGGGGGGTGGTGCTCATTGCCATTTCTAAGGTAAAGAACGAGCATTATCCGCAAACATCTCCAAGGTCATGTGGCCAGCATGACTGCTTGGAGCGGTTACCTTCCCACTGGAGAAGTACCTATTGATCTACTCACATTCGCATGTTTTCAAACTGCTAGGTTGGCAGAAGCTGGGCCTAACAGCAGGAGCTCACCCTGCTCCCCAGATTCAAACCGCCAACCTTTTGGTCAGCAGGTTCAGCAGCTCAGTGGTTTAACCTGCTGCGCCACCAAGGTGACTGGTAGATGGCATACGTTCTGCAACTCAAAACCTAGACCTAATATGAGAAAAATGGTGCCATTTTTGGAATCAGCGAGTAAATTACCCATACGCAGGGCTAACATTTGAGGCACAAAATGTATTTTGGCCAGTGTAATAGCTATGCTAGGCTTTTCTGGCTCACTTCACCCAAGAAGGGTAAAGTCAGGTAGTGTATATCCCACAAAGAAAGAAAATGATAACTAATTAATAAACATTATTGTAAAAATGCTCCCAGGAAATCCAAATTCAATGGATTTAAATGAGGGTCTTAACTTTAATCTCAGCAAAAGCATAAGTCTTTTTTTATAACATATTTTATGGTGCAGTTTAGTGTTATGCACAATCTGCACTAGTTTGCTAGTGCAAACTGATAACAATTTATTAAATATAGGAAGAATTGGGAGTTGGGAGAAGCCAAGATACACAATAATTCTGTTTTCAAAATCATATTCAGTAGTTATTTTGGTTTTGTTACTTCAATAGATTTGCCACACACGGCCTCTTAATAGCAGGAGTAGGTTGACTGGATGTCGGCAAGAATCTGCCCCCATGGCAGTAATTAATATGTACATGCAACTCTACAGAATTTTAAAAAGAGAGAAAGAAAGCAGAACAAGCTAATTTAAATTTATATGTAATTATAGTTCTCCCAACTATGGCCCAGACCTGTTGCATGGATAATGTTTGTTCGACTTCTTTATTGCAGTGTTACCAACCTCACAAGTTCAATGTAGAAAACCACCTCGTTACTTTACGTTTACAGCAGTGGTTCCCAATCTTTGGTCCTCCAGGTGTTTTGGACTTCAGCTCCCACAGTTCCTAACAGCTGGTAGGCTGGCTGGGATTTCTGGGAGTTGAAGTCCAAAACATCTGGAGGCCCAAAGGTTGGGAACCACTGGTTTACAGAAAATTATTTCAGAGTCTTGTGGCATAACATAACACACATTACTAAACTGACTTGGACCACTGGCAGCTTCTTAATACAGACAATAATGTTCAGATACAATACACTGCCTTCCCATCCAGTATTTTTAAACTTTTTAATCCTTGCTATTGGCCCTGCCCACAGTGATTTATTTTCTGTGTTTAAATTATTGTGATTTTATATTGCTTGATGTTTATTTATATTGTTTCTTGTATTTTATTTTTTGTTTTTATATTTTACTCTCGTTGTATGTTGTTTATTTGCATTGCTGTGTTGTTGAGCTTGGCCCAACAACACAGCAATGGGGAGATGGTAGTGGGGTATAAATAAAGTTTAATAATAATAATAATAATAATAATAATAACGAAGAGCCTTCTCTCTCTTTTTGGCCAAAAGTAAAACTGAAGGGCCTGCCTTTCCATCACTCATATCTTCCTTCTGCCTGCCTGCATTCCTACACAATGTGGGACTACTATGCAGTAGTAAAGCAAACAGAGGGCTCTTACCATGTTCCCAATCATGTCGTTCATCATTCCAAACATATCCATAAAGCCACCTGTCTGAAGAGAGAAAGACAGCTGAGGTTTGGTGAAAGCGGTCCTTCAGAGAAGACACACAGTAAAATGGGGCAAAAGGAATTCACATTTCCCTTCTCATAGATGCTTCACTGCTCTCCTAGATGCACAGTTAATACTCCAGGTATGAGGATATCCTAAACTCAAGGGCACATTTTCGGGTTTACACTTGCAGCAGTTATCACCTCCTGCTTCATGACCGCCAATGGAATTGATAGCCAGGACTGATGGGTGTTGCAGTCGACAACATCCGGAAGACCAATTGTTTCCAACACCTAAACTGGTGCCTTTGCAATTTGTATTTACAAAAGCTAATCAGAGTTTCTAGTTATAGAATGTTAACTTTGCCAAAGTGTGCAATGAAGGAACAAGGAGAAAAATCAATCATTTTTGCCATACAGGTAGTCCCTGCGTTACAAACAAGATAGATTTTGAAGGTTTGTTCTCAAGTTGAATTTGTATGTAAGTCAAAACAGGTACATTTTTCAGTCATTTTTTAAAGTTCTGGATACCAAAGGAAAGAGTTAACACCCCTCTGATATTTTGCTTTGCTGTCTATGCCCCTGTTCAGAAGATTTCACCTCACTTTCTGTCACTGTGAGAATTGGATTTTTAATAGAATCACAGAATAGAGTTGGAAGAGACCGCATGGGCCATCTAGTCCAACCCTGTCATGCAGGAAAAACACAATCAAAGCACTCTCAGCAGATGTCCATCCAGCTTCTGTTTAAAAGCTTCAGAGGAAAGAGTTTTTACCATACTCTGTGGCAGAGAGTTCCACTGCTGAACACCTCTTACAGTCAGGAAATTCTTCCTAATGTTCAGGTGGAATCTCTTTTCCTGTAATTTGAAACCCTTGCTCTGAGTCCTAGCTTCCAGGGCAGCAGAAATATTTTGGATTATCTTGTAAACAAGGATTGGTGATAAAGCTTCATTTGAGGTTTTCCCATGATAACTCTTCCAGGAGTGAATTTCCCTTTCTAGAGGTAGAATTTCTCTTGCTTCCTATTGTCTCACCCCTCGTTCATTTGTAATTAGGAGCCGCATCTAAGTCTGATATTTGTAACGCGGGGACAGCCTGTACTTTGTTTGTAGGCCAACTATTCTAAATGTATTTATTTATTTAATGCCGCCACTCCACACAGTGCTTTGCACATAAGCTAACTGCCCAACTATTATTATGTAGTCTTAGTGCATCAATTAAAGCCAGCACAGCAAGATTGGCAGAGTGTCCTGTTTAATAAGTATTATGGCACTGAAAACAAAACAAAAAGAGGAGGGAGATAACAGAGCCTAGTATTCTACCCCCTCTCATAGAACCCTCCTGTATCTAATAGTGAGGTATCTGTCAAAGTTTTGCTGAGTGCCACTTGGATCTGGCATGTGTCCTTAAGACAAAAAAGTTGATTTTCTCCACCTGAGCTTGTTGGCTGCTTTCCTTACTCAAATAAGCCACTTGCTCTTTTCTCCCCACTTCCACCTCCTTCTATTCAAATTCCATCTCAGGAAGAAAAGTTCAAATTCTGGGAACTTTTAAACACAAAGTTTAAAAACTTGGCATTATTATTAGGACATTTAATATAACACTTCGGTGAAAACTTCTGACAATTCCCCTCTCTGAAATAAATTGTGGAAGCCTTCAGACTCTCTGCCTTTATGGTCCCCATATTTTTTATCATTTCAAAATAAAATGCTTTAACAGAAGTCTGGGATTCAGATTCAGAAACGCTGTTTATGAAAATCACACTCAGTCGAAACGATACATGTGGGGAGAAGAAAATGAGGGCTTACCATTCCTACCATCCCAAAGGGCGAAACAGCTCCTGCCTGGAACAAAATAAAGGAATGCAGAATTATTAAGCTACGTGGCTATGCAGGAGAGGGAAGACAAATCTTTCTCTCAGATTTATTCCTTCACAGTGACAGATGACCTCATCTCTCCCCCCTGAAGCTTTTAGAGTCACTTCCTCCTATGACAGCATTTCCTCATTATTCCCTTCCACTCAATTCTCAGGTCTGTTTTGTTTATTTATTTAATGTATGTGTCACCTTTCTCCTGGAATGGGACCCTATGCCCGCTCACAAATAAAACTGGTGAAAACCTAACACACACACATATATAATACACACACAAATAAATCTGACTTAAAGCAGTATAAAATTATTTTGAAAGAATATAATAGTTAAAAACATAAATAAGCAAAGCACACACCTCAATACAAAGCTTTCCCGGGTGTAATTACATATTAAAAGCCAGCCTAAATGAGAATGTCTTTGCAGGCATTCTCATTCTCATGCAAGAAAAGTGGAAGGGAGCAGTCTATCCTCCCATTGAAAAGCACTGCAAAAGGTGGAAGCAGCCACTGAGAAGGCTCTTTCTCGTGTTTCACTAAGCAAACCTGTGATGGTGAAGGGACGAAAAGAAAATTTTCCTCAGAAAGCCTTACAGATCTGGCAAGTTTTTTATATTAACGCATATACTCGGGTATAAGCCAACCCGAATATAAGCCGAGACACCTAATTTTTCCACAAAAACTGGGAAAACGTATTGACTTGAGTATAAGCCGAGAGTGGGAAATGCAGCAGCTATCAGTAAATTTCAAAATAAAAATAAATACTAATAAAATTACATTAATTGAGGCATCAGTAGGTGAAATGTTTTTGAATATTCACATAAAACTGTAATTTAGGATAAGACTGTCCGACTTTGATTAAACCATTATTCTAAGCTTCTTCAACTTAAATGTGCTTATGTATCTTTCCAATAATAATAAAGAGAGTAAAATAATAAATGTAATAAAATAATAATAGAGTAAAATAATGGAAATGTAATAACAGTAATAATAGAGTAAAATATTAAATATAATAATAGAGAAAAATAAGAAATGTAATAATAATAAATACAGTAAAATAATAAATGTAATAATAACAATATATAAAAATAATTAATGTAATAACAATAATAGAGTAAAATAATAAATGCAATAATAATAATAAATAGAGTAAAATAATTAATGTAATAAAAATAATTACAATAACAGAGTAAAATAATAAATAACTTTGACACGAGTATAAGCCGAGAGGGGCTTTTTCAGTGTAAAAAATGGGCTGGAAAACTTGGCTTATATTCAGTATATATGATAGTTAGAACATCTTCTCCAGAGGCAGTGTGTTCCTGGACTTTGTATAGATACAGAAAACCAGAGATAAAACTGAACCCTATTATTTTAAATGGGAGGAATGCTGGAGATGCCAAGAAAAGGGTATAGTTTGTCTAGGAGGCCCTAAGTGAACAACTAAATAGTGGAACTGTGAATAATTGAAACCGCTTTCCCCTCTGCCTCCCAGACACCTCTGCTCAGTACACATATCTGATGCACACAAACAAAGATCACCAATTCCTACTTCCTTCTATCCAATGCCAGGCTGTTCTTTGAAAGATACTTTCAAAAGGCAATGGAAGCCTGCCTGGCATCAGTACAGATGTCAATGTCTGGCATAAATTTTAATACAGCTGCAGGTGCATCCCAGGTGAATTTTAAAAATAATATAAAATATGACAATTATCTTTTTCCCTCCTTTATCTTTCCATTTCCTTCTCTCACACCCAGCCACTCTGTCCACCTGTCTTCCATTTCTTCTTTCCCTCCTACCATCTCATTGGTTCGAATCCATGAGACAGGGTGAGCTCCCGTCTGTCAGCCCCAGCTTTTCATGCGAGGACATGAGAGAAGCCTCTCACAGGATGGTAACACATCCGGACGTCCCCTGGGCAGCATCTCTGCAGAAGGCCAATTCTTTCTCAGACCTGAAGCGACTTGTAGTTTCTCAAGTCGCTTCTGACATGATAAAAAAATCATAAATGGCTATGTATTGTACATATGGAAAGCCAATGACATATGAGGAACAAAATGGTTGTAGTGTTAAGAGAAGGAGGTATTGTGTGGGCTTTGAAATAAGCTGAGGATGGACAGGCCTAGCCCCTCGATTTCATTTACCTGCATTCTTCGGCTAGCCGGGCGTGTTCCAGGTACTGTCCCATTGCCAATGCTGAGGAAAGGGCTGTAGCCAAAGCCACCCGAGAGCACACGGTTCACATGTTGCTGGTGGATAGCAAGAGGGTCCCTGAAAGCAGGGGAGATTCACAAGAGTTATATTGCTAAGTAGCTCATGCCAAACATAAGCTTTCCTTTCACACACAAGGCTTCTCTCTCAGTAGGTAAAGGCTGAGGCCTGTACTTACATCATAAACATTGGATCTTCTGGCTCACCATCTCTCATGAACCGGAACATAATTCCTTCGAATGCAGGGTGGGCTGTCAAGAAGGCAAACAAGATTTGTATGTGTGAGTGTCACTTTCCATGCAGATCCAGCCTGTCTATCCACATCTGTACTCACCAACATATCATGACTTTTGACTCTTGTATTGTAACTATATACAGCATCTGACCTATCGAACAATTCATCAATCAATGACACCACCAGACACTCATGTCAGTTGCATCCCACATAGGAAAACAAACAAGGTATGCTTCAAGAACAGCTCATGCTGCAAGCCCAAGTCATCATCATCCTAAGCATACATCTTCACTGTGGAACTGATGCAGTTGGTATTGCTTTAATTGCCATGGCTCAATGCTATGGAATCCTATGCGCATGGTAATTTGGTGAGGCTCCAGCACTCTTTGGAAGAGGGCTAAAAACATTTGGAAGAGGGCTAAAATTACAACTCCCAGGATTCCACAACATAGTGTCAAGCTGCATTAATTCTACAGTGTCGATCAGGTATGGGCAAATTTCGGCCCTCCATGTGTTTTGGACTTCAACTCCCACCATTCCTATCAGCCTTCCAACTGTTAGGAATTGTGGGCGTTGTAGTCCAAAACACCTGGAGGGCCCAAGTTTGCCCATGCTTGGTGTAAATGCACCCTAAGTTTACTTCTTCAGATGCAATTCCGACCTGTGAAAGCTCATTCTTTTCTACAGTTCTACAATATCCCTTTACAAACAGGTATTTCAGATTTACACACCTTCCTCCCCGGCCCGGCCCTACTCTCCCCATTCAGGGAAGTTTCAAAAGCTCAGATACTGTAAACATCTGTATCGAACTCAAATCCCAGGGGCCAAATCCAGTGGCCCTCCAGACACTGGATTACATACAAATTTCTGTATTATTCATTGTGAGACAGCATGATTAGAGCTGATGGCAGTTGTAATACAGTAACATCTGGATGTTTGAAGTTTGTTTTATGTGTTGTTAAAGGCTTTCATGGCTAGAATCACTGGGTCGCTGTGAGTTTTCCATGCTTCATTTTCATGGTTTCCTCTTTTTTGTCGAAAGTGTCCACATGCTTGTGGATTTCAATGGGCTTCTCTGTGTCATCTGACATGGTGGTTGTCAGAGTGGTCCAGCATTTCTGTGGTCTCAGATAATATGCTGTGTCTAGGCTGGTTCAGCAGGTGCTCTACTATGGCTGACTTCTCAGGCTGAATTAGTCTGAAGTCTAACAACTACCATGTCAGACTACACAAAAAAAAAAACCTGGCTACCTGTTTTTAAAATACTCTAAAATCAGGACAGCAAATAAAGAGCAATGATCAGAAAACAGGGGAATTTCAGACAAGAATCTATCAGGGCCAGCTAACACCTCCCAACAAAGGACTCCCCCAGGCAGCAATTAGCCAGGCTTTGAAGCTGCAGCCCAGAAGTTTGTTCTGCTTATTCAGGAGAGTGTGGCTTTGATTTAGATACAAGGCTTGTGGAGAGGATGCCCGACTTTAAAATGCCCTTTCACTTTTCCCAACCCCAGAGCCACAAGTGCAGTTGAGTTGCAATTCCTAGTATTCCTGGTCTGCATGGCTGATAATCAAAAGTAATCTATGGCAGACATCCTCAGAGGTTGTGAGGTCAGTTGGAAACTAGGCAAGTGGGTTTTATATATCTGTGACATATCCAGCCTGAGAAAAAGATCTCTTGTCTGTTGGAGGCAAGTGTGAATGTTGCAATTGAGCACCTTGACTATTTATTTATTATTTATTTACTGTATTTGTATACCGCCTTTCTCAGCAACTCAAGGTGGTTAACAGGGCAAAATTCAATGCTTACAATGTCATAAATATAATTAAAAACATAAGACAAAAACTAAACAAATCAATAAAATATAAATCCATAGTGTCTCCTTGTTAAAAAAAGTTGTCCAGACTCATTGTCTAGTCGTTCCATTTTCCTGTGTCTGTTACTTTGAATTTGCAAACGCTTTTATTAGTACTGAATAGCCTTGCAGCTTCAAAGCCTGCCTGTTTCCTCAGACAGACAAGAGTTCTTCCTCCCACCCTGGACATTTCATAGATATACAAACCCCATTTGCCTAGTTTCCAACAGACCTCACAACCTCTGAGGATGCCTGCCATAGATGTGGGCGAAACACCAGGAGGGAATGCTTCTGGAACATGGCCATACAGCCCCGAAAACTCATAGTAACCCATTTATTATGGCCACGAATGCCTTCGATAACACTTTCTCCATCCATTGATTTGAGGGTAACTAAAGTTTGATGTGGTCCTCAGTGAAAATGAGTTTGGCAACCCAATGGGACGACGAGGACATTGTCTTTGGAGGGGTAGATTCTAGGCGCTGGCAGGACCTCCGAGATCCCTTCCTAGAAAGGCAGGCATGGGCGAGCCACTGGATCCTGTGATTTTGCTTCAATTCGGTATCATGGCTCACAGAAATGTAGGCCCAGGCCTCCTCTTGCTTGCTCTGCCGGCCTTTAGATTCCTCTTCAGGGCTCCAAAGCCAGGCCAAAAGGGAGTGGAAGACCTCTCTCTCTCTCAGGTCCCGTCTACACTGCCATATAATCCAGTTTTAGAACTGGATGGTATGGTAGTGTAGCTGCAGCCTCCCCTATCCGCACTGCCAGAGGGGATGCTCTGATTATAGGACACACAGCACAAGAGGATGGAGGGAGCACTGCGGCCAAGGAGGAGCCCATTGATCATCGCGCACAGCATCCACGCCACCTGCCTGCTCTACACCAACACCCCCCCCTTTCCTTCCGCCCCTTGGTCTGCTCCATGGCTGGCCCCACCATCTCTGGGCCTTGCTCACATACATCTGGGAGGGGGGTCCTTTGTTGTTGCTGCTGCTGCTGGGTGCTGATGCTGCTGCTCCTCCGCGCGCTCCCGCCACAGGGACCCGGATTAGGATGTGGCTGCTGCTACTGCTGCTGCATCCCTTCCTGGTCTCCTTCTCCTCCTTCCCCCACACAAGACGCCCTTTGTTGCGAATGGGCAGCTGCTGCCGCTGCTGCTGCTGGAAGGAGAGCCTCTTTGTTCTCCTTGTCCTCCTCGGGCCTCCCGCCCCGCAAGCCTCAGGCCAAACAGGGTGAAGGAAGAAGGGCGCTCTCTCTCCCTCCCTCCCGGACCCGCTTCTCCCGCAGAGAAAAATGGCAAACCCGCCGAGGGAACCCCCCGCTCACACCAAAAGGATATTATTGGCCCCCCCTTCCCGAAGAAAACCCACAACAAGGCCTGAGCAGGATGTGATGTCAGCAGCCCCGCCCCCCGCCTAAGCCCCGCCCCCCCAGGCCAGAGCTGCATACCCGGATGGATGCTGGGCCATGCCTTTTCGCAGCTGAGGTTGACGTGAGGGGAAGTGGCTTCCAGGGCCCCCTTCCACACAGCCACCGGGGGGCGATCAGTAAAGATCTCTCCTGACCCACTTCCTGGGGGCTGAGAGCACAGTTATCTTCTATCTTCTTCATCTATCTTCTGTATATGCTCTGTGCATAATGAGTACCTTAAAAACAAAAGAACCAATGAACGAAATCACACCAAATTTGGCAACAAAACATCTCACAACACAAGGAGTGACCATCACTCAAAAAATTATGATTTTGTCATTTGGCAGTTGTAGTTGCTGGGATTTATAGTTCACCTACAATCAAAGAGCATTCTGAACTTCACCAATGATGGAATTGAACCAAACTTGGCACACAGTTCTCCCATGACCAACAGAAAATACTGGAAGGGTTGGGTGGGCATTGACCATGAGTTTGGGAGTTGTAGTTCACCTACATCTAGAGAGCACTGTGAACTCAAACAATGATGGATCTGGACCAAACTTGGCACAAATATTCCATATGCCCAAATACAGACACAGATGGAGTTTGGGGGAAATAGACCTTGACTTTTGGGAGTTGTAATCACTGGGATTCACAGTTCACCTACAATCAAAGAGCATTCTGAACCCCATGAATGACAGAATTGGGGCAAACTTCCCACACAGAACCCCCATGATCAACAGAAAATACTTAAGGTCATCCAATCT
Organism: Anolis sagrei; assembly: GCF_037176765.1. Taxonomy (NCBI): domain Eukaryota; kingdom Metazoa; phylum Chordata; class Lepidosauria; order Squamata; family Anolidae; genus Anolis; species Anolis sagrei. The sequence continues at coordinate 197,790,549 of NC_090022.1, forward strand.
AACTCCCTTCATCAGGGCAAGAAAACAATCAAAGTCCTCCTGACAAAGAGCCATCCAGCCATAGAGATAGATAGATAGATATGATTCACACACACACAGATATAGTATCATAGATTTGAAAGGGATCCCTAAAGAAATACAGTTATATTTGCATGTTTCAAAGTGGTCAAACCAGACACTCTTGACATCAACACTGGCAAAGAAATAGCAAGAAATACTGTTAACCCACAAGCATAAAGAAATTACATATATTAGAAACCAACACTTTCTCATTACTTTATTTTCCAGATCAATAGACTGGGCCACAGCAACGTGTGGCAGGGGACAGCTAGTCTATCTATATAAATAAAATGTAGTGTTTGTTTGTGGGATTGTTGTTGTTCATTCATTCAGTCATTTCCAACTCTTTGTGACCTCATGGACAAGCCCACGCCAGAGCTTCCTGTCAGCCGTCACCACCCCCAGCTCCTTCAAGGTCAATCCAGTCACTTCAAGGATGCCATTCATCCTGCCCTTGGTTGGCCCCTCTTTCTTTTTCCTTCCCTTTTCTCCAGCATCATTCTCTTCTCTAAGCTTTCCTGTCTCCTCATGATGTGGCCAAAGAACTCCATCTTGGCCTCTACTATCCTTCCCTCCAGTGAGCAGTTGGGCTTTATTTCCTGAAGTATGGAATGGTTGGATCTTCTCGTGGTCCAAGGCACTCTCGGGACTTTCCTCCAACACCACAGTACAAAAGCATCTATTGTGCTGGCACGGCAGTGCCAAGTGATTTTAACCTCTTTTTCTTGCACTGCTAGTTTACATGAATCTAATTAAGCCATGCATTTTGCAATAAGGTAGCTTCCCTCAGAATAATGAACCCATAGCACTTTGTCCTCCAAAGCACTTTATATTGTTTAGGTCTTCATGTATGTTTCCACAAACCGCCCCATCACTTTTTCACCCATGTCCAGCATTGTTTTTAATTTTAATTACATTTGGCCTACCCATAGATTTTAAAGTGTGTTGTCCTATTGATAATGCTTATGTTATTGTTTTATTGTTTTATTGTTTTTAAATTGCTGTTTTGTTGTTGTTATTGAACGTATTGTTGTATTTTGGGCTCGGCCTCATGTAAGCCGCACCGAGTCCCCTGGGAAGATGGTAGCGGGGTATAAATAAAGTGTTATTATTATTATTATAGGGCCAACAACTTGGCAATCATCATTAGAATCTTTAGACCCGCCTCTTTTCCCAGGGTTTTGGAGGGAAAGTAGGAGTCTGTTCAGCCTAACTGCAGGATGTGTGGGTCTCTCTCTCCCACCTGCACAAAGGCTTCACTTCTCACAGCTTTTGCTGGGGGTTAAAGACATAGATCCACAGCTCTACTGGGGAGTAAAGAAATAATTCCTGCAGCCTTCGTGGAGAAACTAAAGGACACCTTTCAGCTTGGCAGATCTACAGGAACCTTGCCTGGTAAGGGATCACTCGGGCTATCCATAAAGCAGTTTGGAGCCAAGAGTAGGGGCCTCACACCAGCAAGGTAAAGAGAGATTGCCCAGGGAGAGGTCAAAGGATTTCCCTAAGGAAGAAAGGAACAGTTTACCACCAGTTTCCTGCCCCTTGATAGCACATTGATAGCTACCAGTTTTCCAAGGTTATGAAGTGTTTAATTCATTTGTTTGAAGATTTAAGCCCAAATAAAGAACTTTGTTTAACTTATCTTGAGCC